>NW_028225459.1:0-411749 GCF_052327205.1 Somniosus microcephalus | reverse complement strand
CTTCTGCTTCTTCTGATTCACCCTCCAGACTTCACCTTCTCCTTCTCCTTCTGCTACTTCTTCTGATTCACTCTCCAGACTTCACCTTCTCCTTCTCCTTCTTCTACTTCTTCTGATTCACCCTCCAGACTTCACCTTCTCCTTCTCCTTCTTCTACTTCTTCTGCTTCTCCCTCCAGACTTCACCTTCTCCTTCTCCTTCTTCTGCTTCTTCTGATTCACCCTCCAGACTTCACCTTCTCCTTCTCCTTCTTCTACTTCTTCTGATTCACCCTCCAGACTTCACCTTCTCCTTCTCCTTCATCTACTTCTTCTGATTCACCCTCCTGACTTCACCTTCTCCTTCTCCTTCTTCTGCTTCTTCTGCTTCACCCTCCAGACTTCACCTTCTCCTTCTCCTTCTTCTCCTTCTTCTTCTACTTCACCCTCCAGACTTCACCTTCTCCTTCTCCTTCTTCTGCTTCTTCTGCTTCACCCTCCTGACTGCACCTTCTCCTTCTTCTTCTACTTCTTCTGATTCACCCTCCAGACTTCACCTTCTCCTTCTCCTTCTTCTGCTTCTTCTGCTTCACCCTCCAGACTTCACCTTCTCCTTCTCCTTCTTCTGCTTCTTCTGCTTCACCCTCCAGACTTCACCTTCTCCTTCTCCTTCTTCTGCTTCTTCTGCTTCACCCTCCTGACTTCACCTTCTCCTTCTCCTTCTTCTACTTCTTCTGATTCACCCTCCAGACTTCACCTTCTCCTTCTCCTTCGTCTGCTTCTTCTGCTTCACCCTCCAGACTTCACCTTCTCCTTCTCCTTCTTCTGCTTCTTCTGCTGCGCCCTCCAGACTTCACCTTCTCCTTCTCCTTCTTCTGCTTCACCCTCCTGACTTCACCTTCTCCTTCTCCTTCTTCTACTTCTTCTGCTTCACCCCCTGACTTCACCTTCTCCTTCTCCTTCTTCTGCTTCTTCTGATTCACCCTCCTAACTTCACCTTCTCCTTCTTCTGCTTCTTCTGGTTCACCCTCCTGACTTCACCTTCTCCATCTCCTTCTTCTGCTTCTTCTGATTCACCCTCCAGACTTCACCTTCTCCTTCTCCTTCTTCTGCTTCTTTTGATTCACCCTCCAGACTTCACCTTCTCCTTCTCCTTCCTCTGCTTCTTCTGATTCACCCTCAAGACCTCACCTTCTCCTTCTCCATCTTCTACTTCTTCTGATTCACCCTCCAGACTTCATCTTCTCCTTCTCCTTCTTCTGCTTCTTCTGGTTCACCCTCCAGACTTCACCTTCTCCTTCTCCTTCTTCTGCTTCTTCTGATTCACCCTCCAGACTTCACCTTCTCCTTCTCCTTCTTCTGCTTCTTCTGATTCACCCTCCAGACCTCACCTTCTCCTTCTCCTTCTTCTACTTCTTCTGATTCACCCTCCAGACTTCACCTTCTCCTTCTCCTTCTTCTGCTTCTTCTGATTCACCCTCCAGACTTCACCTTCTCCTTCTCCTTCTTCTGCTCCTTCTGATTCACCCTCCAGACTTCACCTTCTCCTTCTCCTTCTTCTACTTCTTCTGATTCACCCTGCAGACTTCACCTTCTCCTTCTACTTCTTCTGCTTCTTCTGATTCACCCTCCAGACTTCACCTTCTCCTTCTCCTTCTTCTGCTTCTTCTGATTCACCCTCCAGACTTCACCTTCTCCTTCTCCTTCTTCTGCTTCTTCTGATTCACCCTCCAGACTTCACATTCTCCTTCTCCTTCTTCTGCTTCTTCTGATTCACCCTCCAGACTTCACCTTCTCCTTCTCCTTCTTCTACTTCTTCTGATTCACCCTCCAGTCTTCACCTTCTCCTTCTCCTTCTTCTGCTTCTTCTGATTCACCCTCCAGACTTCACCTTCTCCTTCTCCTTCGTCTACTTCTTCTGATTCACCCTCCAGACTACACCTTCTCCTTCTCCTTCTTCTACTTCTTCCGATTCACCCTCCAGACTTCACCTTCTCCTTCTCCTTCTTCTGCTTCTTCTGATTCACCCTCCAGACTTCACCTTCTCCTTCTCCTTCTGCTACTTCTTCTGATTCACCCTCCAGACTTCACCTTCTCCTTCTCCTTCTTCTACTTCTTCTGATTCACCCTTCAGACTGCACCTTCTCCTTCTCCTTCTTCTTCTTCTGCTTCTCCCTCCAGACTTCACCTTCTCCTTCTCCTTCTTCTGCTTCTTCTGATTCTCCCTCCAGACTTCACCTTCTCCTTCTCCTTCTTCTACTTCTTCTGATTCACCCTCCAGACTTCACCTTCTCCTTCTCCTTCTTCTACTTCTTCTGATTCACCCTCCAGACTTCACCTTCTCCTTCTCCTTCGTCTGCTTCTTCTGCTTCACCCTCCAGGCTTCACCTTCTCCTTCTCCTTCTTCTACTTCTTCTGATTCACCCTCCTGACTTCACCTTCTACTTCTCCTTCTTCTACTTCTTCTGCTTCACCCCCCTGACTTCACCTTCTCCTTCTCCTTCTTCTGCTTCTTCTGATTCACCCTCCTAAATTTACCTTCTCCTTCTCCTTCTTCTGCTTCTTCTGATTCACCCTCCTGACTTCACCTTCTCCATCTCCTTCTTCTGCTTCTTCTGATTCACCCTCCAGACTTCACCTTCTCCTTCTCCTTCTTCTGCTTCTTCTGATTCACCATCCAGACTTCACCTTCTCCTTCTCCTTCTTCTGCTTCTTCTGATTCACCCTCCAGACCTCACCTTCTCCTTCTCCTTCTTCTGCTTCTTCTGATTCACCCTCCAGACTTCACCTTCTCCTTCTCCTTCTTCTGCTTCTTCTGATTCACCCTCCAGACTTCACCTTCTCCTTCTCCTTCTTCTGCTTCTTCTGATTCACCCTTCAGACTTCACCTTCTCCTTCTCCTTCTTCTGCTTCTTCTGATTCACCCTCCAGACCTCACCTTCTCCTTCTCCTTCTTCTACTTCTTCTGATTCACCCTCCAGACTTCATCTTCTCCTTCTCCTTCTTCTGCTTCTTCTGATTCACCCTCCAGATTTCACCTTCTCCTTCTCCTTCTTCTGCTTCTTCTGATTCACCCTCCAGACTTCGCCTTCTCCTTCTCCTTCTTCTACTACTTCTGATTCACCCTCCAGACTTCACCTTCTCCTTCTCCTTCTTCTACTTCTTCTGATTCACCCTCCAGTCTTCACCTTCTCCTTCTCCTTCTTCTGCTTCTTCTGATTCACCCTCCAGACTTCACCTTCTCCTTCTCCTTCTTCTGCTTCTTCTGATTCACCCTCCTGACTTTACCTTCTCCTTCTCCTTCGTCTGCTTCTTCTGATTCACCCTCCAGACTTCACCTTCTCCATCTCCTTCTTCTACTTCTTCTGATTCACCCTGCAGACTTCACCTTCTCCTTCTACTTCTTCTGCTTCTTCTGATTCACCCCCCAGACTTCACCTTCTCCTTCTCCTTCTTCTGCTTCTTCTGATTCACCCTCCAGACTTCACCTTCTCCTTCTCCTTCTTCTGCTTCTTCTGATTCACCCTCCAGACTTCACCTTCTCCTTCTCCTTCTTCTGCTTCTTCTGATTCACCCTCCAGACTTCACCTTCTCCTTCTCCTTCTTCTACTTCTTCTGATTCACCCTCCAGTCTTCACCTTCTCCTTCTCCTTCTTCTGCTTCTTCTGATTCACCCTCCAGACTTCACCTTCTCCTTCTCCTTCGTCTACTTCTTCTGTTTCACCCTCCAGACGACACCTTCTCCTTATCCTTCTTCTACTTCTTCCGATTCACCCTCCAGACTTCACCTTCTCCTTCTCCTTCTTCTGCTTCTTCTGATTCACCCACCAGACTTCACCTTCTCCTCCTCCTTCTGCTACTTCTTCTGATTCACCCTCCAGACTTCACCTTCTCCTTCTCCTTCTTCTACTTATTCTGATTCACCCTCCAGACTTCACCTTCTCCTTCTCCTTCTTCTACTTCTTCTGCTTCTCCCTCCAGACTTCACCTTCTCCTTCTCCTTCTTCTGCTTCTTCTGATTCACCCTCCAGACTTCACCTTCTCCTTCTCCTTCTTCTACTTCTTCTGATTCACTCTCCAGACTTCACCTTCTCCTTCTCCTTCTTCTACTTCTTCTGATTCACCCTCCAGACTTCACCTTCTCCTTCTCCTTCTTCTACTTCTTCTGATTCACCCTCCTGACTTCACCTTCTCCTTCTCCTTCTTCTGCTTCTTCTGCTTCACCCTCCAGACTTCACCTTCTCCTTCTCCTTCTTCTCCTTCTTCTTCTACTTCACCCTCCAGACTTCACCTTCTCCTTCTCCTTCTTCTGCTTCTTCTGCTTCACCCTCCTGACTGCACCTTCTCCTTCTTCTTCTACTTCTTCTGATTCACCCTCCAGACTTCACCTTCTCCTTCTCCTTCTTCTGCTTCTTCTGCTTCACCCTCCAGACTTCACCTTCTCCTTCTCCTTCTTCTGCTTCTTCTGCTTCGCCCTCCAGACTTCACCTTCTCCTTCTCCTTCTTCTGCTTCTTCTGCTTCACCCTCCAGACTTCACCTTCTCCTTCTCCTTCTTCTGCTTCTTCTGCTTCACCCTCCTGACTTCACCTTCTCCTTCTCCTTCTTCTACTTCTTCTGATTCACCCTCCAGACTTCACCTTCTCCTTCTCCTTCGTCTGCTTCTTCTGCTTCACCCTCCAGACTTCACCTTCTCCTTCTCCTTCTTCTGCTTCTTCTGCTGCGCCCTCCAGACTTCACCTTCTCCTTCTCCTTCTTCTGCTTCACCCTCCTGACTTCACCTTCTCCTTCTCCTTCTTCTACTTCTTCTGCTTCACCCCCCTGACTTCACCTTCTCCTTCTCCTTCTTCTGCTTCTTCTGATTCACCCTCCTAACTTCACCTTCTCCTTCTTCTGCTTCTTCTGGTTCACCCTCCTGACTTCACCTTCTCCATCTCCTTCTTCTGCTTCTTCTGATTCACCCTCCAGACTTCACCTTCTCCTTCTCCTTCTTCTGCATCTTTTGATTCACCCTCCAGACTTCACCTTCTCCTTCTCCTTCCTCTGCTTCTTCTGATTCACCCTCAAGACCTCACCTTCTCCTTCTCCATCTTCTACTTCTTCTGATTCACCCTCCAGACTTCATCTTCTCCTTCTCCTTCTTCTGCTTCTTCTGGTTCACCCCCCAGACTTCACCTTCTCCTTCTCCTTCTTCTGCTTCTTCTGATTCACCCTCCAGACTTCACCTTCTCCTTCTCCTCCTTCTACTTCTTCTGATTCACCCTCCAGACTTCACCTTCTCCTTCTCCTTCTTCTGCTTATTCTGATTCACCCTCCAGACTTCACCATCTCCTTCTCCTTCTTCTGCTTCTTCTGATTCACCCTCCAGACTTCACCTTCTCCTTCTTCTGCTTCTTCTGATTCACCCTCCAGACTTCACCTTCTCCTTCTCCTTCTTCTACTTCTTCTGATTCACCCTCCAGACTTCACCTTCTCCTTCTCCTTCTTCTGCTTCTTCTGATTCACCCTCCAGGCTTCACCTTCTCCTTCTCCGTCGTCTACTTCTTCTGATTCACCCTCCAGACTACACCTTCTCCTTCTCCTTCTTCTGCTTCTTCTGATTCACCCTCCAGACCTCACCTTCTCCTTCTCCTTCTTCTACTTCTTCTGATTCACCCTCCAGACTTCACCTTCTCCTTCTCCTTCTTCTGCTTCTTCTGATTCACCCTCCAGACTTCACCTTCTCCTTCTCCTTCTTCTGCTTCTTCTGATTCACCCTCCAGACTTCACCTTCTCCTTCTCCTTCTTCTACTTCTTCTGATTCACCCTGCAGACTTCACCTTCTCCTTCTACTTCTTCTGCTTCTTCTGATTCACCCTCCAGACTTCACCTTCTCCTTCTCCTTCTTCTGCTTCTTCTGATTCACCCTCCAGACTTCACCTTCTCCTTCTCCTTCTTCTGCTTCTTCTGATTCACCCTCCAGACTTCACATTCTCCTTCTCCTTCTTCTGCTTCTTCTGATTCACCCTCCAGACTTCACCTTCTCCTTCTCCTTCTTCTACTTCTTCTGATTCACCCTCCAGTCTTCACCTTCTCCTTCTCCTTCTTCTGCTTCTTCTGATTCACCCTCCAGACTTCACCTTCTCCTTCTCCTTCGTCTACTTCTTCTGATTCACCCTCCAGACTACACCTTCTCCTTCTCCTTCTTCTACTTCTTCCGATTCACCCTCCAGACTTCACCTTCTCCTTCTCCTTCTTCTGCTTCTTCTGATTCACCCTCCAGACTTCACCTTCTCCTTCTCCTTCTGCTACTTCTTCTGATTCACCCTCCAGACTTCACCTTCTCCTTCTCCTTCTTCTACTTCTTCTGATTCACCCTCCAGACTTCACCTTCTCCTTCTCCTTCTTCTTCTTCTGCTTCTCCCTCCAGACTTCACCTTCTCCTTCTCCTTCTTCTGCTTCTTCTGATTCTCCCTCCAGACTTCACCTTCTCCTTCTCCTTCTTCTACTTCTTCTGATTCACCCTCCAGACTTCACCTTCTCCTTCTCCTTCTTCTACTTCTTCTGATTCACCCTCCAGACTTCACCTTCTCCTTCTCCTTCGTCTGCTTCTTCTGCTTCACCCTCCAGGCTTCACCTTCTCCTTCTCCTTCTTCTGCTTCTTCTGCTGCGCCCTCCAGACTTCACCTTCTCCTTCTCCTTCTTCTGCTTCTTCTGCTTCACCCTCCTGACTTCACCTTCTACTTCTCCTTCTTCTACTTCTTCTGCTTCACCCCCCTGACTTCACCTTCTCCTTCTCCTTCTTCTGCTTCTTCTGATTCACCCTCCTAACTTTACCTTCTCCTTCTCCTTCTTCTGCTTCTTCTGATTCACCCTCCTGACTTCACCTTCTCCATCTCCTTCTTCTGCTTCTTCTGATTCACCCTCCAGACTTCACCTTCTCCTTCTCCTTCTTCTGCTTCTTCTGATTCACCATCCAGACTTCACCTTCTCCTTCTCCTTCTTCTGCTTCTTCTGATTCACCCTCCAGACCTCACCTTCTCCTTCTCCTTCTTCTGCTTCTTCTGATTCACCCTCCAGACTTCACCTTCTCCTTCTCCTTCTTCTGCTTCTTCTGATTCACCCTCCAGACTTCACCTTCTCCTTCTCCTTCTTCTGCTTCTTCTGATTCACCCTTCAGACTTCACCTTCTCCTTCTCCTTCTTCTGCTTCTTCTGATTCACCCTCCAGACCTCACCTTCTCCTTCTCCTTCTTCTACTTCTTCTGATTCACCCTCCAGACTTCATCTTCTCCTTCTCCTTCTTCTGCTTCTTCTGATTCACCCTCCAGATTTCACCTTCTCCTTCTCCTTCTTCTGCTTCTTCTGATTCACGCTCCAGACTTCGCCTTCTCCTTCTCCTTCTTCTACTACTTCTGATTCACCCTCCAGACTTCACCTTCTCCTTCTCCTTCTTCTACTTCTTCTGATTCACCCTCCAGTCTTCACCTTCTCCTTCTCCTTCTTCTGCTTCTTCTGATTCACCCTCCAGACTTCACCTTCTCCTTCTCCTTCTTCTGCTTCTTCTGATTCACCCTCCTGACTTTACCTTCTCCTTCTCCTTCTTCTGCTTCTTCTGCTTCACCCTCCAGACTTCACCTTCTCCTTCTCCTTCTTCTGCTTCTTCTGCTTCACCCTCCTGACTTCACCTTCTCCTTCTCCTTCTTCTACTTCTTCTGATTCACCCTCCAGACTTCACCTTCTCCTTCTCCTTCGTCTGCTTCTTCTGCTTCACCCTCCAGACTTCACCTTCTCCTTCTCCTTCTTCTGCTTCTTCTGCTGCGCCCTCCAGACTTCACCTTCTCCTTCTCCTTCTTCTGCTTCACCCTCCTGACTTCACCTTCTCCTTCTCCTTCTTCTACTTCTTCTGCTTCACCCCCCTGACTTCACCTTCTCCTTCTCCTTCTTCTGCTTCTTCTGATTCACCCTCCTGACTTTACCTTCTCCTTCTCCTTCTTCTGCTTCTTCTGATTCACCCTCCAGACTTCACCTTCTCCTTCTCCTTCTTCTACTTCTTCTGATTCACCCTGCAGACTTCACCTTCTCCTTCTACTTCTTCTGCTTCTTCTGATTCACCCCCCAGACTTCACCTTCTCCTTCTCCTTCTTCTGCTTCTTCTGATTCACCCTCCAGACTTCACCTTCTCCTTCTCCTTCTTCTGCTTCTTCTGATTCACCCTCCAGACTTCACCTTCTCCTTCTCCTTCTTCTGCTTCTTCTGATTCACCCTCCAGACTTCACCTTCTCCTTCTCCTTCTTCTACTTCTTCTGATTCACCCTCCAGTCTTCACCTTCTCCTTCTCCTTCTTCTGCTTCTTCTGATTCACCCTCCAGACTTCACCTTCTCCTTCTCCTTCGTCTACTTCTTCTGATTCACCCTCCAGACGACACCTTCTCCTTCTCCTTCTTCTACTTCTTCCGATTCACCCTCCAGACTTCACCTTCTCCTTCTCCTTCTTCTGCTTCTTCTGATTCACCCTCCAGACTTCACCTTCTCCTCCTCCTTCTGCTACTTCTTCTGATTCACCCTCCAGACTTCACCTTCTCCTTCTCCTTCTTCTACTTCTTCTGATTCACCCTCCAGACTTCACCTTCTCCTTCTCCTTCTTCTACTTCTTCTGCTTCTCCCTCCAGACTTCACCTTCTCCTTCTCCTTCTTCTGCTTCTTCTGATTCACCCTCCAGACTTCACCTTCTCCTTCTCCTTCTTCTACTTCTTCTGATTCACTCTCCAGACTTCACCTTCTCCTTCTCCTTCTTCTACTTCTTCTGATTCACCCTCCAGACTTCACCTTCTCCTTCTCCTTCTTCTACTTCTTCTGATTCACCCTCCTGACTTCACCTTCTCCTTCTCCTTCTTCTGCTTCTTCTGCTTCACCCTCCAGACTTCACCTTCTCCTTCTCCTTCTTCTCCTTCTTCTTCTACTTCACCCTCCAGACTTCACCTTCTCCTTCTCCTTCTTCTGCTTCTTCTGCTTCACCCTCCTGACTGCACCTTCTCCTTCTTCTTCTACTTCTTCTGATTCACCCTCCAGACTTCACCTTCTCCTTCTCCTTCTTCTGCTTCTTCTGCTTCACCCTCCAGACTTCACCTTCTCCTTCTCCTTCTTCTGCTTCTTCTGCTTCGCCCTCCAGACTTCACCTTCTCCTTCTCCTTCTTCTGCTTCTTCTGCTTCACCCTCCAGACTTCACCTTCTCCTTCTCCTTCTTCTGCTTCTTCTGCTTCACCCTCCTGACTTCACCTTCTCCTTCTCCTTCTTCTACTTCTTCTGATTCACCCTCCAGACTTCACCTTCTCCTTCTCCTTCGTCTGCTTCTTCTGCTTCACCCTCCAGACTTCACCTTCTCCTTCTCCTTCTTCTGCTTCTTCTGCTGCGCCCTCCAGACTTCACCTTCTCCTTCTCCTTCTTCTGCTTCACCCTCCTGACTTCACCTTCTCCTTCTCCTTCTTCTACTTCTTCTGCTTCACCCCCCTGACTTCACCTTCTCCTTCTCCTTCTTCTGCTTCTTCTGATTCACCCTCCTAACTTCACCTTCTCCTTCTTCTGCTTCTTCTGGTTCACCCTCCTGACTTCACCTTCTCCATCTCCTTCTTCTGCTTCTTCTGATTCACCCTCCAGACTTCACCTTCTCCTTCTCCTTCTTCTGCTTCTTTTGATTCACCCTCCAGACTTCACCTTCTCCTTCTCCTTCCTCTGCTTCTTCTGATTCACCCTCAAGACCTCACCTTCTCCTTCTCCATCTTCTACTTCTTCTGATTCACCCTCCAGACTTCATCTTCTCCTTCTCCTTCTTCTGCTTCTTCTGGTTCACCCTCCAGACTTCACCTTCTCCTTCTCCTTCTTCTGCTTCTTCTGATACACCCTCCAGACTTCACCTTCTCCTTCTCCTCCTTCTACTTCTTCTGATTCACCCTCCAGACTTCACCTTCTCCTTCTCCTTCTTCTGCTTCTTCTGATTCACCCTCCAGACTTCACCATCTCCTTCTCCTTCTTCTGCTTCTTCTGATTCACCCTCCAGACTTCACCTTCTCCTTCTTCTGCTTCTTCTGATTCACCCTCCAGACTTCACCTTCTCCTTCTCCTTCTTCTACTTCTTCTGATTCACCCTCCAGACTTCACCTTCTCCTTCTCCTTCTTCTGCTTCTTCTGATTCACCCTCCAGGCTTCACCTTCTCCTTCTCCGTCGTCTACTTCTTCTGATTCACCCTTCAGACTACACCTTCTCCTTCTCCTTCTTCTACTTCTTCTGATTCACCCTCCAGACTTCACCTTCTCCTTCTCCTTCTTCTGCTTCTTCTGATTCACCCTCCAGACTTCACCTTCTCCTTCTCCTTCTTCTACTTCTTCTGATTCACCCTCCAAACTTCACCTTCTACTTCTCCTTCTTCTACTTCTTCTGATTCACCCTCCAGACTTCACCTTCTCCTTCTCCTTCTTCTACTTCTTCTGCTTCTCCCTCCAGACTTCACCTTCTCCTTCTCCTTCTTCTGCTTCTTCTGATTCACCCTCCAGACTTCACCTTCTCCTTCTCCTTCTTCTACTTCTTCTGATTCACCCTCCAGACTTCACCTTCTCCTTCTCCTTCTTCTACTTCTTCTGATTCACCCTCCAGACTTCACCTTCTCCTTCTCCTTCTTCTACTTCTTCTGATTCACCCTCCTGACTTCAGCTTCTCCTTCTCCTTCTTCTGCTTCTTCTGCTTCACCCTCCAGACTTCACCTTCTCCTTCTCATTCTTCTGCTTCTTCTGCTTCATCCTCCAGACTTCACCTTCTCCTTCTCCTTCTTCTGCTTCTTCTGCTTCACCCTCTTGACTTCACCTTCTCCTTCTCCTTTTTCTACTTCTTCTGATTCACCCTCAATTCTTCACCTTCTCCTTCTCCTTCTTCTGCTTCTTCTGCTTCACCCTCCAGACCTCACCTTCTCCTTCTCCTTCTTCTGCTTCTTCTGCTTCACCCTCCAGACTTCCCCTTCTCATTCTCCTTCTTCTGCTTCTTCTGCTTCACCCTCCAGACTTCACCGTCTCCTTCTCCTTCTTCTGCTTCTTCTGCTGCGCACTCCAGACTTCACCTTCTCCTTCTCCTTCTTCTGCTTCTTCTGCTTCACCCTCCTGACTTCACCTTCTCCTTAGCCTTCTTCTACTTCTTCAGCATCACCGCCCTGACTTCAACTTCTCCTTCTCCTTCTTCTGCTTCTTCTGATTCACCCTCCTAACTTCACCTTCTCCATCTCCTTCTTCTGCTTCTTCTGAATCACCCTCCTGACTTCACCATCTCCTTCTCCTTCTTCTGCTTCTTCTGATTCACCCTCCAGACTTCACCTTCTCCTTCTCCTTCTTCTGCTTCTTCTGATTCACCCTCCAAACTTCACCTTCTCCTTCTCCTTCTTCTGCTTCTTCTGCTTCACCCTCCTGACTACACCTTCTCCTTCTCCTTCTTCTACTTCTTCTAATTCACCCTCCAGACTTCACCTTCTCCTTCTCCTTCTTCTGCTTCTTCTGCTTCACCCTCCGGACTTCACCTTCTCCTTCTCCTTCTTCTGCTTCTCCTGCTGCGCCCTCCAGACTTCACCTTCTCCTTCTCCTTCTTCTGCTTCTTCTGCTTCACCCTCCTGACTTCACCTTCTCCTTCTCCTTCTTCTACTTCTTCTGCTTCACCCCCCCTGACTTCACCTTCTACTTCTCCTTCTTCTGCTTCTTCTGATTCACCCTCCTAACTTCACCATCTCCTTCTCCTTCTTCTGCTTCTTCTGATTCACCCTCCAGACTTCACCTTCTCCTTCTCCTTCTTCTACTTCTTCTGATTCACCCTCCAGACTTCACCTTCTCCTTCTCCTTCTTCTACTTCTTCTGCTTCTCCCTCCAGACTTCACCTTCTCCTTCTCCTTCTTCTGCTTCTTCTGATTCACCCTCCAGACTTCACCTTCTCCTTCTCCTTCTTCTACTTCTTCTGATTCACCCTCCAGACTTCACCTTCTCCTTCTCCTTCTTCTACTTCTTCTGATTCACCCTCCTGACTTCACCTTCTCCTTCTCCTTCTTCTGCTTCTTCTGCTTCACCCTCCAGACTTCACCTTCTCCTTCTCCTTCTTCTCCTTCTTCTTCTACTTCACCCTCCAGACTTCACCTTCTCCTTCTCCTTCTTCTGCTTCTTCTGCTTCACCCTCCTGACTGCACCTTCTCCTTCTTCTTCTACTTCTTCTGATTCACCCTCCTGACTTCACCTTCTCCTTCTCCTTCTTCTGCTTCTTCTGCTTCACCCTCCAGACTTCACCTTCTCCTTCTCCTTCTTCTCCTTCTTCTTCTACTTCACC
Source organism: Somniosus microcephalus (assembly GCF_052327205.1). NCBI lineage: Eukaryota > Metazoa > Chordata > Chondrichthyes > Squaliformes > Somniosidae > Somniosus > Somniosus microcephalus. The sequence goes on along the minus strand of NW_028225459.1, from coordinate 399,446 downwards.
CTCCAGACTTCACCTTCTCCTTCTCCTTCTTCTGCTTCTTCTGCTTCACCCTCCTGACTGCACCTTCTCCTTCTTCTTCTACTTCTTCTGATTCACCCTCCAGACTTCACCTTCTCCTTCTCCTTCTTCTGCTTCTTCTGCTTCACCCTCCAGACTTCACCTTCTCCTTCTCCTTCTTCTGCTTCTTCTGCTTCGCCCTCCAGACTTCACCTTCTCCTTCTCCTTCTTCTGCTTCTTCTGCTTCACCCTCCAGACTTCACCTTCTCCTTCTCCTTCTTCTGCTTCTTCTGCTTCACCCTCCTGACTTCACCTTCTCCTTCTCCTTCTTCTACTTCTTCTGATTCACCCTCCAGACTTCACCTTCTCCTTCTCCTTCGTCTGCTTCTTCTGCTTCACCCTCCAGACTTCACCTTCTCCTTCTCCTTCTTCTGCTTCTTCTGCTGCGCCCTCCAGACTTCACCTTCTCCTTCTCCTTCTTCTGCTTCACCCTCCTGACTTCACCTTCTCCTTCTCCTTCTTCTACTTCTTCTGCTTCACCCCCCTGACTTCACCTTCTCCTTCTCCTTCTTCTGCTTCTTCTGATTCACCCTCCTAACTTCACCTTCTCCTTCTTCTGCTTCTTCTGGTTCACCCTCCTGACTTCACCTTCTCCATCTCCTTCTTCTGCTTCTTCTGATTCACCCTCCAGACTTCACCTTCTCCTTCTCCTTCTTCTGCTTCTTTTGATTCACCCTCCAGACTTCACCTTCTCCTTCTCCTTCCTCTGCTTCTTCTGATTCACCCTCAAGACCTCACCTTCTCCTTCTCCATCTTCTACTTCTTCTGATTCACCCTCCAGACTTCATCTTCTCCTTCTCCTTCTTCTGCTTCTTCTGGTTCACCCTCCAGACTTCACCTTCTCCTTCTCCTTCTTCTGCTTCTTCTGATTCACCCTCCAGACTTCACCTTCTCCTTCTCCTCCTTCTACTTCTTCTGATTCACCCTCCAGACTTCACCTTCTCCTTCTCCTTCTTCTGCTTCTTCTGATTCACCCTCCAGACTTCACCATCTCCTTCTCCTTCTTCTGCTTCTTCTGATTCACCCTCCAGACTTCACCTTCTCCTTCTTCTGCTTCTTCTGATTCACCCTCCAGACTTCACCTTCTCCTTCTCCTTCTTCTACTTCTTCTGATTCACCCTCCAGACTTCACCTTCTCCTTCTCCTTCTTCTGCTTCTTCTGATTCACCCTCCAGGCTTCACCTTCTCCTTCTCCGTCGTCTACTTCTTCTGATTCACCCTTCAGACTACACCTTCTCCTTCTCCTTCTTCTACTTCTTCTGATTCACCCTCCAGACTTCACCTTCTCCTTCTCCTTCTTCTGCTTCTTCTGATTCACCCTCCAGACTTCACCTTCTCCTTCTCCTTCTTCTACTTCTTCTGATTCACCCTCCAAACTTCACCTTCTACTTCTCCTTCTTCTACTTCTTCTGATTCACCCTCCAGACTTCACCTTCTCCTTCTCCTTCTTCTACTTCTTCTGCTTCTCCCTCCAGACTTCACCTTCTCCTTCTCCTTCTTCTGCTTCTTCTGATTCACCCTCCAGACTTCACCTTCTCCTTCTCCTTCTTCTACTTCTTCTGATTCACCCTCCAGACTTCACCTTCTCCTTCTCCTTCTTCTACTTCTTCTGATTCACCCTCCAGACTTCACCTTCTCCTTCTCCTTCTTCTACTTCTTCTGATTCACCCTCCTGACTTCAGCTTCTCCTTCTCCTTCTTCTGCTTCTTCTGCTTCACCCTCCAGACTTCACCTTCTCCTTCTCATTCTTCTGCTTCTTCTGCTTCATCCTCCAGACTTCACCTTCTCCTTCTCCTTCTTCTGCTTCTTCTGCTTCACCCTCTTGACTTCACCTTCTCCTTCTCCTTTTTCTACTTCTTCTGATTCACCCTCAATTCTTCACCTTCTCCTTCTCCTTCTTCTGCTTCTTCTGCTTCACCCTCCAGACCTCACCTTCTCCTTCTCCTTCTTCTGCTTCTTCTGCTTCACCCTCCAGACTTCCCCTTCTCATTCTCCTTCTTCTGCTTCTTCTGCTTCACCCTCCAGACTTCACCGTCTCCTTCTCCTTCTTCTGCTTCTTCTGCTGCGCACTCCAGACTTCACCTTCTCCTTCTCCTTCTTCTGCTTCTTCTGCTTCACCCTCCTGACTTCACCTTCTCCTTAGCCTTCTTCTACTTCTTCAGCATCACCGCCCTGACTTCAACTTCTCCTTCTCCTTCTTCTGCTTCTTCTGATTCACCCTCCTAACTTCACCTTCTCCATCTCCTTCTTCTGCTTCTTCTGAATCACCCTCCTGACTTCACCATCTCCTTCTCCTTCTTCTGCTTCTTCTGATTCACCCTCCAGACTTCACCTTCTCCTTCTCCTTCTTCTGCTTCTTCTGATTCACCCTCCAAACTTCACCTTCTCCTTCTCCTTCTTCTGCTTCTTCTGCTTCACCCTCCTGACTACACCTTCTCCTTCTCCTTCTTCTACTTCTTCTAATTCACCCTCCAGACTTCACCTTCTCCTTCTCCTTCTTCTGCTTCTTCTGCTTCACCCTCCGGACTTCACCTTCTCCTTCTCCTTCTTCTGCTTCTCCTGCTGCGCCCTCCAGACTTCACCTTCTCCTTCTCCTTCTTCTGCTTCTTCTGCTTCACCCTCCTGACTTCACCTTCTCCTTCTCCTTCTTCTACTTCTTCTGCTTCACCCCCCCTGACTTCACTTCTACTTCTCCTTCTTCTGCTTCTTCTGATTCACCCTCCTAACTTCACCATCTCCTTCTCCTTCTTCTGCTTCTTCTGATTCACCCTCCAGACTTCACCTTCTCCTTCTCCTTCTTCTACTTCTTCTGATTCACCCTCCAGACTTCACCTTCTCCTTCTCCTTCTTCTACTTCTTCTGCTTCTCCCTCCAGACTTCACCTTCTCCTTCTCCTTCTTCTGCTTCTTCTGATTCACCCACCAGACTTCACCTTCTCCTTCTCCTTCTTCTACTTCTTCTGATTCACCCTCCTGACTTCACCTTCTCCTTCTCCTTCTTCTGCTTCTTCTGCTTCACCCTCCAGACTTCACCTTCTCCTTCTCCTTCTTCTCCTTCTTCTTCTACTTCACCCTCCAGACTTCACCTTCTCCTTCTCCTTCTTCTGCTTCTTCTGCTTCACCCTCCTGACTGCACCTTCTCCTTCTTCTTCTACTTCTTCTGATTCACCCTCCAGACTTCACCTTCTCCTTCTCCTTCTTCTGCTTCTTCTGCTTCACCCTCCAGACTTCACCTTCTCCTTCTCCTTCTTCTGCTTCTTCTGCTTCGCCCTCCAGACTTCACCTTCTCCTTCTCCTTCTTCTGCTTCTTCTGCTTCACCCTCCAGACTTCACCTTCTCCTTCTCCTTCTTCTGCTTCATCTGCTTCACCCTCCTGACTTCACCTTCTCCATCTCCTTCTTCTACTTCTTCTGATTCACCCTCCAGACTTCACCTTCTCCTTCTCCTTCGTCTGCTTCTTCTGCTTCACCCTCCAGACCTCACCTTCTCCTTCTCCTTCTTCTACTTCTTCTGATTCACCCTCCAGACTTCATCTTCTCCTTCTCCTTCTTCTGCTTCTTCTGATTCACCCTCCAGATTTCACCTTCTCCTTCTCCTTCTTCTGCTTCTTCTGATTCACCCTCCAGACTTCGCCTTCTCCTTCTCCTTCTTCTACTACTTCTGATTCACCCTCCAGACTTCACCTTCTCCTTCTCCTTCTTCTACTTCTTCTGATTCACCCTCCAGTCTTCACCTTCTCCTTCTCCTTCTTCTGCTTCTTCTGATTCACCCTCCAGACTTCACCTTCTCCTTCTCCTTCTTCTGCTTCTTCTGATTCACCCTCCTGACTTTACCTTCTCCTTCTCCTTCTTCTGCTTCTTCTGCTTCACCCTCCAGACTTCACCTTCTCCTTCTCCTTCTTCTGCTTCTTCTGCTTCGCCCTCCAGACTTCACCTTCTCCTTCTCCTTCTTCTGCTTCTTCTGATTCACCCTCCTGACTTTACCTTCTCCTTCTCCTTCTTCTGCTTCTTCTGCTTCACCCTCCAGACTTCACCTTCTCCTTCTCCTTCTTCTGCTTCTTCTGCTTCGCCCTCCAGACTTCACCTTCTCCTTCTCCTTCTTCTGCTTCTTCTGCTTCACCCTCCAGACTTCACCTTCTCCTTCTCCTTCTTCTGCTTCTTCTGCTTCACCCTCCTGACTTCACCTTCTCCTTCTCCTTCTTCTACTTCTTCTGATTCACCCTCCAGACTTCACCTTCTCCTTCTCCTTCGTCTGCTTCTTCTGCTTCACCCTCCAGACTTCACCTTCTCCTTCTCCTTCTTCTGCTTCTTCTGCTGCGCCCTCCAGACTTCACCTTCTCCTTCTCCTTCTTCTGCTTCACCCTCCTGACTTCACCTTCTCCTTCTCCTTCTTCTACTTCTTCTGCTTCACCCCCCTGACTTCACCTTCTCCTTCTCCTTCTTCTGCTTCTTCTGATTCACCCTCCTAACTTCACCTTCTCCTTCTTCTGCTTCTTCTGGTTCACCCTCCTGACTTCACCTTCTCCATCTCCTTCTTCTGCTTCTTCTGATTCACCCTCCAGACTTCACCTTCTCCTTCTCCTTCTTCTGCTTCTTTTGATTCACCCTCCAGACTTCACCTTCTCCTTCTCCTTCCTCTGCTTCTTCTGATTCACCCTCAAGACCTCACCTTCTCCTTCTCCATCTTCTACTTCTTCTGATTCACCCTCCAGACTTCATCTTCTCCTTCTCCTTCTTCTGCTTCTTCTGGTTCACCCTCCAGACTTCACCTTCTCCTTCTCCTTCTTCTGCTTCTTCTGATTCACCCTCCAGACTTCACCTTCTCCTTCTCCTCCTTCTACTTCTTCTGATTCACCCTCCAGACTTCACCTTCTCCTTCTCCTTCTTCTGCTTCTTCTGATTCACCCTCCAGACTTCACCATCTCCTTCTCCTTCTTCTGCTTCTTCTGATTCACCCTCCAGACTTCACCTTCTCCTTCTTCTGCTTCTTCTGATTCACCCTCCAGACTTCACCTTCTCCTTCTCCTTCTTCTACTTCTTCTGATTCACCCTCCAGACTTCACCTTCTCCTTCTCCTTCTTCTGCTTCTTCTGATTCACCCTCCAGGCTTCACCTTCTCCTTCTCCGTCGTCTACTTCTTCTGATTCACCCTTCAGACTACACCTTCTCCTTCTCCTTCTTCTACTTCTTCTGATTCACCCTCCAGACTTCACCTTCTCCTTCTCCTTCTTCTGCTTCTTCTGATTCACCCTCCAGACTTCACCTTCTCCTTCTCCTTCTTCTACTTCTTCTGATTCACCCTCCAAACTTCACCTTCTACTTCTCCTTCTTCTACTTCTTCTGATTCACCCTCCAGACTTCACCTTCTCCTTCTCCTTCTTCTACTTCTTCTGCTTCTCCCTCCAGACTTCACCTTCTCCTTCTCCTTCTTCTGCTTCTTCTGATTCACCCTCCAGACTTCACCTTCTCCTTCTCCTTCTTCTACTTCTTCTGATTCACCCTCCAGACTTCACCTTCTCCTTCTCCTTCTTCTACTTCTTCTGATTCACCCTCCAGACTTCACCTTCTCCTTCTCCTTCTTCTACTTCTTCTGATTCACCCTCCTGACTTCAGCTTCTCCTTCTCCTTCTTCTGCTTCTTCTGCTTCACCCTCCAGACTTCACCTTCTCCTTCTCATTCTTCTGCTTCTTCTGCTTCATCCTCCAGACTTCACCTTCTTCTTCTCCTTCTTCTGCTTCTTCTGCTTCACCCTCTTGACTTCACCTTCTCCTTCTCCTTTTTCTACTTCTTCTGATTCACCCTCAATTCTTCACCTTCTCCTTCTCCTTCTTCTGCTTCTTCTGCTTCACCCTCCAGACCTCACCTTCTCCTTCTCCTTCTTCTGCTTCTTCTGCTTCACCCTCCAGACTTCCCCTTCTCATTCTCCTTCTTCTGCTTCTTCTGCTTCACCCTCCAGACTTCACCGTCTCCTTCTCCTTCTTCTGCTTCTTCTGCTGCGCACTCCAGACTTCACCTTCTCCTTCTCCTTCTTCTGCTTCTTCTGCTTCACCCTCCTGACTTCACCTTCTCCTTAGCCTTCTTCTACTTCTTCAGCATCACCGCCCTGACTTCAACTTCTCCTTCTCCTTCTTCTGCTTCTTCTGATTCACCCTCCTAACTTCACCTTCTCCATCTCCTTCTTCTGCTTCTTCTGAATCACCCTCCTGACTTCACCATCTCCTTCTCCTTCTTCTGCTTCTTCTGATTCACCCTCCAGACTTCACCTTCTCCTTCTCCTTCTTCTGCTTCTTCTGATTCACCCTCCAAACTTCACCTTCTCCTTCTCCTTCTTCTGCTTCTTCTGCTTCACCCTCCTGACTACACCTTCTCCTTCTCCTTCTTCTACTTCTTCTAATTCACCCTCCAGACTTCACCTTCTCCTTCTCCTTCTTCTGCTTCTTCTGCTTCACCCTCCGGACTTCACCTTCTCCTTCTCCTTCTTCTGCTTCTCCTGCTGCGCCCTCCAGACTTCACCTTCTCCTTCTCCTTCTTCTGCTTCTTCTGCTTCACCCTCCTGACTTCACCTTCTCCTTCTCCTTCTTCTACTTCTTCTGCTTCACCCCCCCTGACTTCACTTCTACTTCTCCTTCTTCTGCTTCTTCTGATTCACCCTCCTAACTTCACCATCTCCTTCTCCTTCTTCTGCTTCTTCTGATTCACCCTCCAGACTTCACCTTCTCCTTCTCCTTCTTCTACTTCTTCTGATTCACCCTCCAGACTTCACCTTCTCCTTCTCCTTCTTCTACTTCTTCTGCTTCTCCCTCCAGACTTCACCTTCTCCTTCTCCTTCTTCTGCTTCTTCTGATTCACCCACCAGACTTCACCTTCTCCTTCTCCTTCTTCTACTTCTTCTGATTCACCCTCCTGACTTCACCTTCTCCTTCTCCTTCTTCTGCTTCTTCTGCTTCACCCTCCAGACTTCACCTTCTCCTTCTCCTTCTTCTCCTTCTTCTTCTACTTCACCCTCCAGACTTCACCTTCTCCTTCTCCTTCTTCTGCTTCTTCTGCTTCACCCTCCTGACTGCACCTTCTCCTTCTTCTTCTACTTCTTCTGATTCACCCTCCAGACTTCACCTTCTCCTTCTCCTTCTTCTGCTTCTTCTGCTTCACCCTCCAGACTTCACCTTCTCCTTCTCCTTCTTCTGCTTCTTCTGCTTCGCCCTCCAGACTTCACCTTCTCCTTCTCCTTCTTCTGCTTCTTCTGCTTCACCCTCCAGACTTCACCTTCTCCTTCTCCTTCTTCTGCTTCATCTGCTTCACCCTCCTGACTTCACCTTCTCCATCTCCTTCTTCTACTTCTTCTGATTCACCCTCCAGACTTCACCTTCTCCTTCTCCTTCGTCTGCTTCTTCTGCTTCACCCTCCAGACCTCACCTTCTCCTTCTCCTTCTTCTACTTCTTCTGATTCACCCTCCAGACTTCATCTTCTCCTTCTCCTTCTTCTGCTTCTTCTGATTCACCCTCCAGATTTCACCTTCTCCTTCTCCTTCTTCTGCTTCTTCTGATTCACCCTCCAGACTTCGCCTTCTCCTTCTCCTTCTTCTACTACTTCTGATTCACCCTCCAGACTTCACCTTCTCCTTCTCCTTCTTCTACTTCTTCTGATTCACCCTCCAGTCTTCACCTTCTCCTTCTCCTTCTTCTGCTTCTTCTGATTCACCCTCCAGACTTCACCTTCTCCTTCTCCTTCTTCTGCTTCTTCTGATTCACCCTCCTGACTTTACCTTCTCCTTCTCCTTCTTCTGCTTCTTCTGCTTCACCCTCCAGACTTCACCTTCTCCTTCTCCTTCTTCTGCTTCTTCTGCTTCACCCTCCTGACTTCACCTTCTCCTTCTCCTTCTTCTACTTCTTCTGATTCACCCTCCAGACTTCACCTTCTCCTTCTCCTTCGTCTGCTTCTTCTGCTTCACCCTCCAGACTTCACCTTCTCCTTCTCCTTCTTCTGCTTCTTCTGCTGCGCCCTCCAGACTTCACCTTCTCCTTCTCCTTCTTCTGCTTCACCCTCCTGACTTCACCTTCTCCTTCTCCTTCTTCTACTTCTTCTGCTTCACCCCCCTGACTTCACCTTCTCCTTCTCCTTCTTCTGCTTCTTCTGATTCACCCTCCTGACTTTACCTTCTCCTTCTCCTTCTTCTGCTTCTTCTGATTCACCCTCCAGACTTCACCTTCTCCTTCTCCTTCTTCTACTTCTTCTGATTCACCCTGCAGACTTCACCTTCTCCTTCTACTTCTTCTGCTTCTTCTGATTCACCCCCCAGACTTCACCTTCTCCTTCTCCTTCTTCTGCTTCTTCTGATTCACCCGCCAGACTTCACCTTCTCCTTCTCCTTCTTCTGCTTCTTCTGATTCACCCTCCAGACTTCACCTTCTCCTTCTCCTTCTTCTGCTTCTTCTGATTCACCCTCCAGACTTCACCTTCTCCTTCTCCTTCTTCTACTTCTTCTGATTCACCCTCCAGTCTTCACCTTCTCCTTCTCCTTCTTCTGCTTCTTCTGATTCACCCTCCAGACTTCACCTTCTCCTTCTCCTTCGTCTACTTCTTCTGATTCACCCTCCAGACGACACCTTCTCCTTCTCCTTCTTCTACTTCTTCCGATTCACCCTCCAGACTTCACCTTCTCCTTCTCCTTCTTCTGCTTCTTCTGATTCACCCTCCAGACTTCACCTTCTCCTCCTCCTTCTGCTACTTCTTCTGATTCACCCTCCAGACTTCACCTTCTCCTTCTCCTTCTTCTACTTCTTCTGATTCACCCTCCAGACTTCACCTTCTCCTTCTCCTTCTTCTACTTCTTCTGCTTCTCCCTCCAGACTTCACCTTCTCCTTCTCCTTCTTCTGCTTCTTCTGATTCACCCTCCAGGCTTCACCTTCTCCTTCTCCGTCGTCTACTTCTTCTGATTCACCCTTCAGACTACACCTTCTCCTTCTCCTTCTTCTACTTCTTCTGATTCACCCTCCAGACTTCACCTTCTCCTTCTCCTTCTTCTGCTTCTTCTGATTCACCCTCCAGACTTCACCTTCTCCTTCTCCTTCTTCTACTTCTTCTGATTCACCCTCCAAACTTCACCTTCTACTTCTCCTTCTTCTACTTCTTCTGATTCACCCTCCAGACTTCACCTTCTCCTTCTCCTTCTTCTACTTCTTCTGCTTCTCCCTCCAGACTTCACCTTCTCCTTCTCCTTCTTCTGCTTCTTCTGATTCACCCTCCAGACTTCACCTTCTCCTTCTCCTTCTTCTACTTCTTCTGATTCACCCTCCAGACTTCACCTTCTCCTTCTCCTTCTTCTACTTCTTCTGATTCACCCTCCAGACCTCACCTTCTCCTTCTCCTTCTTCTACTTCTTCTGATTCACCCTCCAGACTTCATCTTCTCCTTCTCCTTCTTCTGCTTCTTCTGATTCACCCTCCAGATTTCACCTTCTCCTTCTCCTTCTTCTGCTTCTTCTGCTTCATCCTCCAGACTTCACCTTCTTCTTCTCCTTCTTCTGCTTCTTCTGCTTCACCCTCTTGACTTCACCTTCTCCTTCTCCTTTTTCTACTTCTTCTGATTCACCCTCAATTCTTCACCTTCTCCTTCTCCTTCTTCTGCTTCTTCTGCTTCACCCTCCAGACCTCACCTTCTCCTTCTCCTTCTTCTGCTTCTTCTGCTTCACCCTCCAGACTTCCCCTTCTCATTCTCCTTCTTCTGCTTCTTCTGCTTCACCCTCCAGACTTCACCGTCTCCTTCTCCTTCTTCTGCTTCTTCTGCTGCGCACTCCAGACTTCACCTTCTCCTTCTCCTTCTTCTGCTTCTTCTGCTTCACCCTCCTGACTTCACCTTCTCCTTAGCCTTCTTCTACTTCTTCAGCATCACCGCCCTGACTTCAACTTCTCCTTCTCCTTCTTCTGCTTCTTCTGATTCACCCTCCTAACTTCACCTTCTCCATCTCCTTCTTCTGCTTCTTCTGAATCACCCTCCTGACTTCACCATCTCCTTCTCCTTCTTCTGCTTCTTCTGATTCACCCTCCAGACTTCACCTTCTCCTTCTCCTTCTTCTGCTTCTTCTGATTCACCCTCCAAACTTCACCTTCTCCTTCTCCTTCTTCTGCTTCTTCTGCTTCACCCTCCTGACTACACCTTCTCCTTCTCCTTCTTCTACTTCTTCTAATTCACCCTCCAGACTTCACCTTCTCCTTCTCCTTCTTCTGCTTCTCCTGCTGCGCCCTCCAGACTTCACCTTCTCCTTCTCCTTCTTCTGCTTCTTCTGCTTCACCCTCCTGACTTCACCTTCTCCTTCTCCTTCTTCTACTTCTTCTGCTTCACCCCCCCTGACTTCACTTCTACTTCTCCTTCTTCTGCTTCTTCTGATTCACCCTCCTAACTTCACCATCTCCTTCTCCTTCTTCTGCTTCTTCTGATTCACCCTCCAGACTTCACCTTCTCCTTCTCCTTCTTCTACTTCTTCTGATTCACCCTCCAGACTTCACCTTCTCCTTCTCCTTCTTCTACTTCTTCTGCTTCTCCCTCCAGACTTCACCTTCTCCTTCTCCTTCTTCTGCTTCTTCTGATTCACCCACCAGACTTCACCTTCTCCTTCTCCTTCTTCTACTTCTTCTGATTCACCCTCCTGACTTCACCTTCTCCTTCTCCTTCTTCTGCTTCTTCTGCTTCACCCTCCAGACTTCACCTTCTCCTTCTCCTTCTTCTCCTTCTTCTTCTACTTCACCCTCCAGACTTCACCTTCTCCTTCTCCTTCTTCTGCTTCTTCTGCTTCACCCTCCTGACTGCACCTTCTCCTTCTTCTTCTACTTCTTCTGATTCACCCTCCAGACTTCACCTTCTCCTTCTCCTTCTTCTGCTTCTTCTGCTTCACCCTCCAGACTTCACCTTCTCCTTCTCCTTCTTCTGCTTCTTCTGCTTCGCCCTCCAGACTTCACCTTCTCCTTCTCCTTCTTCTGCTTCTTCTGCTTCACCCTCCAGACTTCACCTTCTCCTTCTCCTTCTTCTGCTTCATCTGCTTCACCCTCCTGACTTCACCTTCTCCATCTCCTTCTTCTACTTCTTCTGATTCACCCTCCAGACTTCACCTTCTCCTTCTCCTTCGTCTGCTTCTTCTGCTTCACCCTCCAGACCTCACCTTCTCCTTCTCCTTCTTCTACTTCTTCTGATTCACCCTCCAGACTTCATCTTCTCCTTCTCCTTCTTCTGCTTCTTCTGATTCACCCTCCAGATTTCACCTTCTCCTTCTCCTTCTTCTGCTTCTTCTGATTCACCCTCCAGACTTCGCCTTCTCCTTCTCCTTCTTCTACTACTTCTGATTCACCCTCCAGACTTCACCTTCTCCTTCTCCTTCTTCTACTTCTTCTGATTCACCCTCCAGTCTTCACCTTCTCCTTCTCCTTCTTCTGCTTCTTCTGATTCACCCTCCAGACTTCACCTTCTCCTTCTCCTTCTTCTGCTTCTTCTGATTCACCCTCCTGACTTTACCTTCTCCTTCTCCTTCTTCTGCTTCTTCTGCTTCACCCTCCAGACTTCACCTTCTCCTTCTCCTTCTTCTGCTTCTTCTGCTTCACCCTCCTGACTTCACCTTCTCCTTCTCCTTCTTCTACTTCTTCTGATTCACCCTCCAGACTTCACCTTCTCCTTCTCCTTCGTCTGCTTCTTCTGCTTCACCCTCCAGACTTCACCTTCTCCTTCTCCTTCTTCTGCTTCTTCTGCTGCGCCCTCCAGACTTCACCTTCTCCTTCTCCTTCTTCTGCTTCACCCTCCTGACTTCACCTTCTCCTTCTCCTTCTTCTACTTCTTCTGCTTCACCCCCCTGACTTCACCTTCTCCTTCTCCTTCTTCTGCTTCTTCTGATTCACCCTCCTGACTTTACCTTCTCCTTCTCCTTCTTCTGCTTCTTCTGATTCACCCTCCAGACTTCACCTTCTCCTTCTCCTTCTTCTACTTCTTCTGATTCACCCTGCAGACTTCACCTTCTCCTTCTACTTCTTCTGCTTCTTCTGATTCACCCCCCAGACTTCACCTTCTCCTTCTCCTTCTTCTGCTTCTTCTGATTCACCCGCCAGACTTCACCTTCTCCTTCTCCTTCTTCTGCTTCTTCTGATTCACCCTCCAGACTTCACCTTCTCCTTCTCCTTCTTCTGCTTCTTCTGATTCACCCTCCAGACTTCACCTTCTCCTTCTCCTTCTTCTACTTCTTCTGATTCACCCTCCAGTCTTCACCTTCTCCTTCTCCTTCTTCTGCTTCTTCTGATTCACCCTCCAGACTTCACCTTCTCCTTCTCCTTCGTCTACTTCTTCTGATTCACCCTCCAGACGACACCTTCTCCTTCTCCTTCTTCTACTTCTTCCGATTCACCCTCCAGACTTCACCTTCTCCTTCTCCTTCTTCTGCTTCTTCTGATTCACCCTCCAGACTTCACCTTCTCCTCCTCCTTCTGCTACTTCTTCTGATTCACCCTCCAGACTTCACCTTCTCCTTCTCCTTCTTCTACTTCTTCTGATTCACCCTCCAGACTTCACCTTCTCCTTCTCCTTCTTCTACTTCTTCTGCTTCTCCCTCCAGACTTCACCTTCTCCTTCTCCTTCTTCTGCTTCTTCTGATTCACCCTCCAGACTTCACCTTCTCCTTCTCCTTCTTCTACTTCTTCTGATTCACTCTCCAGACTTCACCTTCTCCTTCTCCTTCTTCTACTTCTTCTGATTCACCCTCCAGACTTCACCTTCTCCTTCTCCTTCTTCTACTTCTTCTGATTCACCCTCCTGACTTCACCTTCTCCTTCTCCTTCTTCTGCTTCTTCTGCTTCACCCTCCAGACTTCACCTTCTCCTTCTCCTTCTTCTCCTTCTTCTTCTACTTCACCCTCCAGACTTCAGCTTCTCCTTCTCCTTCTTCTGCTTCTTCTGCTTCACCCTCCTGACTGCACCTTCTCCTTCTTCTTCTACTTCTTCTGATTCACCCTCCAGACTTCACCTTCTCCTTCTCCTTCTTCTGCTTCTTCTGCTTCACCCTCCAGACTTCACCTTCTCCTTCTCCTTCTTCTGCTTCTTCTGCTTCGCCCTCCAGACTTCACCTTCTCCTTCTCCTTCTTCTGCTTCTTCTGCTTCACCCTCCAGACTTCACCTTCTCCTTCTCCTTCTTCTGCTTCTTCTGCTTCACCCTCCTGACTTCACCTTCTCCTTCTCCTTCTTCTACTTCTTCTGATTCACCCTCCAGACTTCACCTTCTCCTTCTCCTTCGTCTGCTTCTTCTGCTTCACCCTCCAGACTTCACCTTCTCCTTCTCCTTCTTCTGCTTCTTCTGCTGCGCCCTCCAGACTTCACCTTCTCCTTCTCCTTCTTCTGCTTCACCCTCCTGACTTCACCTTCTCCTTCTCCTTCTTCTACTTCTTCTGCTTCACCCCCCTGACTTCACCTTCTCCTTCTCCTTCTTCTGCTTCTTCTGATTCACCCTCCTAACTTCACCTTCTCCTTCTTCTGCTTCTTCTGGTTCACCCTCCTGACTTCACCTTCTCCATCTCCTTCTTCTGCTTCTTCTGATTCACCCTCCAGACTTCACCTTCTCCTTCTCCTTCTTCTGCTTCTTTTGATTCACCCTCCAGACTTCACCTTCTCCTTCTCCTTCCTCTGCTTCTTCTGATTCACCCTCAAGACCTCACCTTCTCCTTCTCCATCTTCTACTTCTTCTGATTCACCCTCCAGACTTCATCTTCTCCTTCTCCTTCTTCTGCTTCTTCTGGTTCACCCTCCAGACTTCACCTTCTCCTTCTCCTTCTTCTGCTTCTTCTGATTCACCCTCCAGACTTCACCTTCTCCTTCTCCTCCTTCTACTTCTTCTGATTCACCCTCCAGACTTCACCTTCTCCTTCTCCTTCTTCTGCTTCTTCTGATTCACCCTCCAGACTTCACCATCTCCTTCTCCTTCTTCTGCTTCTTCTGATTCACCCTCCAGACTTCACCTTCTCCTTCTTCTGCTTCTTCTGATTCACCCTCCAGACTTCACCATCTCCTTCTCCTTCTTCTGCTTCTTCTGATTCACCCTCCAGACTTCACCTTCTCCTTCTTCTGCTTCTTCTGATTCACCCTCCAGACTTCACCTTCTCCTTCTCCTTCGTCTACTTCTTCTGATTCACCCTCCAGACTTCACCTTCTCCTTCTCCTTCTTCTACTTCTTCTGATTCACCCTCCAAACTTCACCTTCTACTTCTCCTTCTTCTACTTCTTCTGATTCACCCTCCAGACTTCACCTTCTCCTTCTCCTTCTTCTACTTCTTCTGCTTCTCCCTCCAGACTTCACCTTCTCCTTCTCCTTCTTCTGCTTCTTCTGATTCACCCTCGAGACTTCACCTTCTCCTTCTCCTTCTTCTACTTCTTCTGATTCACCCTCCAGACTTCACCTTCTCCTTCTCCTTCTTCTACTTCTTCTGATTCACCCTCCAGACTTCACCTTCTCCTTCTCCTTCTTCTACTTCTTCTGATTCACCCTCCTGACTTCAGCTTCTCCTTCTCCTTCTTCTGCTTCTTCTATTTCACCCTCCAGACTTCACCTTCTCCTTCTCATTCTTCTGCTTCTTCTGCTTCATCCTCCAGACTTCACCTTCTCCTTCTCCTTCTTCTGCTTCTTCTGCTTCACCCTCTTGACTTCACCTTCTCCTTCTCCTTTTTCTACTTCTTCTGATTCACCCTCAATTCTTCACCTTCTCCTTCTCCTTCTTCTGCTTCACCCTCCAGACCTCACCTTCTCCTTCTCCTTCTTCTGCTTCTTCTGCTTCACCCTCCAGACTTCCCCTTCTCATTCTCCTTCTTCTGCTTCTTCTGCTTCACCCTCCAGACTTCACCGTCTCCTTCTCCTTCTTCTGCTTCTTCTGCTGCGCACTCCAGACTTCACCTTCTCCTTCTCCTTCTTCTGCTTCTTCTGCTTCACCCTCCTGACTTCACCTTCTCCTTAGCCTTCTTCTACTTCTTCAGCATCACCGCCCTGACTTCAACTTCTCCTTCTCCTTCTTCTGCTTCTTCTGATTCACCCTCCTAACTTCACCTTCTCCATCTCCTTCTTCTGCTTCTTCTGAATCACCCTCCTGACTTCACCATCTCCTTCTCCTTCTTCTGCTTCTTCTGATTCACCCTCCAGACTTCACCTTCTCCTTCTCCTTCTTCTGCTTCTTCTGATTCACCCTCCAAACTTCACCTTCTCCTTCTCCTTCTTCTGCTTCTTCTGCTTCACCCTCCTGACTACACCTTCTCCTTCTCCTTCTTCTACTTCTTCTAATTCACCCTCCAGACTTCACCTTCTCCTTCTCCTTCTTCTGCTTCTTCTGCTTCACCCTCCGGACTTCACCTTCTCCTTCTCCTTCTTCTGCTTCTCCTGCTGCGCCCTCCAGACTTCACCTTCTCCTTCTCCTTCTTCTGCTTCTTCTGCTTCACCCTCCTGACTTCACCTTCTCCTTCTCCTTCTTCTACTTCTTCTGCTTCACCCCCCCTGACTTCACCTTCTACTTCTCCTTCTTCTGCTTCTTCTGATTCACCCTCCTAACTTCACCATCTCCTTCTCCTTCTTCTGCTTCTTCTGATTCACCCTCCAGACTTCACCTTCTCCTTCTCCTTCTTCTACTTCTTCTGATTCACCCTCCAGACTTCACCTTCTCCTTCTCCTTCTTCTACTTCTTCTGCTTCTCCCTCCAGACTTCACCTTCTCCTTCTCCTTCTTCTGCTTCTTCTGATTCACCCTCCAGACTTCACCTTCTCCTTCTCCTTCTTCTACTTCTTCTGATTCACCCTCCAGACTTCACCTTCTCCTTCTCCTTCTTCTACTTCTTCTGATTCACCCTCCAGACTTCACCTTCTCCTTCTCCTTCTTCTACTTCTTCTGATTCACCCTCCTGACTTCACCTTCTCCTTCTCCTTCTTCTGCTTCTTCTGCTTCACCCTCCAGACTTCACCTTCTCCTTCTCCTTCTTCTCCTTCTTCTTCTACTTCACCCTCCAGACTTCACCTTCTCCTTCTCCTTCTTCTGCTTCTTCTGATTCACCCTCCAGACTTCACCTTCTCCTTCTCCTTCTTCTACTTCTTCTGATTCACCCTCCAGACTTCACCTTCTCCTTCTCCTTCTTCTACTTCTTCTGATTCACCCTCCAGACTTCACCTTCTCCTTCTCCTTCTTCAACTTCTTCTGATTCACCCTCCTGACTTCAGCTTCTCCTTCTCCTTCTTCTGCTTCTTCTGCTTCACCCTCCAGACTTCACCTTCTCCTTCTCATTCTTCTGCTTCTTCTGCTTCATCCTCCAGACTTCACCTTCTCCTTCTCCTTCTTCTGCTTCTTCTGCTTCACCCTCTTGACTTCACCTTCTCCTTCTCCTTTTTCTACTTCTTCTGATTCACCCTCAATTCTTCACCTTCTCCTTCTCCTTCTTCTGCTTCTTCTGCTTCACCCTCCAGACCTCACCTTCTCCTTCTCCTTCTTCTGCTTCTTCTGCTTCACCCTCCAGACTTCCCCTTCTCATTCTCCTTCTTCTGCTTCTTCTGCTTCACCCTCCAGACTTCACCGTCTCCTTCTCCTTCTTCTGCTTCTTCTGCTGCGCACTCCAGACTTCACCTTCTCCTTCTCCTTCTTCTGCTTCTTCTGCTTCACCCTCCTGACTTCACCTTCTCCTTAGCCTTCTTCTACTTCTTCAGCATCACCGCCCTGACTTCAACTTCTCCTTCTCCTTCTTCTGCTTCTTCTGATTCACCCTCCTAACTTCACCTTCTCCATCTCCTTCTTCTGCTTCTTCTGAATCACCCTCCTGACTTCACCATCTCCTTCTCCTTCTTCTGCTTCTTCTGATTCACCCTCCAGACTTCACCTTCTCCTTCTCCTTCTTCTGCTTCTTCTGATTCACCCTCCAAACTTCACCTTCTCCTTCTCCTTCTTCTGCTTCTTCTGCTTCACCCTCCTGACTACACCTTCTCCTTCTCCTTCTTCTACTTCTTCTAATTCACCCTCCAGACTTCACCTTCTCCTTCTCCTTCTTCTGCTTCTTCTGCTTCACCCTCCGGACTTCACCTTCTCCTTCTCCTTCTTCTGCTTCTCCTGCTGCGCCCTCCAGACTTCACCTTCTCCTTCTCCTTCTTCTGCTTCTTCTGCTTCACCCTCCTGACTTCACCTTCTCCTTCTCCTTCTTCTACTTCTTCTGCTTCACCCCCCCTGACTTCACCTTCTACTTCTCCTTCTTCTGCTTCTTCTGATTCACCCTCCTAACTTCACCATCTCCTTCTCCTTCTTCTGCTTCTTCTGATTCACCCTCCAGACTTCACCTTCTCCTTCTCCTTCTTCTACTTCTTCTGATTCACCCTCCAGACTTCACCTTCTCCTTCTCCTTCTTCTACTTCTTCTGCTTCTCCCTCCAGACTTCACCTTCTCCTTCTCCTTCTTCTGCTTCTTCTGATTCACCCTCCAGACTTCACCTTCTCCTTCTCCTTCTTCTACTTCTTCTGATTCACCCTCCTGACTTCACCTTCTCCTTCTCCTTCTTCTGCTTCTTCTGCTTCACCCTCCAGACTTCACCTTCTCCTTCTCCTTCTTCTCCTTCTTCTTCTACTTCACCCTCCAGACTTCACCTTCTCCTTCTCCTTCTTCTGCTTCTTCTGCTTCACCCTC
The DNA here is from genome assembly GCF_052327205.1 of Somniosus microcephalus. Lineage (NCBI taxonomy): Eukaryota > Metazoa > Chordata > Chondrichthyes > Squaliformes > Somniosidae > Somniosus > Somniosus microcephalus. Next base: position 381,734 of record NW_028225459.1, on the reverse strand, counting down.
CTGACTGCACCTTCTCCTTCTTCTTCTACTTCTTCTGATTCACCCTCCAGACTTCACCTTCTCCTTCTCCTTCTTCTGCTTCTTCTGCTTCACCCTCCAGACTTCACCTTCTCCTTCTCCTTCTTCTGCTTCTTCTGCTTCGCCCTCCAGACTTCACCTTCTCCTTCTCCTTCTTCTGCTTCTTCTGCTTCACCCTCCAGACTTCACCTTCTCCTTCTCCTTCTTCTGCTTCTTCTGCTTCACCCTCCTGACTTCACCTTCTCCATCTCCTTCTTCTACTTCTTCTGATTCACCCTCCAGACTTCACCTTCTCCTTCTCCTTCGTCTGCTTCTTCTGCTTCACCCTCCAGACCTCACCTTCTCCTTCTCCTTCTTCTACTTCTTCTGATTCACCCTCCAGACTTCATCTTCTCCTTCTCCTTCTTCTGCTTCTTCTGATTCACCCTCCAGATTTCACCTTCTCCTTCTCCTTCTTCTGCTTCTTCTGATTCACCCTCCAGACTTCGCCTTCTCCTTCTCCTTCTTCTACTACTTCTGATTCACCCTCCAGACTTCACCTTCTCCTTCTCCTTCTTCTACTTCTTCTGATTCACCCTCCAGTCTTCACCTTCTCCTTCTCCTTCTTCTGCTTCTTCTGATTCACCCTCCAGACTTCACCTTCTCCTTCTCCTTCTTCTGCTTCTTCTGATTCACCCTCCTGACTTTACCTTCTCCTTCTCCTTCTTCTGCTTCTTCTGCTTCACCCTCCAGACTTCACCTTCTCCTTCTCCTTCTTCTGCTTCTTCTGCTTCACCCTCCTGACTTCACCTTCTCCTTCTCCTTCTTCTACTTCTTCTGATTCACCCTCCAGACTTCACCTTCTCCTTCTCCTTCGTCTGCTTCTTCTGCTTCACCCTCCAGACTTCACCTTCTCCTTCTCCTTCTTCTGCTTCTTCTGCTGCGCCCTCCAGACTTCACCTTCTCCTTCTCCTTCTTCTGCTTCACCCTCCTGACTTCACCTTCTCCTTCTCCTTCTTCTACTTCTTCTGCTTCACCCCCCTGACTTCACCTTCTCCTTCTCCTTCTTCTGCTTCTTCTGATTCACCCTCCTGACTTTACCTTCTCCTTCTCCTTCTTCTGCTTCTTCTGATTCACCCTCCAGACTTCACCTTCTCCTTCTCCTTCTTCTACTTCTTCTGATTCACCCTGCAGACTTCACCTTCTCCTTCTACTTCTTCTGCTTCTTCTGATTCACCCCCCAGACTTCACCTTCTCCTTCTCCTTCTTCTGCTTCTTCTGATTCACCCTCCAGACTTCACCTTCTCCTTCTCCTTCTTCTGCTTCTTCTGATTCACCCTCCAGACTTCACCTTCTCCTTCTCCTTCTTCTGCTTCTTCTGATTCACCCTCCAGACTTCACCTTCTCCTTCTCCTTCTTCTACTTCTTCTGATTCACCCTCCAGTCTTCACCTTCTCCTTCTCCTTCTTCTGCTTCTTCTGATTCACCCTCCAGACTTCACCTTCTCCTTCTCCTTCGTCTACTTCTTCTGATTCACCCTCCAGACGACACCATCTCCTTCTCCTTCTTCTACTTCTTCCGATTCACCCTCCAGACTTCACCTTCTCCTTCTCCTTCTTCTGCTTCTTCTGATTCACCCTCCAGACTTCACCTTCTCCTCCTCCTTCTGCTACTTCTTCTGATTCACCCTCCAGACTTCACCTTCTCCTTCTCCTTCTTCTGCTTCTTTTGATTCACCCTCCAGACTTCACCTTCTCCTTCTCCTTCCTCTGCTTCTTCTGATTCACCCTCAAGACCTCACCTTCTCCTTCTCCATCTTCTACTTCTTCTGATTCACCCTCCAGACTTCATCTTCTCCTTCTCCTTCTTCTGCTTCTTCTGGTTCACCCTCCAGACTTCACCTTCTCCTTCTCCTTCTTCTGCTTCTTCTGATTCACCCTCCAGACTTCACCTTCTCCTTCTCCTCCTTCTACTTCTTCTGATTCACCCTCCAGACTTCACCTTCTCCTTCTCCTTCTTCTGCTTCTTCTGATTCACCCTCCAGACTTCACCATCTCCTTCTCCTTCTTCTGCTTCTTCTGATTCACCCTCCAGACTTCACCTTCTCCTTCTTCTGCTTCTTCTGATTCACTCTCCAGACTTCACCATCTCCTTCTCCTTCTTCTGCTTCTTCTGATTCACCCTCCAGACTTCACATAGATACATAGATACATAGAAGATAGGAGCAGGAGTAGGCCATTCGGCCCTTCGTGCCTGCTCCGCCATTCGATGAGATCATGGCTGATCCTTTAATTCAGTATCCCGTCCCCGCCTTCTCTCCGTAACCCTTAACCCCTTTTGCCCGTAGAAATATATCTAATTCCCTCTTAAATATATTTAATGAGCTGGCGTACACTGCCCTCTGTGGCAATGAGTTCCACAGGTTCACCACTCTCTGAGTGAAGAAATTCCCCCTCATCTCTGTCCTAAATGGTTTAGCCCTTATCCTTAAATTATGTCCTCTAGTTCTGTTCTCACCCGCCAAGGGAAACATTCCTTCTGCATCCAGTCTGTCTAGACCTGTCAGAATTTTATACACTTCTATGAGGTCCCCTCTCAATCTTCTAAACTCCAGTGTGTACATCCCTAAACTGCATAGTCTCTCCTCATAGGTCATTCCCGCCATTCCTGGTATCAGCCTGGTGAATCGCCGCTGCACCCCCTCCATGGCAAGAACATCCTTCCTCAGATGAGGCGACCAAAACTGTACACAGTACTCGAGGTGTGGTCTCACCAGTGCCCTGTACAGCTGCAGCAAGGTATCCCTGTTCCTGTATTCTAACCCTTTTGCTATGAAGGCCAGCATACCGTTTGCCTTCTTGACCGCCTGTTGCACCTGCATGCTCGCCTTCAGTGACTGGTGTACAAGAACACCCAGGTCTCTCTGTACTTCCCCCTCTCCCAATCTATTGCCATTTAAATAATAATTTGCCCTCCCGTTCCTGCACCCAAGGTGGATAACTTCGCACTTGTCCACATTATAGTGCATCTGCCATTTATCCGCCCAATCGCCCAGTCTGTCCAAATCGCTCTGGAGCTTCCTGGTCTCTTCCTCTGAGCCCACCCCCCCTCCTAGTTTAGTGTCGTCTGCAAATTTGGAAATGCTGCATCCGACTCCCTGATCCAGGTCATTAATGTAAATTGTGAACAGCTGGGGGCCCAGGACAGATCCCTGTGGTACCCCACTTGTTACTGCCTGCCATTCAGAATATGAGCCGTTTATTCCAACTCTCTGTTTTCTATCTGACAGCCAGTTCCCTATCCACGCCAATACTTTCCCCTTTATCCCATGAGCCTCAATTTTCCATGCTAATCTTTTATGTGGGACCTTATCGAAGGCCTTTTGGAAGTCCAGGTACACCACATCTACTGGCTCTCCCCCATCTATTCTACCAGTTACTCCCTCAAAAAATTCCAATAGATTAGTCAAGCACGATTTACCCTTTGTAAATCCATGTTGACTCTGTCCTATGCTGTCCCCATTTGCTAAGTGCTCCGCTATTTCATCCTTAATGATGGACTCCAGCATTTTGCCCACAACTGATGTAAGGCTTACAGGTCTGTAATTACCTGCTTTTTCCCTACCCCCCTTTTTGAATAGTGGGGTAACGTTAGCTACCCTCCAATCCATCGGCACTGTTCCCGAGTCTAATGAATTCTGAAAAATCATCCTTAGTGCATCCGCTATCTCTAGGGCCACCTCCTTCAGTACCCTAGGATGCATGTTATCAGGCCCTGGGGATTTGTCCACCTTCAATCCCTTTAGCTTCCTTAACACCATATCCTTAGAGATATTGATTTGCGTCAGTTCCTCCTTTGCCAATGTCCCTATTTTTCCCGATATCCCAGGGAGGTTTTTTGTGTCTTCCTTCGTAAAGACTGACCCAAAGTATGCATTTAGTTGATCTGCCATTTCCTTATTTCCCATTATATATTCCCCCGTATCTGACTGCAATGGACCAACTTTGGTTTTCACCAGTCTTTTCCTTTTGATATATTTATAAAAGCTTTTGCTTCTTCTGCTTCTTCTGATTCACCCTCCAGACTTCACCTTCTCCTTCTCCTTCTTCTACTTCTTCTGATTCACCCTCCAGACTTCACCTTCTCCTTCTCCTTCTTCTACTTCTTCTGATTCACCCTCCAAACTTCACCTTCTACTTCTCCTTCTTCTACTTCTTCTGATTCACCCTCCAGACTTCACCTTCTCCTTCTCCTTCTTCTACTTCTTCTGCTTCTCCCTCCAGACTTCACCTTCTCCTTCTCCTTCTTCTGCTTCTTCTGATTCACCCTCCAGACTTCACCTTCTCCTTCTCCTTCTTCTACTTCTTCTGATTCACCCTCCAGACTTCACCTTCTCCTTCTCCTTCTTCTACTTCTTCTGATTCACCCTCCAGACTTCACCTTCTCCTTCTCCTTCTTCTACTTCTTCTGATTCACCCTCCTGACTTCAGCTTCTCCTTCTCCTTCTTCTGCTTCTTCTATTTCACCCTCCAGACTTCACCTTCTCCTTCTCATTCTTCTGCTTCTTCTGCTTCATCCTCCAGACTTCACCTTCTCCTTCTCCTTCTTCTGCTTCTTCTGCTTCACCCTCTTGACTTCACCTTCTCCTTCTCCTTTTTCTACTTCTTCTGATTCACCCTCAATTCTTCACCTTCTCCTTCTCCTTCTTCTGCTTCTTCTGCTTCACCCTCCAGACCTCACCTTCTCCTTCTCCTTCTTCTGCTTCTTCTGCTTCACCCTCCAGACTTCCCCTTCTCATTCTCCTTCTTCTGCTTCTTCTGCTTCACCCTCCAGACTTCACCGTCTCCTTCTCCTTCTTCTGCTTCTTCTGTTGCGCACTCCAGACTTCACCTTCTCCTTCTCCTTCTTCTGCTTCTTCTGCTTCACCCTCCTGACTTCACCTTCTCCTTAGCCTTCTTCTACTTCTTCAGCATCACCGCCCTGACTTCAACTTCTCCTTCTCCTTCTTCTGCTTCTTCTGATTCACCCTCCTAACTTCACCTTCTCCATCTCCTTCTTCTGCTTCTTCTGAATCACCCTCCTGACTTCACCATCTCCTTCTCCTTCTTCTGCTTCTTCTGATTCACCCTCCAGACTTCACCTTCTCCTTCTCCTTCTTCTGCTTCTTCTGATTCACCCTCCAAACTTCACCTTCTCCTTCTCCTTCTTCTGCTTCTTCTGCTTCACCCTCCTGACTACACCTTCTCCTTCTCCTTCTTCTACTTCTTCTAATTCACCCTCCAGACTTCACCTTCTCCTTCTCCTTCTTCTGCTTCTTCTGCTTCACCCTCCGGACTTCACCTTCTCCTTCTCCTTCTTCTGCTTCTCCTGCTGCGCCCTCCAGACTTCACCTTCTCCTTCTCCTTCTTCTGCTTCTTCTGCTTCACCCTCCTGACTTCACCTTCTCCTTCTCCTTCTTCTACTTCTTCTGCTTCACCCCCCCTGACTTCACCTTCTACTTCTCCTTCTTCTGCTTCTTCTGATTCACCCTCCTAACTTCACCATCTCCTTCTCCTTCTTCTGCTTCTTCTGATTCACCCTCCAGACTTCACCTTCTCCTTCTCCTTCTTCTACTTCTTCTGATTCACCCTCCAGACTTCACCTTCTCCTTCTCCTTCTTCTACTTCTTCTGCTTCTCCCTCCAGACTTCACCTTCTCCTTCTCCTTCTTCTGCTTCTTCTGATTCACCCTCCAGACTTCACCTTCTCCTTCTCCTTCTTCTACTTCTTCTGATTCACCCTCCAGACTTCACCTTCTCCTTCTCCTTCTTCTACTTCTTCTGATTCACCCTCCAGACTTCACCTTCTCCTTCTCCTTCTTCTACTTCTTCTGATTCACCCTCCTGACTTCACCTTCTCCTTCTCCTTCTTCTGCTTCTTCTGCTTCACCCTCCAGACTTCACCTTCTCCTTCTCCTTCTTCTCCTTCTTCTTCTACTTCACCCTCCCGACTTCACCTTCTCCTTCTCCTTCTTCTGCTTCTTCTGCTTCACCCTCCAGACTGCACCTTCTCCTTCTTCTTCTACTTCTTCTGATTCACCCTCCAGACTTCACCTTCTCCTTCTCCTTCTTCTGCTTCTTCTGCTTCACCCTCCAGACTTCACCTTCTCCTTCTCCTTCTTCTGCTTCTTCTGCTTCGCCCTCCAGACTTCACCTTCTCCTTCTCCTTCTTCTGCTTCTTCTGCTTCACCCTCCAGACTTCACCTTCTCCTTCTCCTTCTTCTGCTTCTTCTGCTTCACCCTCCTGACTTCACCTTCTCCATCTCCTTCTTCTACTTCTTCTGATTCACCCTCCAGACTTCACCTTCTCCTTCTCCTTCGTCTGCTTCTTCTGCTTCACCCTCCAGACTTCACCTTCTCCTTCTCCTTCTTCTGCTTCTTCTGCTGCGCCCTCCAGACTTCACCTTCTCCTTCTCCTTCTTCTGCTTCACCCTCCTGACTTCACCTTCTCCTTCTCCTTCTTCTACTTCTTCTGCTTCACCCCCCTGACTTCACCTTCTCCTTCTCCTTCTTCTGCTTCTTCTGATTCACCCTCCTAACTTCACCTTCTCCTTCTTCTGCTTCTTCTGGTTCACCCTCCTGACTTCACCTTCTCCATCTCCTTCTTCTGCTTCTTCTGATACACCCTCCAGACTTCACCTTCTCCTTCTCCTTCTTCTGCTTCTTTTGATTCACCCTCCAGACTTCACCTTCTCCTTCTCCTTCCTCTGCTTCTTCTGATTCACCCTCAAGACCTCACCTTCTCCTTCTCCATCTTCTACTTCATCTGATTCACCCTCCAGACTTCATCTTCTCCTTCTCCTTCTTCTGCTTCTTCTGGTTCACCCTCCAGACTTCACCTTCTCCTTCTCCTTCTTCTGCTTCTTCTGATTCACCCTCCAGACTTTCCTTCTCCTTCTCCTCCTTCTACTTCTTCTGATTCACCCTCCAGACTTCACCTTCTCCTTCACCTTCTTCTGCTTCTTCTGATTCACCCTCCAGACTTCACCATCTCCTTCTCCTTCTTCTGCTTCTTCTGATTCACCCTCCAGACTTCACCTTCTCCTTCTTCTGCTTCTTCTGATTCACCCTCCAGACTTCACCATCTCCTTCTCCTTCTTCTACTTCTTCTGATTCACCCTCCAGACTTCACCTTCTCCTTCTCCTTCTTCTGCTTCTTCTGATTCACCCTCCAGGCTTCACCTTCTCCTTCTCCATCGTCTACTTCTTCTGATTCACCCTCCAGACTACACCTTCTCCTTCTCCTTCTTCTACTTCTTCTGATTCACCCTCCAGACTTCACCTTCTCCTTCTCCTTCTTCTGCTTCTTCTGATTCACCCTCCAGACTTCACCTTCTCCTTTTCCTTCTTCTGCTTCTTCTGGTTCACCCTCCAGACTTCAGCTTCTCCTTCTCCTTCTTCTGCTTCTTCTGATTCACCCTCCAGACTTCACCTTCTCCTTCTCCTCCTTCTACTTCTTCTGCTTCACCCTCCAGACTTCACCTTCTCCTTCTCCTTCTTCTGCTTCTTCTGATTCACCCTCCAGACTTCACCATCTCCTTCTGCCTTCTTCTGCTTCTTCTGATTCACCCTCCAGACATCACCTTCTCCTTCTTCTGCTTCTTCTGATTCACCCTCCAGACTTCACCATCTCCTTCTCCTTCTTCTACTTCTTCTGATTCACCCTCCAGACTTCAACTTCTCCTTCTCCTTCTTCTGCTTCTTCTGATTCACCCTCCAGGCTTCACCTTCTCCTTCTCCGTCGTCTACTTCTTCTGATTCACCCTCCAGACTACACCTTCTCCTTCTCCTTCTTCTACTTCTTCTGATTCACCCTCCAGACTTCACCTTCTCCTTCTCCTTCTTCTGCTTCTTCTGATTCACCCTCCAGACTTCCCCTTCTCCTTTTCCTTCTTCTACTTCTTCTGATTCACCCTCCAGACTTCACCTTCTACTTCTCCTTCTTCTACTTCTTCTGATTCACCCTCCAGACTTCACCTTCTCCTTCTCCTTCTTCTACTTCTTCTGCTTCTCCCTCCAGACTTCACCTTCTCCTTCTCCTTCTTCTGCTTCTTCTGATTCACCCTCCAAACTTCACCTTCTCCTTCTCCTTCTTCTACTTCTTCTGATTCACCCTCCAGACTTCACCTTCTCCTTCTCCTTCTTCTACTTCTTCTGATTCACCCTCCAGACTTCACCTTCTCCTTCTCCTTCTTCTACTTCTTCTGATTCACCCTCCTGACTTCAGCTTCTCCTTCTCCTTCTTCTGCTTCTTCTGCTTCACCCTCCAGACTTCACCTACTCCTTCTCATTCTTCTGCTTCTTCTGCTTCACCCTCCAGACTTCACCTTCTCCTTCTCCTTCTTCTGCTTCTTCTGCTTCACCGTCTTGACTTCACCTTCTCCTTCTCCTTTTTCTGCTTCTTCTGATTCACCCTCAATTCTTCACCTTCTCCTTCTCCTTCTTCTGCTTCTTCTGCTTCACCCTCCAGACCTCACCTTCTCCTTCTCCTTCTTCTGCTTCTTCTGCTTCACCCTCCAGACTTCCCCTTCTCATTCTCCTTCTTCTGCTTCTTCTGCTTCACCCTCCAGACTTCACCGTCTCCTTCTCCTTCTTCTGCTTCTTCTGCTGCGCACTCCAGACTTCACCTTCTCCTTTTTCTTCTTCTGCTTCTTCTGCTTCACCCTCCTGACTTCACCTTCTCCTTATCCTTCTTCTACTTCTTCTGCATCACCGCCCTGACTTCAACTTCTCCTTCTCCTTCTTCTGCTTCTTCTGATTCACCCTCCTAACTTCACCTTCTACTTCTCCTTCTTCTGCTTCTTCTGAATCACCCTCCTGACTTCACCATCTCCTTCTCCTTCTTCTGCTTCTTCTGATTCACCCTCCAGACTTCACCTTCTCCTTCTCCTTCTTCTGCTTCTTCTGATTCACCCTCCAGACTTCACCTTCTCCTTCTCCTTTTTCTGCTTCTTCTGCTTCACCCTCCAGACTTCACCGTCTCCTTCTCCTTCTTCTGCTTCTTCTGCTGCGCACTCCAGACTTCACCTTCTCCTTCTCCTTCTTCTGCTTCTTCTGCTTCACCCTCCTGACTTCACCTTCTCCCTATCCTTCTTCTACTTCTTCAGCATCACCGCCCTGACTTCAACTTCTCCTTCTCCTTCTTCTGCTTCTTCTGATTCACCCTCCTAACTTCACCTTCTCCTTCTCCTTCTTCTGCTTCTTCTGAATCCCCCTCCTGACTTCACCATCTCCTTCTCCTTCTTCTGCTTCTTCTGATTCACCCTCCAGACTTCACCTTCTCCTTCTCCTTCTTCTGCTTCTTCTGATTCACCCTCCAAACTTCACCTTCTCCTTCTCCTTCTTCTGCTTCTTCTGCTTCACCCTCCTGACTACACCTTCTCCTTCTCCTTCTTCTACTTCTTCTAATTCACCCTCCAGACTTCACCTTCTCCTTCTACTTCTTCTGCTTCTTCTGCTTCACCCTCCGGACTTCACCTTCTCCTTCTCCTTCTTCTGCTTCTCCTGCTGCGCCCTCCAGACTTCACCTTCTCCTTCTCCTTCTTCTGCTTCTTCTGCTTCACCCTCCTGACTTCACCTTCTCCTTCTCCTTCTTCTACTTCTTCTGCTTCACCCCCCCTGACTTCACCTTCTACTTCTCCTTCTTCTGCTTCTTCTGATTCACCCTCCTAACTTCACCATCTCCTTCTCCTTCTTCTGCTTCTTCTGATTCACCCTCCAGACTTCACCTTCTCCTTCTCCTTCTTCTACTTCTTCTGATTCACCCTCCAGACTTCACCTTCTCCTTCTCCTTCTTCTACTTCTTCTGCTTCTCCCTCCAGACTTCACCTTCTCCTTCTCCTTCTTCTCCTTCTTCTGATACACCCTCCAGACTTCACCTTCTCCTTCTCCTTCTTCTACTTCTTCTGATTCACCCTCCAGACTTCACCTTCTCCTTCTCCTTCTTCTACTTCTTCTGATTCACCCTCCAGACTTCACCTTCTCCTTCTCCTTCTTCTACTTCTTCTGATTCACCCTCCTGACTTCACCTTCTCCTTCTCCTTCTTCTGCTTCTTCTGCTTCACCCTCCAGACTTCACCTTCTCCTTCTCCTTCTTCTTCTACTTCTTCTGATTCACCCTCCAGACTTCACCTTCTCCTTCTCCTTCTTCTGCTTCTTCTGCTTCACCCTCCAGACTTCACCTTCTCCTTCTCCTTCTTCTGCTTCTTCTGCTTCGCCCTCCAGACATCACCTTCTCCTTCTCCTTCTTCTGCTTCTTCTGCTTCACCCTCCAGACTTCACCTTCTCCTTCTCCTTCTTCTGCTACTTCTGCTTCACCCTCCTGACTTCACCTTCTCCATCTCCTTCTTCTACTTCTTCTGATTCACCCTCCAGACTTCACCTTCTCCTTCTCCTTCGTCTGCTTCTTCTGCTTCACCCTCCAGACTTCACCTTCTCCTTCTCCTTCTTCTGCTTCTTCTGCTGCGCCCTCCAGACTTCACCTTCTCCTTCTCCTTCTTCTGCTTCACCCTCCTGACTTCACCTTCTCCTTCTCCTTCTTCCACTTCTTCTGCTTCACCCCCCTGACTTCACCTTCTCCTTCTCCTTCTTCTGCTTCTTCTGATTCACCCTCCTAACTTCACCTTCTCCTTCTTCTGCTTCTTCTGGTTCACCCTCCTGACTTCACCTTCTCCATCTCCTTCTTCTGCTTCTTCTGATTCACCCTCCAGACTTCACCTTCTCCTTCTCCTTCTTCTGCTTCTTTTGATTCACCCGCCAGACTTCACCTTCTCCTTCTCCTTCCTCTGCTTCTTCTGATTCACCCTCAAGACCTCACCTTCTCCTTCTCCATCTTCTACTTCTTCTGATTCACCCTCCAGACTTCATCTTCTCCTTCTCCTTCTTCTGCTTCTTCTGGTTCACCCTCCAGACTTCACCTTCTCCTTCTCCTTCTTCTGCTTCTTCTGATTCACCCTCCAGACTTCACCTTCTCCTTCTCCTCCTTCTACTTCTTCTGATTCACCCTCCAGACTTCACCTTCTCCTTCTCCTTCTTCTGCTTCTTCTGATTCACCCTCCAGACTTCACCATCTCCTTCTCCTTCTTCTGCTTCTTCTGATTCACCCTCCAGACTTCACCTTCTCCTTCTTCTGCTTCTTCTGATTCACCCTACAGACTTCACCTTCTCCTTCTCCTTCTTCTACTTCTTCTGATTCACCCTCCAGACTTCACCTTCTCCTTCTCCTTCTTCTGCTTCTTCTGATTCACCCTCCAGGCTTCACCTTCTCCTTCTCCGTCGTCTACTTCTTCTGATTCACCCTCCAGACTACACCTTCTCCTTCTCCTTCTTCTACTTCTTCTGATTCACCCTCCAGACTTCACCTTCTCCTTCTCCTTCTTCTGCTTCTTCTGATTCACCCTCCAGACTTCACCTTCTCCTTTTCCTTCTTCTACTTCTTCTGATTCACCCTCCAGACTTCACCTTCTACTTCTCCTTCTTCTACTTCTTCTGATTCACCCTCCGGACTTCACCTTCTGCTTCTCCTTCTTCTACTTCTTCTGCTTCTCCCTCCAGACTTCACCTTCTCCTTCTCCTTCTTCTGCTTCTTCTGATTCACCCTCCAGACTTCACCTTCTCCTTCTCCTTCTTCTACTTCTTCTGATTCACCCTCCAGACTTCACCTTCTCCTTCTCCTTCTTCTACTTCTTCTGATTCACCCTCCAGACTTCACCTTCTCCTTCTCCTTCTTCTACTTCTTCTGGTTCACCCTCCTGACTTCAGCTTCTCCTTCTCCTTCTTCTGCTTCTTCTGCTTCACCCTCCAGACTTCACCTTCTCCTTCTCATTCTTCTGCTTCTTCTGCTTCACCCTCCAGACTTCACCTTCTCCTTCTCCTTCTTCTGCTTCTTCTGCTTCACCGTCTTGACTTCACCTTCTCCTTCTCCTTTTTCTGCTTCTTCTGATTCACCCTCAATTCTTCACCTTCTCCTTCTCCTTCTTCTGCTTCTTCTGCTTCACCCTCCAGACCTCACCTTCTCCTTCTCCTTCTTCTGCTTCTTCTGCTTCACCCTCCAGACTACTCCTTCTCATTCTCCTTCTTTTGCTTCTTCTGCTTCACCCTCCAGACTTCACCGTCTCCTTCTCCTTCTTCTGCTTCTTCTGCTGCGCACTCCAGACTTCACCTTCTCCTTCTCCTTCTTCTGCTTCTTCTGCTTCACCCTCCTGACTTCACCTTCTCCTTATCCTTCTTCTACTTCTTCTGCATCACCGCCCTGACTTCAACTTCTCCTTCTCCTTCTTCTGCTTCTTCTGATTCACCCTCCTAACTTCACCTTCTACTTCTCCTTCTTCTGCTTCTTCTGAATCACCCTCCTGACTTCACCATCTCCTTCTCCTTCTTCTGCTTCTTCTGATTCACCCTCCAGACTTCACCTTCTCCTTCTCCTTCTTCTGCTTCTTCTGATTCACCCTCCAAACTTCACCTTCTCCTTCTCCTTCTTCTGCTTCTTCTGCTTCACCCTCCTGACTACACCTTCTCCTTCTCCTTCTTCTACTTCTTCTAATTCACCCTCCAGACTTCACCTTCTCCTTCTCCTTCTTCTGCTTCTTCTGCTTCACCCTCCGAACTTCACCTTCTCCTTCTCCTTCTTCTGCTTCTCCTGCTGCGCCCTCCAGACTTCAACTTCTCCTTCTCCTTCTTCTGCTTCTTCTGTTTCACCCTCCTGACTTCACCTTCTCCTTCTCCTTCTTCTACTTCTTCTGCTTCACTCCCCTGACTTCTCCTTCTACTTCTCCTTCTTCTGCTTCTTCTGATTCACCCTCCTAACTTCACCATCTCCTTCTCCTTCTTCTGCTTCTTCTGATTCACCCTCCTGACTTCACCTTCTCCTTCTCCTTCTTCTGCTTCTTCTGCTTCACCGTCTTGACTTCACCTTCTCCTTCTCCTTTTTCTGCTTCTTCTGATTCACCCTCAATTCTTCACCTTCTCCTTCTCCTTCTTCTGCTTCTTCTGCTTCACCCTCCAGACCTCACCTTCTCCTTCTCCTTCTTCTGCTTCTTCTGCTTCACCCTCCAGACTTCCCCTTCTCATTCTCCTTCTTCTGCTTCTTCTGCTTCACCCTCCAGACTTCACCGTCTCCTTCTCCTTCTTCTGCTTCTTCTGCTGCGCACTCCAGACTTCACCTTCTCCTTTTCCTTCTTCTGCTTCTTCTGCTTCACCCTCCTGACTTCACCTTCTCCTTATCCTTCTTCTACTTCTTCTGCATCACCGCCCTGACTTCAACTTCTCCTTCTCCTTCTTCTGCTTCTTCTGATTCACCCTCCTAACTTCACCTTCTACTTCTCCTTCTTCTGCTTCTTCTGAATCACCCTCCTGACTTCACCATCTCCTTCTCCTTCTTCTGCTTCTTCTGATTCACCCTCCAGACTTCACCTTCTCCTTCTCCTTCTTCTGCTTCTTCTGATTCACCCTCCAGACTTCACCTTCTCCTTCTCCTTTTTCTGCTTCTTCTGCTTCACCCTCCAGACTTCACCGTCTCCTTCTCCTTCTTCTGCTTCTTCTGCTGCGCACTCCAGACTTCACCTTCTCCTTCTCCTTCTTCTGCTTCTTCTGCTTCACCCTCCTGACTTCACCTTCTCCCTATCCTTCTTCTACTTCTTCAGCATCACCGCCCTGACTTCAACTTCTCCTTCTCCTTCTTCTGCTTCATCTGATTCACCCTCCTAACTTCACCTTCTCCTTCTCCTTCTTCTGCTTCTTCTGAATCCCCCTCCTGACTTCACCATCTCCTTCTCCTTCTTCTGCTTCTTCTGATTCACCCTCCAGACTTCACCTTCTCCTTCTCCTTCTTCTGCTTCTTCTGATTCACCCTCCAAACTTCACCTTCTCCTTCTCCTTCTTCTGCTTCTTCTGCTTCACCCTCCTGACTACACCTTCTCCTTCTCCTTCTTCTACTTCTTCTAATTCACCCTCCAGACTTCACCTTCTCCTTCTCCTTCTTCTGCTTCTTCTGCTTCACCCTCCGGACTTCACCTTCTCCTTCTCCTTCTTCTGCTTCTCCTGCTGCGCCCTCCAGACTTCACCTTCTCCTTCTCCTTCTTCTGCTTCTTCTGCTTCACCCTCCTGACTTCACCTTCTCCTTCTCCTTCTTCTACTTCTTCTGCTTCACCCCCCCTGACTTCACCTTCTACTTCTCCTTCTTCTGCTTCTTCTGATTCACCCTCCTAACTTCACCATCTCCTTCTCCTTCTTCTGCTTCTTCTGATTCACCCTCCAGACTTCACCTTCTCCTTCTCCTTCTTCTACTTCTTCTGATTCACCCTCCAGACTTCACCTTCTCCTTCTCCTTCTTCTACTTCTTCTGCTTCTCCCTCCAGACTTCACCTTCTCCTTCTCCTTCTTCTCCTTCTTCTGATACACCCTCCAGACTTCACCTTCTCCTTCTCCTTCTTCTACTTCTTCTGATTCATCCTCCAGACTTCACCTTCTCCTTCTCCTTCTTCTACTTCTTCTGATTCACCCTCCAGACTTCACCTTCTCCTTCTCCTTCTTCTACTTCTTCTGATTCACCCTCCTGACTTCACCTTCTCCTTCTCCTTCTTCTGCTTCTTCTGCTTCACCCTCCAGACTTCACCTTCTCCTTCTCCTTCTTCTTCTACTTCTTCTGATTCACCCTCCAGACTTCACCTTCTCCTTCTCCTTCTTCTGCTTCTTCTGCTTCACCCTCCAGACTTCACCTTCTCCTTCTCCTTCTTCTGCTTCTTCTGCTTCGCCCTCCAGACATCACCTTCTCCTTCTCCTTCTTCTGCTTCTTCTGCTTCACCCTCCAGACTTCACCTTCTCCTTCTCCTTCTTCTGCTACTTCTGCTTCACCCTCCTGACTTCACCTTCTCCATCTCCTTCTTCTACTTCTTCTGATTCACCCTCCAGACTTCACCTTCTCCTTCTCCTTCGTCTGCTTCTTCTGCTTCACCCTCCAGACTTCACCTTCTCCTTCTCCTTCTTCTGCTTCTTCTGCTGCGCCCTCCAGACTTCACCTTCTCCTTCTCCTTCTTCTGCTTCACCCTCCTGACTTCACCTTCTCCTTCTCCTTCTTCCACTTCTTCTGCTTCACCCCCCTGACTTCACCTTCTCCTTCTCCTTCTTCTGCTTCTTCTGATTCACCCTCCTAACTTCACCTTCTCCTTCTTCTGCTTCTTCTGGTTCACCCTCCTGACTTCACCTTCTCCATCTCCTTCTTCTGCTTCTTCTGATTCACGCTCCAGACTTCACCTTCTCCTTCTCCTTCTTCTGCTTCTTTTGATTCACCCGTCGGACTTCACCTTCTCCTTCTCCTTCTTCTGCTTCTTCTGGTTCACCCTCCAGACTTCACCTTCTCCTTCTCCTTCTTCTGCTTCTTCTGGTTCACCCTCCAGACTTCATCTTCTCCTTCTCCTTCTTCTGCTTCTTCTGGTTCACCCTCCAGACTTCACCTTCTCCTTCTCCTTCTTCTGCTTCTTCTGATTCACCCTCCAGACTTCACCTTCTCCTTCTCCTCCTTCTACTTCTTCTGATTCACCCTCCAGACTTCACCTTCTCCTTCTCCTTCTTCTGCTTCTTCTGATTCACCCTCCAGACTTCACCATCTCCTTCTCCTTCTTCTGCTTCTTCTGATTCACCCTCCAGACTTCACCTTCTCCTTCTTCTGCTTCTTCTGATTCACCCTACAGACTTCACCTTCTCCTTCTCCTTCTTCTACTTCTTCTGATTCACCCTCCAGACTTCACCTTCTCCTTCTCCTTCTTCTGCTTCTTCTGATTCACCCTCCAGGCTTCACCTTCTCCTTCTCCGTCGTCTACTTCTTCTGATTCACCCTCCAGACTACACCTTCTCCTTCTCCTTCTTCTACTTCTTCTGATTCACCCTCCAGACTTCACCTTCTCCTTCTCCTTCTTCTGCTTCTTCTGATTCACCCTCCAGACTTCACCTTCTCCTTTTCCTTCTTCTACTTCTTCTGATTCACCCTCCAGACTTCACCTTCTACTTCTCCTTCTTCTACTTCTTCTGATTCACCCTCCGGACTTCACCTTCTGCTTCTCCTTCTTCTACTTCTTCTGCTTCTCCCTCCAGACTTCACCTTCTCCTTCTCCTTCTTCTGCTTCTTCTGATTCACCCTCCAGACTTCACCTTCTCCTTCTCCTTCTTCTACTTCTTCTGATTCACCCTCCAGACTTCACCTTCTCCTTCTCCTTCTTCTACTTCTTCTGATTCACCCTCCAGACTTCACCTTCTCCTTCTCCTTCTTCTACTTCTTCTGATTCACCCTCCTGACTTCAGCTTCTCCTTCTCCTTCTTCTGCTTCTTCTGCTTCACCCTCCAGACTTCACCTTCTCCTTCTCATTCTTCTGCTTCTTCTGCTTCACCCTCCAGACTTCACCTTCTCCTTCTCCTTCTTCTGCTTCTTCTGCTTCACCGTCTTGACTTCACCTTCTCCTTCTCCTTTTTCTGCTTCTTCTGATTCACCCTCAATTCTTCACCTTCTCCTTCTCCTTCTTCTGCTTCTTCTGCTTCACCCTCCAGACCTCACCTTCTCCTTCTCCTTCTTCTGCTTCTTCTGCTTCACCCTCCAGACTACTCCTTCTCATTCTCCTTCTTTTGCTTCTTCTGCTTCACCCTCCAGACTTCACCGTCTCCTTCTCCTTCTTCTGCTTCTTCTGCTGCGCACTCCAGACTTCACCTTCTCCTTCTCCTTCTTCTGCTTCTTCTGCTTCACCCTCCTGACTTCACCTTCTCCTTATCCTTCTTCTACTTCTTCTGCATCACCGCCCTGACTTCAACTTCTCCTTCTCCTTCTTCTGCTTCTTCTGATTCACCCTCCTAACTTCACCTTCTACTTCTCCTTCTTCTGCTTCTTCTGAATCACCCTCCTGACTTCACCATCTCCTTCTCCTTCTTCTGCTTCTTCTGATTCACCCTCCAGACTTCACCTTCTCCTTCTCCTTCTTCTGCTTCTTCTGATTCACCCTCCAAACTTCACCTTCTCCTTCTCCTTCTTCTGCTTCTTCTGCTTCACCCTCCTGACTACACCTTCTCCTTCTCCTTCTTCTACTTCTTCTAATTCACCCTCCAGACTTCACCTTCTCCTTCTCCTTCTTCTGCTTCTTCTGCTTCACCCTCCGAACTTCACCTTCTCCTTCTCCTTCTTCTGCTTCTCCTGCTGCGCCCTCCAGACTTCAACTTCTCCTTCTCCTTCTTCTGCTTCTTCTGTTTCACCCTCCTGACTTCACCTTCTCCTTCTCCTTCTTCTACTTCTTCTGCTTCACTCCCCTGACTTCTCCTTCTACTTCTCCTTCTTCTGCTTCTTCTGATTCACCCTCCTAACTTCACCATCTCCTTCTCCTTCTTCTGCTTCTTCTGATTCACCCTCCTGACTTCACCTTCTCCTTCTCCTTCTTCTGCTTCTTCTGATTCACCCTCCAGACTTCACCTTCTCCTTCTCCTTTTTCTGCTTCTTCTGATTCACCCTCCAGACTTCACCTTCTCCTTCTCCTTCTTCTGCTTCTTCTGATTCACCCTCCAGACCTCACCATCTCCTTCTCCTTCTTCTACTTCTTCTGATTCACCCTCCAGACTTCATCTTCTCCTTCTCCTTCTTCTGCTTCTTCTGATTCACCCTCCAGACTTCACCTTCTCCTTCTCCTTCTTCTGCTTCTTCTGATTCACCCTCCAGACTTCGCCTTCTCCTTCTCCTTCTTCTACTTCTTCTGATTCACCCTCCAGACTTCACCTTCTCCTTCTCCTTCTTCTACTTCTTCTGATTCACCCTCCAGTCTTCACCTTCTCCTTCTCCTTCTTCTGCATCTTCTGCTTCACCCTCCAGACTTCACCTTCTCCTTCTCTTTCTTCTGCTTCTTCTGATTCACCCTCCAGACTTCACCTTCTCCTTCTCCTTCTTCTGATTCTTCTGATTCACCCTCCAGACTTTACCTTCTCCTTCTCCTTCTTCTGCTTCTTCCGATTCACCCTCCTGACTTCACCTTCTCCTTCTCCTTCTTCTACTTCTTCTGATTCACCCTCCTGACTTCACCTTCTCCTTCTCCTTCTTCAACTTCTTCTGTTTCACCTCCAGACTTCACCTTCTCCTTCTCCTTCTTCTACTTCTTCTGATTCACCCTCCAGACTTCACCTTCTCTTTCTCCTTCTTCTGCTTCTTCTGATTCGCCCTCCAGACTTCACCTTCTCCTTCTCCTTCTTCTGCTTCTTCTGATTCACCCTCCAGACTTCACCTTCTCCTTCTCCTTCTTCTGCTTCTTCTGATTCACCCTCCAGACTTAACCTTCTCCTTCTCCTTCTTCTACTTCTTCTGATTCACCCTCCAGACTTCATCTTCTCCTTCTCCTTCTTCTGCTTCTTCAGATACACCCTCCAGACTTCTCCTTCTCCTTCTCCTTCTTCTGCTTCTTCTGATTCACCCTCCAGACTTCACCTTCTCCTTCTCCTTCTTCTACTTCTTCTGATTCACCCTCCAGACTTAACCTTCTCTTTCTCCTTCTTCTACATCTTCTGATTCACCCTCCAGACTTCACCTTCACCTTTTCCTTCTTCTGCTTCTTCTGATTCACCCTCCAGACTTCACCTTCTCCTTCTCCTTCTTCTGATTCACCCTCCAGACCTCACCTTCTCCTTCTCCTTCTTCTGCTTCTTCTGATTCACCCTTCAGACTTCACCTTCTCCTTCTCCTTCTTCTGCTTCTTCTGATTCACCCTCCAGACCTCACCTTCTCCTTCTCCTTCTTCTACTTCTTCTGATTCACCCTCCAGACATCATCTTCTCCTTCTCCTTCTACTGCTTCTTCTGATTCACCCTCCAGACTTCACCTTCTCCTTCTCCTTCTTCTGCTTTTCTGATTCACCCTCCAGACTTCGCCTTCTCCTTCTCTTTCTTCTACTTCTTCTGATTCACCCTCCAGACTTCACCTTCTCCTTCTCCTTCTTCTACTTCTTCTGATTCACCCTCCAGTCTTCACCTTCTCCTTCTCCTTCTTCTGCTTCTTCTGATTCACCATCCAGACTTCACCTTCTCCTTCTCCTTCTTCTGCTTCTTCTGATTCACCCTCCTGACTTCACCTTCTCCTTCTCCTTCTTCTGCTTCTTCTGATTCACCCTCCAGACTTCACCTTCTCCTTCTCCTTCTTCTACTTCTTCTGATTCACCTCCAGACTTCACCTTCTCCTTCTACTTCTTCTGCTTCTTCTGATTCACCCTCCAGACTTCACCTTCTACTTCTCCTTCTTCTGCTTCTTCTGATTCACCTTCCAGACTTCACCTTCTCCTTCTCCTTCGTCTACTTCTTCTGATTCACCCTCCAGACTACACCTTCTCCTTCTCCTTCGTCTACTTCTTCTGATTCACCCTCCAGACATCACCTTCTCCTTCTCCTTCTTCTACTTCTTCTGCTTCTCCCTCCTGACTTCACCTTCTCCTTCTCCTTCTTCTGCTTCTTCTGATTCACCCTCCAGACTTCACCTTCTTCTTCTCCTTCTTCTGCTTCTTCTGATTCACCCTCCAGAATTCACCTTCTCCTACTCCTTTTTCTGCTTCTTCTGATTCACCCTCCAGACTTCACCTTCTCCTTCTCCTTCTTCTGCTTCTTCTGATTCACCCTCCAGACCTCACCATCTCCTTCTCCTTCTTCTACTTCTTCTGATTCACCCTCCAGACTTCATCTTCTCCTTCTCCTTCTTCTGCTTCTTCTGATTCACCCTCCAGACTTCACCTTCTCCTTCTCCTACTTCTACTTCTTCTGATTCACCCTCCAGACTTCACCTTCTCCTTCTCCTTCTTCTACTTCTTCTGATTCACCCTCCAGTCTTCACCTTCTCCTTCTCCTTCTTCTGCATCTTCTGCTTCACCCTCCAGACTTCACCTTCTCCTTCTCTTTCTTCTGCTTCTTCTGATTCACCCTCCAGACTTCACCTTCTCCTTCTCCTTCTTCTGATTCTTCTGATTCACCCTCCAGACTTCACCTTCTCCTTCTCCTTCTTCTGCTTCTTCCGATTCACCCTCCTGACTTCACCTTCTCCTTCTCCTTCTTCTGCTTCTTCTGATTCACCCTCCTGACTTCACCTTCTCCTTCTCTTTCTTCAACTTCTTCTGTTTCACCTCCAGACTTCACCTTCTCCTTCTCCTTCTTCTACTTCTTCTGATTCACCCTCCAGACTTCACCTTCTCCTTCTGCTTCTTCTGATTCGCCCTCCAGACTTCTCCTTCTCCTTCTCCTTCTTCTGCTTCTTCTGATTCACCCTCCAGACTTCACCTTCTCCTTCTCCATCTTCTGCTTCTTCTGATTCACCCTCCAGACTTCACCTTCTCCTTCTCCTTCTTCTACTTCTTCTGATTCACCCTCCAGACTTCATCTTCTCCTTCTTCTGCTTCTTCAGATTCACCCTCCAGACATCATCTTCTCCTTCTCCTTCTTCTGCTTCTTCTGATTCACCCTCCAGACTTCACCTTCTCCTTCTCCTTCTTCTACTTCTTCTGATTCACCCTCCAGACTTCACCTTCTCCTTCTTCTTCTTCTACATCTTCTGATTCACCCTCCAGACTTCACCTTCTCCTTCTCCTTCTTCTGCTTCTTCTGATTCACCCTCCAGACTTCACCTTCTCCTTCTCCTTCTTCAGCTTCTTCTGATTCACCCTCCAGACCTCACCTTCTCCTTCTTCTGCTTCTTCTGATTCACCCTTCAGACTTCACCTTCTCCTTCTCCTTCTTCTGCTTCTTCTGATTCGCCCTCCAAACCTCACCTTCTCCTTCTCCTTCTTCTACTTCTTCTGATTCACCCTCCAGACATCATCTTCTCCTTCTCCTTCTACTGCATCTTCTGATTCACCCTCCAGACTTCACCTTCTCCTTCTCCTTCTTCTGCTTTTCTGATTCACCCTCCAGACTACGCCTTCTCCTTCTCCTTCTTCTACTTCTTCTGATTCACCCTCCAGACTTCACCTTCTCCTTCTCCTTCTTCTGCTTCTTCTGATTCACCCTCCAGTCTTCACCTTCTCCTTCTCCTTCTTCTGCTTCTTCTGATTCACCCTCCAGACTTCACCTTCTCCTTCTCCTTCTTCTGCTTCTTCTGATTCCCCCTCCTGACTTCACCTTCTCCTTCTCCTTCTTCTGCTTCTTCTGATTCACCCTCCAGACTTCACCTTCTCCTTCTCCTTCTTCTACTTCTTCTGATTCACCCTCCAGACTTCACCTACTCCTTCTACTTCTTCTGCTTCTTCTGATTCACTCTCCAGACTTCACCTTCTACTTCTCCTTCTTCTGCTTCTTCTGAATCACCTTCCAGACTTCACCTTCTCCTTCTCCTTCGTCTACTTCTTCTGATTCACCCTCCAGACTACACCTTCTCCTTCTCCTTCTTCTGCTTCTTCTGATTCACCCTCCAGACTTCACCTTCTCCTTCTCCTTCTTCTACTTCTTCTGATTCACCCTCCAGACTTCACCTTCTCCTTCTCCTTCTTCTACTTCTTCTGATTCACCCTCCAGACTTCACCTTCTCCTTCTCCTTCTTCTACATCTTCTGATTCACCCTCCAGACTTCACCTTCTCCTTCTCCTTCTTCTGCTTCTTCTGATTCACCCTCCAGACTTCACCTTCTCCTTCTCCTTCTTCTGCTTCTTCTGATTCACCCTCCAGACCTCACCTTCTCCTTCTTCTGCTTCTTCAGATTCACCCTTCAGACTTCACCTTCTCCTTCTCCTTCTTCTGCTTCTTCTGATTCACCCTCCAGACCTCACCTTCTCCTTCTCCTTCTTTTACTTCTTCTGATTCACCCTCCAGACATCATCTTCTTATTCTCCTTCTACTCCATCTTCTGATTCACCCTCCAGACTTCACCTTCTCCTTCTCCTTCTTCTGCTTTTCTGATTCACCCTCCAGACTTCGCCTTCTCCTTCTCCTTCTTCTACTTCTTCTGATTCACCCTCCAGACTTCACCTTCTCCTTCTCCTTCTTCTGCTTCTTCTGATTCACCCTCCAGTCTTCACCTTCTCCTTCTCCTTCTTCTGCTTCTTCTGATTCACCCTCCAGACTTCACCTTCTCCTTCTCCTTCTTCTGCTTCTTCTGATTCACCCTCCTGACTTCACCTTCTTCTTCTCCTTCTTCTGCTTCTTCTGATTCACCCTCCAGACTTCACCTTCTCCTTCTCCTTCTTCTACTTCTTCTGATTCACCCTCCAGACTTCACCTTCTCCTTCTACTTCTTCTGCTTCTTCTGATTCACCCTCCAGACTTCACCTTCTACTTCTCCTTCTTCTGCTTCTTCTGATTCACCTTCCAGACTTCACCTTCTCCTTCTCCTTCGTCTACTTCTTCTGATTCACCCTCCAGACTACACCTTCTCCTTCTCCTTCTTCTACTTCTTCTGCTTCTCCCTCCTGACTTCACCTTCTCCTTCTCCTTCTTCTGCTTCTTCTGATTCACCCTCCAGACTTCACCTTCTCCTTCTCCTTTTTCTGCTTCTTCTGATTCTCCCTCCAGAATTCACCTTCTCCTTCTCCTTCTTCTGCTTCTTCTGATTCACCCTCCAGACCTCACCATCTCCTTCTCCTTCTTCTATTTCTTCTGATTCACCCTCCAGACTTCATCTTCTCCTTCTCCTTCTTCTGCTTCTTCTGATTCACCCTCCAGACTTCACCTTCTCCTTCTCCTTCTTCTGCTTCTTCTGATTCACCCTCCAGACTTCACCTT
The DNA here is from genome assembly GCF_052327205.1 of Somniosus microcephalus. Taxonomy (NCBI): domain Eukaryota; kingdom Metazoa; phylum Chordata; class Chondrichthyes; order Squaliformes; family Somniosidae; genus Somniosus; species Somniosus microcephalus. The sequence goes on along the minus strand of NW_028225459.1, from coordinate 358,996 downwards.
CTCCTTCTCCTTCTTCTACTTCTTCTGATTCACCCTCCAGACTTCACCTTCTCCTTCTCCTTCTTCTACTTCTTCTGATTCACCCTCCAGTCTTCACCTTCTCCTTCTCCTTCTTCTGCATCTTCTGCTTCACCCTCCAGACTTCACCTTCTCCTTCTCTTTCTTCTGCTTCTTCTGATTCACCCTCCAGACTTCACCTTCTCCTTCTCCTTCTTCTGATTCTTCTGATTCACCCTCCAGACTTCACCTTCTCCTTCTCCTTCTTCTGCTTCTTCCGATTCACCCTCCTGACTTCACCTTCTCCTTCTCCTTCTTCTACTTCTTCTGATTCACCCTCCTGACTTCACCTTCTCCTTCTCCATCTTCAACTTCTTCTGTTTTACCTCCAGACTTCACCTTCTCCTTCTCCTTCTTCTACTTCTTCTGATTCACCCTCCAGACTTCACCTTCTCCTTCTCCTTCTTCTGCTTCTTCTGATTCGCCCTCCAGACTTCACCTTCTCCTTCTCCTTCTTCTGCTTCTTCTGATTCACCCTCCAGACTTTACCTTCTCCTTCTCCTTCTTCTGCTTCTTCTGATTCACCCTCCAGACTTCACCTTCTCCTTCTCCTTCTTCTACTTCTTCTGATTCACCCTCCAGACTTCATCTTCTCCTTCTCCTTCTTCTGCTTCTTCAGATTCACCCTCCAGACTTCACCTTCTACTTCTCCTTCTTCTGCTTCTTCTGATTCACCCTCCAGACTTCACCTTCTCCTTCTCCTTCTTCTACTTCTTCTGATTCACCCTCCAGACTTCACCTTCTCCTTCTCCTTCTTCTACATCTTCTGATTCACCCTCCAGACTTCACCTTCTCCTTCTCCTTCTTCTGCTTCTTCTGATTCACCCTCCAGACTTCACCTTCTCCTTCTCCTTTTCTGCTTCTTCTGATTCACCCTCCAGACCTCACCTTCTCCTTCTCCTTCTTCTGCTTCTTCTGATTCACCCTTCAGACTTCACCTTCTCCTTCTCCTTCTTCTGCTTCTTCTGCTTCACCGTCTTGACTTCACCTTCTCCTTCTCCTTTTTCTGCTTCTTCTGATTCACCCTCAATTCTTCACCTTCTCCTTCTCCTTCTTCTGCTTCTTCTGCTTCACCCTCCAGACCTCACCTTCTCCTTCTCCTTCTTCTGCTTCTTCTGCTTCACCCTCCAGACTTCCCCTTCTCATTCTCCTTCTTCTGCTTCTTCTGCTTCACCCTCCAGACTTCACCGTCTCCTTCTCCTTCTTCTGCTTCTTCTGCTGCGCACTCCAGACTTCACCTTCTCCTTCTCCTTCTTCTGCTTCTTCTGCTTCACCCTCCTGACTTCACCTTCTCCTTATCCTTCTTCTACTTCTTCTGCATCACCGCCCTGACTTCAACTTCTCCTTCTCCTTCTTCTGCTTCTTCTGATTCACCCTCCTAACTTCACCTTCTACTTCTCCTTCTTCTGCTTCTTCTGAATCACCCTCCTGACTTCACCATCTCCTTCTCCTTCTTCTGCTTCTTCTGATTCACCCTCCAGACTTCACCTTCTCCTTCTCCTTCTTCTGCTTCTTCTGATTCACCCTCCAAACTTCACCTTCTCCTTCTCCTTCTTCTGCTTCTTCTGCTTCACCCTCCTGACTACACCTTCTCCTTCTCCTTCTTCTACTTCTTCTAATTCACCCTCCAGACTTCACCTTCTCCTTCTCCTTCTTCTGCTTCTTCTGCTTCACCCTCCGGACTTCACCTTCTCCTTCTCCTTCTTCTGCTTCTCCTGCTGCGCCCTCCAGACTTCACCTTCTCCTTCTCCTTCTTCTGCTTCTTCTGATTCACCCTCCAGACCTCACCTTCTCCTTCTCCTTCTTTTACTTCTTCTGATTCACCCTCCAGACATCATCTTCTTATTCTCCTTCTACTCCATCTTCTGATTCACCCTCCAGACTTCACCTTCTCCTTCTCCTTCTTCTGCTTTTCTGATTCACCCTCCAGACTTCGCCTTCTCCTTCTCCTTCTTCTACTTCTTCTGATTCACCCTCCAGACTTCACCTTCTCCTTCTCCTTCTTCTGCTTCTTCTGATTCACCCTCCAGTCTTCACCTTCTCCTTCTCCTTCTTCTGCTTCTTCTGATTCACCCTCCAGACTTCTCCTTCTCCTTCTCCTTCTTCTGCTTCTTCTGATTCACCCTCCTGACTTCACCTTCTTCTTCTCCTTCTTCTGCTTCTTCTGATTCACCCTCCAGACTTCACCTTCTCCTTCTCCTTCTTCTACTTCTTCTGATTCACTCTCCAGACTTCACCTTCTCCTTCTACTTCTTCTGCTTCTTCTGATTCACCCTCCAGACTTCACCTTCTACTTCTCCTTCTTCTGCTTCTTCTGATTCACCTTCCAGACTTCACCTTCTCCTTCTCCTTCGTCTACTTCTTCTGATTCACCCTCCAGACTACACCTTCTCCTTCTCCTTCTTCTACTTCTTCTGCTTCTCCCTCCTGACTTCACCTTCTCCTTCTCCTTCTTCTGCTTCTTCTGATTCACCCTCCAGACTTCACCTTCTCCTTCTCCTTTTTCTGCTTCTTCTGATTCTCCCTCCAGAATTCACCTTCTCCTTCTCCTTCTTCTGCTTCTTCTGATTCACCCTCCAGACCTCACCATCTCCTTCTCCTTCTTCTATTTCTTCTGATTCACCCTCCAGACTTCATCTTCTCCTTCTCCTTCTTCTGCTTCTTCTGATTCACCCTCCAGACTTCACCTTCTCCTTCTCCTTCTTCTGCTTCTTCTGATTCACCCTCCAGACTTCACCTTCTCCTTCTCCTTCTTCTACTTCTTCTGATTCAGCCTCCAGACTTCACCTTCTCCTTCTCCTTCTTCTACTTCTTCTGATTCACCCTCCAGTCTTCACCTTCTCCTTCTCCTTCTTCTGCATCTTCTGCTTCACCCTCCAGACTTCACCTTCTCCTTCTCTTTCTTCTGCTTCTTCTGATTCACCCTCCAGACTTCACCTTCTCCTTCTCCTTCTTCTGATTCTTCTGATTCACCCTCCAGACTTCACCTTCTCCTTCTCCTTCTTCTGCTTCTTCCGATTCACCCTCCTGACTTCACCTTCTCCTTCTCCTTCTTCTACTTCTTCTGATTCACCCTCCTGACTTCACCTTCTCCTTCTCCATCTTCAACTTCTTCTGTTTTACCTCCAGACTTCACCTTCTCCTTCTCCTTCTTCTACTTCTTCTGATTCACCCTCCAGACTTCACCTTCTCCTTCTCCTTCTTCTGCTTCTTCTGATTCGCCCTCCAGACTTCACCTTCTCCTTCTCCTTCTTCTGCTTCTTCTGATTCACCCTCCAGACTTTACCTTCTCCTTCTCCTTCTTCTGCTTCTTCTGATTCACCCTCCAGACTTCACCTTCTCCTTCTCCTTCTTCTACTTCTTCTGATTCACCCTCCAGACTTCATCTTCTCCTTCTCCTTCTTCTGCTTCTTCAGATTCACCCTCCAGACTTCACCTTCTACTTCTCCTTCTTCTGCTTCTTCTGATTCACCCTCCAGACTTCACCTTCTCCTTCTCCTTCTTCTACTTCTTCTGATTCACCCTCCAGACTTCACCTTCTCCTTCTCCTTCTTCTACATCTTCTGATTCACCCTCCAGACTTCACCTTCTCCTTCTCCTTCTTCTGCTTCTTCTGATTCACCCTCCAGACTTCACCTTCTCCTTCTCCTTTTCTGCTTCTTCTGATTCACCCTCCAGACCTCACCTTCTCCTTCTCCTTCTTCTGCTTCTTCTGATTCACCCTTCAGACTTCACCTTCTCCTTCTCCTTCTTCTGCTTCTTCTGCTTCACCGTCTTGACTTCACCTTCTCCTTCTCCTTTTTCTGCTTCTTCTGATTCACCCTCAATTCTTCACCTTCTCCTTCTCCTTCTTCTGCTTCTTCTGCTTCACCCTCCAGACCTCACCTTCTCCTTCTCCTTCTTCTGCTTCTTCTGCTTCACCCTCCAGACTTCCCCTTCTCATTCTCCTTCTTCTGCTTCTTCTGCTTCACCCTCCAGACTTCACCGTCTCCTTCTCCTTCTTCTGCTTCTTCTGCTGCGCACTCCAGACTTCACCTTCTCCTTCTCCTTCTTCTGCTTCTTCTGCTTCACCCTCCTGACTTCACCTTCTCCTTATCCTTCTTCTACTTCTTCTGCATCACCGCCCTGACTTCAACTTCTCCTTCTCCTTCTTCTGCTTCTTCTGATTCACCCTCCTAACTTCACCTTCTACTTCTCCTTCTTCTGCTTCTTCTGAATCACCCTCCTGACTTCACCATCTCCTTCTCCTTCTTCTGCTTCTTCTGATTCACCCTCCAGACTTCACCTTCTCCTTCTCCTTCTTCTGCTTCTTCTGATTCACCCTCCAAACTTCACCTTCTCCTTCTCCTTCTTCTGCTTCTTCTGCTTCACCCTCCTGACTACACCTTCTCCTTCTCCTTCTTCTACTTCTTCTAATTCACCCTCCAGACTTCACCTTCTCCTTCTCCTTCTTCTGCTTCTTCTGCTTCACCCTCCGGACTTCACCTTCTCCTTCTCCTTCTTCTGCTTCTCCTGCTGCGCCCTCCAGACTTCACCTTCTCCTTCTCCTTCTTCTGCTTCTTCTGCTTCACCCTCCTGACTTCACCTTCTCCTTCTCCTTCTTCTACTTCTTCTGCTTCACTCCCCTGACTTCACCTTCTACTTCTCCTTCTTCTGCTTCTTCTGATTCACCCTCCTAACTTCACCATCTCCTTCTCCTTCTTCTGCTTCTTCTGATTCACCCTCCTGACTTCACCTTCTCCTTCTCCTTCTTCTGCTTCTTCTGATTCACCCTCCAGACTTCACCTTCTCCTTCTCCTTTTTCTGCTTCTTCTGATTCACCCTCCAGACTTCACCTTCTCCTTCTCCTTCTTCTGCTTCTTCTGATTCACCCTCCAAACTTCACCTTCTCCTTCTCCTTCTTCTGCTTCTTCTGATTCGCCCTCCAAACCTCACCTTCTCCTTCTCCTTCTTCTACTTCTTCTGATTCACCCTCCAGACATCATCTTCTCCTTCTCCTTCTACTGCATCTTCTGATTCACCCTCCAGACTTCACCTTCTCCTTCTCCTTCTTCTGCTTTTCTGATTCACCCTCCAGACTACGCCTTCTCCTTCTCCTTCTTCTACTTCTTCTGATTCACCCTCCAGACTTCACCTTCTCCTTCTCCTTCTTCTACTTCTTCTGATTCACCCTCCAGACTTCACCTACTCCTTCTACTTCTTCTGCTTCTTCTGATTCACTCTCCAGACTTCACCTTCTACTTCTCCTTCTTCTGCTTCTTCTGAATCACCTTCCAGACTTCACCTTCTCCTTCTCCTTCGTCTACTTCTTCTGATTCACCCTCCAGACTACACCTTCTCCTTCTCCTTCGTCTACTTCTTCTGATTCACCCTCCAGACTTCACCTTCTCCTTCTCCTTCTTCTACTTCTTCTGCTTCTCCCTCCTGACTTCACCTTCTCCTTCTCCTTCTTCTGCTTCTTCTGATTCACCCTCCAGACTTCACCTTCTCCTTCTCCTTTTTCTGCTTCTTCTGATTCACCCTCCAGACTTCACCTTCTCCTTCTCCTTCTTCTGCTTCTTCTGATTCACCCTCCAGACCTCACCATCTCCTTCTCCTTCTTCTACTTCTTCTGATTCACCCTCCAGACTTCATCTTCTCCTTCTCCTTCTTCTGCTTCTTCTGATTCACCCTCCAGACTTCATCTTCTCCTTCTCCTTCTTCTGCTTCTTCTGATTCACCCTCCAGACTTCACCTTCTCCTTCTCCTTCTTCTACTTCTTCTGATTCACCCTCCAGACTTCACCTTCTCCTTCTCCTTCTTCTACTTCTTCTGATTCACCCTCCAGACTTCACCTTCTCCTTCTCCTTCTTCTACATCTTCTGATTCACCCTCCAGACTTCACCTTCTCCTTCTCCTTCTTCTGCTTCTTCTGATTCACCCTCCAGACTTCACCTTCTCCTTCTCCTTCTTCTGCTTCTTCTGATTCACCCTCCAGACCTCACCTTCTCCTTCTTCTGCTTCTTCAGATTCACCCTTCAGACTTCACCTTCTCCTTCTCCTTCTTCTGCTTCTTCTGATTCACCCTCCAGACCTCACCTTCTCCTTCTCCTTCTTTTACTTCTTCTGATTCACCCTCCAGACATCATCTTCTTATTCTCCTTCTACTCCATCTTCTGATTCACCCTCCAGACTTCACCTTCTCCTTCTCCTTCTTCTGCTTTTCTGATTCACCCTCCAGACTTCGCCTTCTCCTTCTCCTTCTTCTACTTCTTCTGATTCACCCTCCAGACTTCACCTTCTCCTTCTCCTTCTTCTGCTTCTTCTGATTCACCCTCCAGTCTTCACCTTCTCCTTCTCCTTCTTCTGCTTCTTCTGATTCACCCTCCAGACTTCTCCTTCTCCTTCTCCTTCTTCTGCTTCTTCTGATTCACCCTCCTGACTTCACCTTCTTCTTCTCCTTCTTCTGCTTCTTCTGATTCACCCTCCAGACTTCACCTTCTCCTTCTCCTTCTTCTACTTCTTCTGATTCACCCTCCAGACTTCACCTTCTCCTTCTACTTCTTCTGCTTCTTCTGATTCACCCTCCAGACTTCACCTTCTACTTCTCCTTCTTCTGCTTCTTCTGATTCACCTTCCAGACTTCACCTTCTCCTTCTCCTTCGTCTACTTCTTCTGATTCACCCTCCAGACTACACCTTCTCCTTCTCCTTCTTCTACTTCTTCTGCTTCTCCCTCCTGACTTCACCTTCTCCTTCTCCTTCTTCTGCTTCTTCTGATTCACCCTCCAGACTTCACCTTCTCCTTCTCCTTTTTCTGCTTCTTCTGATTCTCCCTCCAGAATTCACCTTCTCCTTCTCCTTCTTCTGCTTCTTCTGATTCACCCTCCAGACCTCACCATCTCCTTCTCCTTCTTCTATTTCTTCTGATTCACCCTCCAGACTTCATCTTCTCCTTCTCCTTCTTCTGCTTCTTCTGATTCACCCTCCAGACTTCACCTTCTCCTTCTCCTTCTTCTGCTTCTTCTGATTCACCCTCCAGACTTCACCTTCTCCTTCTCCTTCTTCTACTTCTTCTGATTCAGCCTCCAGACTTCACCTTCTCCTTCTCCTTCTTCTACTTCTTCTGATTCACCCTCCAGTCTTCACCTTCTCCTTCTCCTTCTTCTGCATCTTCTGCTTCACCCTCCAGACTTCACCTTCTCCTTCTCTTTCTTCTGCTTCTTCTGATTCACCCTCCAGACTTCACCTTCTCCTTCTCCTTCTTCTGATTCTTCTGATTCACCCTCCAGACTTCACCTTCTCCTTCTCCTTCTTCTGCTTCTTCCGATTCACCCTCCTGACTTCACCTTCTCCTTCTCCTTCTTCTACTTCTTCTGATTCACCCTCCTGACTTCACCTTCTCCTTCTCCATCTTCAACTTCTTCTGTTTTACCTCCAGACTTCACCTTCTCCTTCTCCTTCTTCTACTTCTTCTGATTCACCCTCCAGACTTCACCTTCTCCTTCTCCTTCTTCTGCTTCTTCTGATTCGCCCTCCAGACTTCACCTTCTCCTTCTCCTTCTTCTGCTTCTTCTGATTCACCCTCCAGACTTTACCTTCTCCTTCTCCTTCTTCTGCTTCTTCTGATTCACCCTCCAGACTTCACCTTCTCCTTCTCCTTCTTCTACTTCTTCTGATTCACCCTCCAGACTTCATCTTCTCCTTCTCCTTCTTCTGCTTCTTCAGATTCACCCTCCAGACTTCACCTTCTACTTCTCCTTCTTCTGCTTCTTCTGATTCACCCTCCAGACTTCACCTTCTCCTTCTCCTTCTTCTACTTCTTCTGATTCACCCTCCAGACTTCACCTTCTCCTTCTCCTTCTTCTACATCTTCTGATTCACCCTCCAGACTTCACCTTCTCCTTCTCCTTCTTCTGCTTCTTCTGATTCACCCTCCAGACTTCACCTTCTCCTTCTCCTTTTCTGCTTCTTCTGATTCACCCTCCAGACCTCACCTTCTCCTTCTCCTTCTTCTGCTTCTTCTGATTCACCCTTCAGACTTCACCTTCTCCTTCTCCTTCTTCTGCTTCTTCTGCTTCACCGTCTTGACTTCACCTTCTCCTTCTCCTTTTTCTGCTTCTTCTGATTCACCCTCAATTCTTCACCTTCTCCTTCTCCTTCTTCTGCTTCTTCTGCTTCACCCTCCAGACCTCACCTTCTCCTTCTCCTTCTTCTGCTTCTTCTGCTTCACCCTCCAGACTTCCCCTTCTCATTCTCCTTCTTCTGCTTCTTCTGCTTCACCCTCCAGACTTCACCGTCTCCTTCTCCTTCTTCTGCTTCTTCTGCTGCGCACTCCAGACTTCACCTTCTCCTTCTCCTTCTTCTGCTTCTTCTGCTTCACCCTCCTGACTTCACCTTCTCCTTATCCTTCTTCTACTTCTTCTGCATCACCGCCCTGACTTCAACTTCTCCTTCTCCTTCTTCTGCTTCTTCTGATTCACCCTCCTAACTTCACCTTCTACTTCTCCTTCTTCTGCTTCTTCTGAATCACCCTCCTGACTTCACCATCTCCTTCTCCTTCTTCTGCTTCTTCTGATTCACCCTCCAGACTTCACCTTCTCCTTCTCCTTCTTCTGCTTCTTCTGATTCACCCTCCAAACTTCACCTTCTCCTTCTCCTTCTTCTGCTTCTTCTGCTTCACCCTCCTGACTACACCTTCTCCTTCTCCTTCTTCTACTTCTTCTAATTCACCCTCCAGACTTCACCTTCTCCTTCTCCTTCTTCTGCTTCTTCTGCTTCACCCTCCGGACTTCACCTTCTCCTTCTCCTTCTTCTGCTTCTCCTGCTGCGCCCTCCAGACTTCACCTTCTCCTTCTCCTTCTTCTGCTTCTTCTGCTTCACCCTCCTGACTTCACCTTCTCCTTCTCCTTCTTCTACTTCTTCTGCTTCACTCCCCTGACTTCACCTTCTACTTCTCCTTCTTCTGCTTCTTCTGATTCACCCTCCTAACTTCACCATCTCCTTCTCCTTCTTCTGCTTCTTCTGATTCACCCTCCTGACTTCACCTTCTCCTTCTCCTTCTTCTGCTTCTTCTGATTCACCCTCCAGACTTCACCTTCTCCTTCTCCTTTTTCTGCTTCTTCTGCTTCACCCTCCAGACTTCACCGTCTCCTTCTCCTTCTTCTGCTTCTTCTGCTGCGCACTCCAGACTTCACCTTCTCCTTCTCCTTCTTCTGCTTCTTCTGCTTCACCCTCCTGACTTCACCTTCTCCTTATCCTTCTTCTACTTCTTCAGCATCACCGCCCTGACTTCAACTTCTCCTTCTCCTTCTTCTGCTTCTTCTGATTCACCCTCCTAACTTCACCTTCTCCTTCTCCTTCTTCTGCTTCTTCTGAATCACCCTCCTGACTTCACCATCTCCTTCTCCTTCTTCTGCTTCTTCTGATTCACCCTCCAGACTTCACCTTCTCCTTCTCCTTCTTCTGCTTCTTCTGATTCACCCTCCAAACTTCACCTTCTCCTTCTCCTTCTTCTGCTTCTTCTGATTCGCCCTCCAAACCTCACCTTCTCCTTCTCCTTCTTCTACTTCTTCTGATTCACCCTCCAGACATCATCTTCTCCTTCTCCTTCTACTGCATCTTCTGATTCACCCTCCAGACTTCACCTTCTCCTTCTCCTTCTTCTGCTTTTCTGATTCACCCTCCAGACTACGCCTTCTCCTTCTCCTTCTTCTACTTCTTCTGATTCACCCTCCAGACTTCACCTTCTCCTTCTCCTTCTTCTGCTTCTTCTGATTCCCCCTCCTGACTTCACCTTCTCCTTCTCCTTCTTCTGCTTCTTCTGATTCACCCTCCAGACTTCACCTTCTCCTTCTCCTTCTTCTACTTCTTCTGATTCACCCTCCAGACTTCACCTTCTCCTTCTACTTCTTCTGCTTCTTCTGATTCACTCTCCAGACTTCACCTTCTACTTCTCCTTCTTCTGCTTCTTCTGAATCACCTTCCAGACTTCACCTTCTCCTTCTCCTTCGTCTACTTCTTCTGATTCACCCTCCAGACTTCACCTTCTCCTTCTCCTTCGTCTACTTCTTCTGATTCACCCTCCAGACTTCACCTTCTCCTTCTCCTTCTTCTACTTCTTCTGCTTCTCCCTCCTGACTTCACCTTCTCCTTCTCCTTCTTCTGCTTCTTCTGATTCACCCTCCAGACTTCACCTTCTCCTTCTCCTTTTTCTGCTTCTTCTGATTCACCCTCCAGACTTCACCTTCTCCTTCTCCTTCTTCTGCTTCTTCTGATTCACCCTCCAGACCTCACCATCTCCTTCTCCTTCTTCTACTTCTTCTGATTCACCCTCCAGACTTCATCTTCTCCTTCTCCTTCTTCTGCTTCTTCTGATTCACCCTCCAGACTTCACCTTCTCCTTCTCCTTCTTCTGCTTCTTCTGATTCACCCTCCAGACTTCACCTTCTCCTTCTCCTTCTTCTACTTCTTCTGATTCACCCTCCAGACTTCACCTTCTCCTTCTCCTTCTTCTACTTCTTCTGATTCACCCTCCAGACTTCACCTTCTCCTTCTCCTTCTTCTACATCTTCTGATTCACCCTCCAGACTTCACCTTCTCCTTCTCCTTCTTCTGCTTCTTCTGATTCACCCTCCAGACTTCACCTTCTCCTTCTCCTTCTTCTGCTTCTTCTGATTCACCCTCCAGACCTCACCTTCTCCTTCTTCTGCTTCTTCAGATTCACCCTTCAGACTTCACCTTCTCCTTCTCCTTCTTCTGCTTCTTCTGATTCACCCTCCAGACCTCACCTTCTCCTTCTCCTTCTTTTACTTCTTCTGATTCACCCTCCAGACATCATCTTCTTATTCTCCTTCTACTCCATCTTCTGATTCACCCTCCAGACTTCACCTTCTCCTTCTCCTTCTTCTGCTTTTCTGATTCACCCTCCAGACTTCGCCTTCTCCTTCTCCTTCTTCTACTTCTTCTGATTCACCCTCCAGACTTCACCTTCTCCTTCTCCTTCTTCTGCTTCTTCTGATTCACCCTCCAGTCTTCACCTTCTCCTTCTCCTTCTTCTGCTTCTTCTGATTCACCCTCCAGACTTCACCTTCTCCTTCTCCTTCTTCTGCTTCTTCTGATTCACCCTCCTGACTTCACCTTCTTCTTCTCCTTCTTCTGCTTCTTCTGATTCACCCTCCAGACTTCACCTTCTCCTTCTCCTTCTTCTACTTCTTCTGATTCACCCTCCAGACTTCACCTTCTCCTTCTACTTCTTCTGCTTCTTCTGATTCACCCTCCAGACTTCACCTTCTACTTCTCCTTCTTCTGCTTCTTCTGATTCACCTTCCAGACTTCACCTTCTCCTTCTCCTTCGTCTACTTCTTCTGATTCACCCTCCAGACTACACCTTCTCCTTCTCCTTCTTCTACTTCTTCTGCTTCTCCCTCCTGACTTCACCTTCTCCTTCTCCTTCTTCTGCTTCTTCTGATTCACCCTCCAGACTTCACCTTCTCCTTCTCCTTTTTCTGCTTCTTCTGATTCTCCCTCCAGAATTCACCTTCTCCTTCTCCTTCTTCTGCTTCTTCTGATTCACCCTCCAGACCTCACCATCTCCTTCTCCTTCTTCTATTTCTTCTGATTCACCCTCCAGACTTCATCTTCTCCTTCTCCTTCTTCTGCTTCTTCTGATTCACCCTCCAGACTTCACCTTCTCCTTCTCCTTCTTCTGCTTCTTCTGATTCACCCTCCAGACTTCACCTTCTCCTTCTCCTTCTTCTACTTCTTCTGATTCACCCTCCAGACTTCACCTTCTCCTTCTCCTTCTTCTACTTCTTCTGATTCACCCTCCAGTCTTCACCTTCTCCTTCTCCTTCTTCTGCATCTTCTGCTTCACCCTCCAGACTTCACCTTCTCCTTCTCTTTCTTCTGCTTCTTCTGATTCACCCTCCAGACTTCACCTTCTCCTTCTCCTTCTTCTGATTCTTCTGATTCACCCTCCAGACTTCACCTTCTCCTTCTCCTTCTTCTGCTTCTTCCGATTCACCCTCCTGACTTCACCTTCTCCTTCTCCTTCTTCTACTTCTTCTGATTCACCCTCCTGACTTCACCTTCTCCTTCTCCATCTTCAACTTCTTCTGTTTTACCTCCAGACTTCACCTTCTCCTTCTCCTTCTTCTACTTCTTCTGATTCACCCTCCAGACTTCACCTTCTCCTTCTCCTTCTTCTGCTTCTTCTGATTCGCCCTCCAGACTTCACCTTCTCCTTCTCCTTCTTCTGCTTCTTCTGATTCACCCTCCAGACTTTACCTTCTCCTTCTCCTTCTTCTGCTTCTTCTGATTCACCCTCCAGACTTCACCTTCTCCTTGTCCTTCTTCTACTTCTTCTGATTCACCCTCCAGACTTCATCTTCTCCTTCTCCTTCTTCTGCTTCTTCAGATTCACCCTCCAGACTTCACCTTCTACTTCTCCTTCTTCTGCTTCTTCTGATTCACCCTCCAGACTTCACCTTCTCCTTCTCCTTCTTCTACTTCTTCTGATTCACCCTCCAGACTTCACCTTCTCCTTCTCCTTCTTCTACATCTTCTGATTCACCCTCCAGACTTCACCTTCTCCTTCTCCTTCTTCTGCTTCTTCTGATTCACCCTCCAGACTTCACCTTCTCCTTCTCCTTGTTCTGCTTCTCTGATTCACCCTCCAGACCTCACCTTCTCCTTCTCCTTCTTCTGCTTCTTCTGATTCACCCTTCAGACTTCACCTTCTCCTTCTCCTTCTTCTGCTTCTTCTGATTCACCCTCCAGACCTCACCTTCTCCTTCTCCTTCTTCTACTTCTTCTGATTCACCCTCCAGACATCATCTTCTCCTTCTCCTTCTACTGCTTCTTCTGATTCACCCTCCAGACTTCACCTTCTCCTTCTCCTTCTTCTGCTTTTCTGATTCACCCTCCAGACTTCGCCTTCTCCTTCTTCTACTTCTTCTGATTCACCCTCCAGACTTCACCTTCTCCTTCTCCTTCTTCTACTTCTTCTGATTCACCCTCCAGTCGTCACCTTCTCCTTCTCCTTCTTCTGCTTCTTCTGATTCACCCTCCAGACTTCACCTTCTCCTTCTCCTTCTTCTGCTTCTTCTGATTCACCCTCCTGACTTCACCTTCTCCTTCTCCTTCTTCTGCTTCTTCTGATTCACCCTCCAGACTTCACCTTCTCCTTCTCCTTCTTCTACTTCTTCTGATTCACCCTCCAGACTTCACCTTCTCCTTCTACTTCTTCTGCTTCTTCTGATTCACCCTTCAGATTTCACCTTCTACTTCTCCTTCTTCTGCTTCTTCTGATTCACCCTCCAGACTTCACCTTCTCCTTCTCCTTCTTCTGCTTCTTCTGATTCACCCTCCAGACTTCACCTTCTCCTTCTCCTTCTTCTGCTTCTTCTGATTCACCCTCCAGACTTCAACTTCTCCTTCTCCTTCTTCTGCTTCTTCTGATTCACCCTCCACACTTCACCTTCTCCTTCTCCTTCTTCTGCTTCTTCTGATTCACCTTCCAGACTTCACCTTCTCCTTCTCCTTCGTCTACTTCTTCTGATTCACCCTCCAGACTACACCTTCTCCTTCTCCTTCTTCTACTTCTTCTGATTCACCCTCCAGACTTCACCGTCTCCTTCTCCTTCTTCTGCTTCTTCTGATTCACACTCCAGACTTCACCTTCTCCTTCTCCTTCTTCTCCTTCTTCTGATTCACCCTCCAGACTTCACCTTCTCCTTCTTCTTGTTCTACTTCTTCTGATTCACCCTCCAGACTTCACCTTCTCCTTCTCCTTCTTCTACTTCTTCTGCTTCTCCCTCCAGACTTCAACTTCTCCTTCTCCTTCTTCTGCTTCTTCTGATTCACCCTCCAGACTTCACCTCCTCCTTCTCCTTCTTCTACTTCTTCTGATTCACCCTCCAGACTTCACCTTCTCCTTCTCCTTCTTCTACTTCTTCTGATTCACCCTCCAGACTTCACCTTCTCCTTCTCCTTCTTCTCCTTCTTCTGATTCAACCTCCTGACTTCACCTTCTCCTTCTCCTTCTTCTGCTTCTTCTGCTTCACCCTGCAGACTTCACCTTCTCCTTCTCCTTCTTCTGCTTCTTCTGCTTCACCCTCCAGACTTCACCTTCTCCTTCTCCTTCTTCTGCTTCTTCTGCATCACCCTCCTGACTTCACCTTCTCCTTCGCCTTCTTCTACTTCTTCTGATTCACCCTTCAGACTTCACCTTCTCCTTCTCCTTCTTCTGCTTCTTCTGCTTCACCCTCAAGGCTTCACCTTCTCCTTCTCCTTCTTCTGCTTCTTCTGCTTCGCCCTCCAGACTTCACCTTCTCCTTCTCCTTCTTCTGCTTCTTCTGCTTCACCCTCCTGACTTCACCTTCTCCTTCTCCTTCTTCTACTTCTTCTGATTCACCCTCCAGACTTCACCTTCTCCTTCTCCTTCTTCTGCATCTTCTGCTTCACCCTCCAGACTTCACCTTCTTCTTCTCCTTCTACTGCTTCTTCTGCTTCACCCTCCAGACTTCACCTTCTCCTTCTTCTGCTTCTTCTGCTTCACCCTCCTGACTTCACCTTCTCCTTCTCCTTCTTCTGCTTCTTCTGCTGCGCCCTCCAGACTTCACCTTCTCCTTCTCCTTCTTCTGCTTCTTCTGCTTCACCCTGCTGACTTCAACTTCTCCTTCTCCTTCTTCTACTTCTTCTGCTTCACCCCCCTGACTTCAACTTCTCCTTCTCCTTCTTCTGCTTCTTCTGATTCACCCTCCTAACTTCACCTTCTCCTTCTCCTTCTTCTGCTTCTTCTGATTCACCCTCCTGACTTCACCTTCTCCTTCTCCTTCTTCTGCTTCTTCTGATTCACCCTCCAGACTTCACCTTCTCCTTCTCCTTCTTCTGCTTCTTCTGATTCACCCTCCAGACTTCACCTTCTCCTTCTACTTCTTCTGCTTCTTCTGATTCACCCTGCAGACCTCACCTTCTCCTTCTCCTTCTTCTACTTCTTCTCATTCACCCTCCAGACTTCACCTTCTCCTTCTCCTTCTTCTGCTTTTCTGATTCACCCTCCAGACTTCGCCTTCTCCTTCTCCTTCTTCTACTTCTTCTGATTCACCCTCCAGACTTCCCCCTCTCCTTCTCCTTCTTCTACTTCTTCTGATTCACCCTCCAGTCCTCACCTTCTCCTTCTCCTTCTTCTGCTTCTTCTGATTCACCCTCCAGACTTCACCTTCTCCTTCTCCTTCTTCTGCTTCTTCTGATTCACCCTCCTGACTTCACCTTCTCCTTCTCCTTCTTCTGCTTCTTCTGATTCACCCTCCAGACTTCACCTTCTCCTTCTCCTTCTTCTACTTCTTCTGATTCACCCTCCAGACTTCACCTTCTCCTTCTACTTCTTCTGCTTCTTCTGATTCACCCTCCAGATTTCACCTTCTACTTCTCCTTCTTCTGCTTCTTCTGATTCACCCTCCAGACTTCACCTTCTCCTTCTCCTTCTTCTGCTTCTTCTGATTCACCCTCCAGACTTCACCTTCTCCTTCTCCTTCTTCTGCTTCTTCTGATTCACCCTCCAGACTTCACCTTCTCCTTCTCCTTCTTCTGCTTCTTCTGATTCACCCTCCAGACTTCACCTTCTCCTTCTCCTTCTTCTGCTTCTTCTGATTCACCTTCCAGACTTCACCTTCTCCTTCTCCTTCGTCTACTTCTTCTGATTCACCCTCCAGACGACACCTTCTCCTTCTCCTTCTTCTACTTCTTCTGATTCACCCTCCAGACTTCACCGTCTCCTTCTCCTTCTTCTGCTTCTTCTGATTCACCCTCCAGACTTCACCTTCTCCTTCTCCTTCTTCTCCTTCTTCTGATTCACCCTCCAGACTTCACCTTCTCCTTCTCCTTCATCTACTTCTTCTGATTCACCCTCCAGACTACACCTTCTCCTTCTCCTTCTTCTACTTCTTCTGATTCACCCTCCAGACTTCACCGTCTCCTTCTCCTTCTTCTGCTTCTTCTGATTCACACTCCAGACTTCACCTTCTCCTTCTCCTTCTTCTCCTTCTTCTGATTCACCCTCCAGACTTCACCTTCTCCTTCTTCTTGTTCTACTTCTTCTGATTCACCCTCCAGACTTCACCTTCTCCTTCTCCTTCTTCTACTTCTTCTGCTTCTCCCTCCAGACTTCAACTTCTCCTTCTCCTTCTTCTGCTTCTTCTGATTCACCCTCCAGACTTCACCTCCTCCTTCTCCTTCTTCTACTTCTTCTGATTCACCCTCCAGACTTCACCTTCTCCTTCTCCTTCTTCTACTTCTTCTGATTCACCCTCCAGACTTCACCTTCTCCTTCTCCTTCTTCTCCTTCTTCTGATTCAACCTCCTGACTTCACCTTCTCCTTCTCCTTCTTCTGCTTCTTCTGCTTCACCCTGCAGACTTCACCTTCTCCTTCTCCTTCTTCTGCTTCTTCTGCTTCACCCTCCAGACTTCACCTTCTCCTTCTCCTTCTTCTGCTTCTTCTGCATCACCCTCCTGACTTCACCTTCTCCTTCGCCTTCTTCTACTTCTTCTGATTCACCCTTCAGACTTCACCTTCTCCTTCTCCTTCTTCTGCTTCTTCTGCTTCACCCTCAAGGCTTCACCTTCTCCTTCTCCTTCTTCTGCTTCTTCTGCTTCGCCCTCCAGACTTCACCTTCTCCTTCTCCTTCTTCTGCTTCTTCTGCTTCACCCTCCTGACTTCACCTTCTCCTTCTCCTTCTTCTACTTCTTCTGATTCACCCTCCAGACTTCACCTTCTCCTTCTCCTTCTTCTGCATCTTCTGCTTCACCCTCCAGACTTCACCTTCTTCTTCTCCTTCTACAGCTTCTTCTGCTTCACCCTCCAGACTTCACCTTCTCCTTCTTCTGCTTCTTCTGCTTCACCCTCCTGACTTCACCTTCTCCTTCTCCTTCTTCTGCTTCTTCTGCTGCGCCCTCCAGACTTCACCTTCTCCTTCTCCTTCTTCTGCTTCTTCTGCTTCACCCTGCTGACTTCAACTTCTCCTTCTCCTTCTTCTACTTCTTCTGCTTCACCCCCCTGACTTCAACTTCTCCTTCTCCTTCTTCTGCTTCTTCTGATTCACCCTCCTAACTTCACCTTCTCCTTCTCCTTCTTCTGCTTCTTCTGATTCACCCTCCTGACTTCACCTTCTCCTTCTCCTTCTTCTGCTTCTTCTGATTCACCCTCCAGACTTCACCTTCTCCTTCTCCTTCTTCTGCTTCTTCTGATTCACCCTCCAGACTTCACCTTCTCCTTCTACTTCTTCTGCTTCTTCTGATTCACCCTCCAGACCTCACCTTCTCCTTCTCCTTCTTCTACTTCTTCTGATTCACCCTCCAGACTTCACCTTCTCCTTCTCCTTCTTCTGCTTTTCTGATTCACCCTCCAGACTTCGCCTTCTCCTTCTCCTTCTTCTACTTCTTCTGATTCACCCTCCAGACTTCCCCCTCTCCTTCTCCTTCTTCTACTTCTTCTGATTCACCCTCCAGTCCTCACCTTCTCCTTCTCCTTCTTCTGCTTCTTCTGATTCACCCTCCAGACTTCACCTTCTCCTTCTCCTTCTTCTGCTTCTTCTGATTCACCCTCCTGACTTCACCTTCTCCTTCTCCTTCTTCTGCTTCTTCTGATTCACCCTCCAGACTTCACCTTCTCCTTCTCCTTCTTCTACTTCTTCTGATTCACCCTCCAGACTTCACCTTCTCCTTCTACTTCTTCTGCTTCTTCTGATTCACCCTCCAGATTTCACCTTCTACTTCTCCTTCTTCTGCTTCTTCTGATTCACCCTCCAGACTTCACCTTCTCCTTCTCCTTCTTCTGCTTCTTCTGATTCACCCTCCAGACTTCACCTTCTCCTTCTCCTTCTTCTGCTTCTTCTGATTCACCCTCCAGACTTCACCTTCTCCTTCTCCTTCTTCTGCTTCTTCTGATTCACCCTCCAGACTTCACCTTCTCCTTCTCCTTCTTCTGCTTCTTCTGATTCACCTTCCAGACTTCACCTTCTCCTTCTCCTTCGTCTACTTCTTCTGCTTCACCCTCCAGACGACACCTTCTCCTTCTCCTTCTTCTACTTCTTCTGATTCACCCTCCAGACTTCACCGTCTCCTTCTCCTTCTTCTGCTTCTTCTGATTCACCCTCCAGACTTCACCTTCTCCTTCTCCTTCTTCTCCTTCTTCTGATTCACCCTCCAGACTTCACCTTCTCCTTCTCCTTCTTCTACTTCTTCTGATTCACCCTCCAGACTTCACCTTCTCCTTCTCCTTCTTCTACTTCTTCTGCTTCTCCCTCCAGACTTCAACTTCTCCTTCTCCTCCTTCTGCTTCTTCTGATTCACCCTCCAGACTTCACCTCCTCCTTCTCCTTCTTCTACTTCTTCTGATTCACCCTCCAGACTTCACCTTCTCCTTCTCCTTCTTCTACTTCTTCTGATTCACCCTCCAGACTTCAGCTTCTCCTTCTCCTTCTTCTACTTCTTCTGATTCACCCTCCTGACTTCACCTTCTCCTTCTCCTTCTTCTGCTTCTTCTGCTTCACCCTGCAGACTTCACCTTCTCCTTCTCCTTCTTCTGCTTTTTCTGCTTCACCCTCCAGACTTCACCTTCTCCTTCTCCTTCTTCTGCTTCTTCTGCTTCACCCTCCTGACTTCACCTTCTCCTTCGCCTTCTTCTACTTCTTCTGATTCACCCTTCAGACTTCACCTTCTCCTCCTCCTTCTTCTGCTTCTTCTGCTTCACCCTCTAGGCTTCACCTTCTCCTTCTCCTTCTTCTGCTTCTTCTGCTTCGCCCTCCAGACTTCACCTTCTCCTTCTCCTTCTACTGCTTCTTCTGCTTCACCCTCCTGACTTCACCTTCTCCTTCTCCTTCTTCTACTTCTTCTGATTCACCCTCCAGACTTCACCTTCTCCTTCTCCTTCTTCTGCATCTTCTGCTTCACCCTCCAGACTTCACCTTCTTCTTCTCCTTCTACTGCTTCTTCTGCTTCACCCTCCAGACTTCACCTTCTCCTTCTCCTTCTTCTGCTTCTTCTGCTTCACCCTCCTGACTTCACCTTCTCCTTCTCCTTCTTCTGCTTCTTCTGCTGCGCCCTCCAGACTTCACCTTCTCCTTCTCCTTCTTCTGCTTCATCTGCTTCACCCTGCTGACTTCAACTTCTCCTTCTCCTTCTTCTACTTCTTCTGCTTCACCCCCCTGACTTCACCTTCTCCTTCTCCTTCTTCTGCTTCTTCTGATTCACCCTCCTAACTTCACCTTCTCCTTCTCCTTCTTCCGCTTCTTCTGATTCACCCTCCTGACTTCACCTTCTCCTTCTCCTTCTTCTGCTTCTTCTGATTCACCCTCCAGACTTCACCTTCTCCTTCTCCTTCTTCTGCTTCTTCTGATTCACCCTCCAGACTTCGCCTTCTCCTTCTACTTCTTCTGCTTCTTCTGCTTCACCCTCCGGACTTCACCTTCTCCTTCTCCTTCTTCTGCTTCTTCTGCTGCGCCCTCCAGACTTCACCTTCTCCTTCTCCTTCTTCTGCTTCTTCTGATTCACCCTCCAGACTTCACCTTCTCCTTCTCCTTCTTCTGCTTCTTCTGATTCACCCTCCAGACTTCACCTTCTCCTTCTCCTTCTTCTGCTTCTACTGATTCACCCTCCAGACTTCACCTTCTCCTTCTCCTTCTTCTGCTTCTTCTGATTCACCTTCCAGACTTCACCTTCTCCTTCTCCTTCGTCTACTTCTTCTGATTCACCCTCCAGACGACACCTTCTCCTTCTCCTTCTTCTACTTCTTCTGATTCACCCTCCAGACTTCACCGTCTCCTTCTCCTTCTTCTGCTTCTTCTGATTCACCCTCCAGACTTCACCTTCTCCTTCTCCTTCTTCTCCTTCTTCTGATTCACCCTCCAGACTTCACCTTCTCCTTCTCCTTCTTCTACTTCTTCTGATTCACCCTCCAGACTTCACCTTCTCCTTCTCCTTCTTCTACTTCTTCTGCTTCTCCCTCCAGACTTCAACTTCTCCTTCTCCTCCTTCTGCTTCTTCTGATTCACCCTCCAGACTTCACCTCCTCCTTCTCCTTCTTCTACTTCTTCTGATTCACCCTCCAGACTTCACCTTCTCCTTCTCCTTCTTCTACTTCTTCTGATTCACCCTCCAGACTTCACCTTCTCCTTCTCCTTCTTCTACTTCTTCTGCTTCTCCCTCCAGACTTCAACTTCTCCTTCTCCTCCTTCTGCTTCTTCTGATTCACCCTCCAGACTTCACCTCCTCCTTCTCCTTCTTCTACTTCTTCTGATTCACCCTCCAGACTTCACCTTCTCCTTCTCCTTCTTCTACTTCTTCTGATTCACCCTCCAGACTTCAGCTTCTCCTTCTCCTTCTTCTACTTCTTCTGATTCACCCTCCTGACTTCACCTTCTCCTTCTCCTTCTTCTGCTTCTTCTGCTTCACCCTGCAGACTTCACCTTCTCCTTCTCCTTCTTCTGCTTTTTCTGCTTCACCCTCCAGACTTCACCTTCTCCTTCTCCTTCTTCTGCTTCTTCTGCTTCACCCTCCTGACTTCACCTTCTCCTTCGCCTTCTTCTACTTCTTCTGATTCACCCTTCAGACTTCACCTTCTCCTCCTCCTTCTTCTGCTTCTTCTGCTTCACCCTCTAGGCTTCACCTTCTCCTTCTCCTTCTTCTGCTTCTTCTGCTTCGCCCTCCAGACTTCACCTTCTCCTTCTCCTTCTACTGCTTCTTCTGCTTCACCCTCCTGACTTCACCTTCTCCTTCTCCTTCTTCTACTTCTTCTGATTCACCCTCCAGACTTCACCTTCTCCTTCTCCTTCTTCTGCATCGTCTGCTTCACCCTCCAGACTTCACCTTCTTCTTCTCCTTCTACTGCTTCTTCTGCTTCACCCTCCAGACTTCACCTTCTCCTTCTCCTTCTTCTGCTTCTTCTGCTTCACCCTCCTGACTTCACCTTCTCCTTCTCCTTCTTCTGCTTCTTCTGCTGCGCCCTCCAGACTTCACCTTCTCCTTCTCCTTCTTCTGCTTCATCTGCTTCACCCTGCTGACTTCAACTTCTCCTTCTCCTTCTTCTACTTCTTCTGCTTCACCCCCCTGACTTCACCTTCTCCTTCTCCTTCTTCTGCTTCTTCTGATTCACCCTCCTAACTTCACCTTCTCCTTCTCCTTCTTCTGCTTCTTCTGATTCACCCTCCTGACTTCACCTTCTCCTTCTCCTTCTTCTGCTTCTTCTGATTCACCCTCCAGACTTCACCTTCTCCTTCTCCTTCTTCTGCTTCTTCTGATTCACCCTCCAGACTTCACCTTCTCCTTCTACTTCTTCTGCTTCTTCTGCTTCACCCTCCGGACTTCACCTTCTCCTTCTCCTTCTTCTGCTTCTTCTGCTGCGCCCTCCAGACTTCACCTTCTCCTTCTCCTTCTTCTGCTTCTTCTGCTTCACCCTCCTGACTTCACCTTCTCCTTCTCCTTCTTCTACTTCTTCTGCTTCACCCCCCTGACTTCACCTTCTCCTTCTCCTTCTTCTGCTTCTTCTGATTCACCCTCCTAACTTCACCTTCTCCTTCTCCTTCTTCTGCTTCTTCTGATTCACCCTCCTGACTTCACCTTCTCCTTCTCCTTCTTCTGCTTCTTCTGATCCACCCTCCAGACTTCACCTTCTCCTTCTCCTTCTTCTGATTCTTCTGATTCACCCTCCAGACTTCACCTTCTCCTTCTCCTTCTTCTGCTTCTACGGATTCACCCTCCAGACTTCACCTACTCCTTCTCCTTCTTCTACTTCTTCTGATTCACCCTCCAGACTTCACCTTCTCCTTCTCCTTCTTCTACTTCTTCTGATTCACCCTCCAGTCTTCACCTTCTCCTTCTCCTTCTTCTGCTTCTTCTGCTTCACCCTCCAGACTTCACCTTCTCCTTCTCTTTCTTCTGCTTCTTCTGATTCACCCTCCAGACTTCACCTTCTCCTTCTCCTTCTTCTGATTCTTCTGATTCACACTTCAGACTTCACCTTCTCCTTCTCCTTCTTCTGCTTCTTCTGATTCACCCTCCTGACTTCACCTTCTCCTTCTCCTTCTTCTATTTCTTCTGATTCACCCTCCTGACTTCACCTTCCGCTTCTCCTTCATCTACTTCTTCTGCTTCACCCTCCAGACTTCACCTTCTCCTTCTCCTTCTTCTACTTCTTCTGATTCACCCTCCAGACTTCACCTTCTCCTTCTCCTTCTTCTGCTTCTTCTGATTCACCCTCCAGACTTCATCTTCTCCTTCTCCTTCTTCTGCTTCTTCAGATTCACCCTCCAGACTTCACCTTCTCCTTCTCCTTCTTCTGATTCTTCTGATTCACCCTCCAGACTTCACCTTCTCCTTCTCCTTCTTCTGCTTCTTCCGATTCACCCTCCTGACTTCACCTTCTCCTTCTCCTCCTTCTACTTCTTCTGATTCACCTTCCTGACTTCTCCTTCTCCTTCTCCATCTTCAACTTCTTCTGTTTCACCTCCAGACTTCACCTTCTACTTCTCCTTCTTCTACTTCTTCTGATTCACCCTCCAGACTTCACCTTCTCCTTCTCCTTCTTCTGCTTCTTCTGATTCACCCTCCAGACTTCACCTTCTCCTTCTCCTTCTTCTGATTCACCCTCCAGACTTCACCTTCTCCTTCTCCTTCTTCTACTTCTTCTGATTCACCCTCCAGACTTCATCTTCTCCTTCTCCTTCTTCTGCTTCTTCAGATTCACCCTCCAGACTTCACCTTCTCCTTCTCCTTCTTCTGCTTCTTCTGATTCACCCTCCAGACTTCACCTTCTCCTTCTCCTTCTTCTACTTCTTCTGATTCACCCTCCAGACTTCACCTTCTCCTTCTCCTTCTTCTACATCTTCTGATTCACCCTCCAGACTTCACCTTCTCCTTCTCCTTCTTCTGCTTCTGCTGATTCACCCTCCAGACTTCACCTTCTCCTTCTCCTTGTTCTGCTTCTTCTGATTCACCCTCCAGACCTCACCTTCTCCTTCTCCTTCTTCTGCTTCTTCTGATTCACCCTTCAGACTTCACCTTCTCCTTCTCCTTCTTCTGCTTCTTCTGATTCACCCTCCAGACCTCACCTTCTCCTTCTCCTTCTTCTACTTCTTCTGATTCACCCTCCAGTCATCATCTTCTCCTTCTCCTTCTACTGCTTCTTCTGATTCACCCTCCAGACTTCACCTTCTCCTTCTCCTTCTTCTACTTCTTCTGATTCACCCTCCAGACTTCACCTTCTCCTTCTCCTTCTTCTACTTCTTCTGATTCACCCTCCAGACTTCACCGTCTCCTTCTCCTTCTTCTGCTTCTTCTGATTCACCCTCCAGACTTCACCTTCTCCTTCTCCTTCTTCTCCTTCTTCTGATTCACCCTCCAGACTTCACCTTCTCCTTCTCCTTCTTCTACTTCTTCTGATTCACCCTCCAGACTTCACCTTCTCCTTCTCCTTCTTCTACTTCTTCTGCTTCTCCCTCCAGACTTCAACTTCTCCTTCTCCTCCTTCTGCTTCTTCTGATTCACCCTCCAGACTTCACCTCCTCCTTCTCCTTCTTCTACTTCTTCTGATTCACCCTCCAGACTTCACCTTCTCCTTCTCCTTCTTCTACTTCTTCTGATTCACCCTCCAGACTTCACCTTCTCCTTCTCCTTCTTCTACTTCTTCTGATTCACCCTCCTGACTTCACCTTCTCCTTCTCCTTCTTCTGCTTCTTCTGCTTCACCCTGCAGACTTCACCTTCTCCTTCTCCTTCTTCTGCTTTTTCTGCTTCACCCTCCAGACTTCACCTTCTCCTTCTCCTTCTTCTGCTTCTTCTGCTTCACCCTCCTGACTTCACCTTCTCCTTCGCCTTCTTCTACTTCTTCTGATTCACCCTTCAGACTTCACCTTCTCCTCCTCCTTCTTCTGCTTCTTCTGCTTCACCCTCTAGACTTCACCTTCTCCTTCTCCTTCTTCTGCTTCTTCTGCTTCGCCCTCCAGACTTCACCTTCTCCTTCTCCTTCTACTGCTTCTTCTGCTTCACCCTCCTGAATTCACCTTCTCCTTCTCCTTCTTCTACTTCTTCTGATTCACCCTCCAGACTTCACCTTCTCCTTCTCCTTCTTCTGCATCTTCTGCTTCACCCTCCAGACTTCACCTTCTTCTTCTCCTTCTACTGCTTCTTCTGCTTCACCCTCCAGACTTCACCTTCTCCTTCTCCTTCTTCTGCTTCTTCTGCTTCACCCTCCTGACTTCACCTTCTCCTTCTCCTTCTTCTGCTTCTTCTGCTGCGCCCTCCAGACTTCACCTTCTCCTTCTCCTTCTTCTGCTTCATCTGCTTCACCCTGCTGACTTCAACTTCTCCTTCTCCTTCTTCTACTTCTTCTGCTTCACCCCCCTGACTTCACCTTCTCCTTCTTCTGCTTCTTCTGATTCACCCTCCTAACTTCACCTTCTCCTTCTCCTTCTTCTGCTTCTTCTGATTCACCCTCCTGACTTCACCTTCTCCTTCTCCTTCTTCTGCTTCTTCTGATTCACCCTCCAGACTTCACCTTCTCCTTCTCCTTCTTCTGCTTCTTCTGATTCACCCTCCAGACTTCACCTTCTCCTTCTACTTCTTCTGCTTCTTCTGCTTCACCCTCCGGACTTCACCTTCTCCTTCTCCTTCTTCTGCTTCTTCTGCTGCGCCCTCCAGACTTCACCTTCTCCTTCTCCTTCTTCTGCTTCTTCTGCTTCACCCTCCTGACTTCACCTTCTCCTTCTCCTTCTTCTACTTCTTCTGCTTCACCCCCCTGACTTCACCTTCTCCTTCTCCTTCTTCTGCTTCTTCTGATTCACCCTCCTAACTTCACCTTCTCCTTCTCCTTCTTCTGCTTCTTCTGATTCACCCTCCTGACTTCACCTTCTCCTTCTCCTTCTTCTGCTTCTTCTGATCCACCCTCCAGACTTCACCTTCTCCTTCTCCTTCTTCTGATTCTTCTGATTCACCCTCCAGACTTCACCTTCTCCTTCTCCTTCTTCTGCTTCTACGGATTCACCCTCCAGACTTCACCTACTCCTTCTCCTTCTTCTACTTCTTCTGATTCACCCTCCAGACTTCACCTTCTCCTTCTCCTTCTTCTACTTCTTCTGATTCACCCTCCAGTCTTCACCTTCTCCTTCTCCTTCTTCTGCTTCTTCTGCTTCACCCTCCAGACTTCACCTTCTCCTTCTCTTTCTTCTGCTTCTTCTGATTCACCCTCCAGACTTCACCTTCTCCTTCTCCTTCTTCTGATTCTTCTGATTCACACTTCAGACTTCACCTTCTCCTTCTCCTTCTTCTGCTTCTTCTGATTCACCCTCCTGACTTCACCTTCTCCTTCTCCTTCTTCTACTTCTTCTGATTCACCCTCCTGACTTCACCTTCCCCTTCTCCTTCATCTACTTCTTCTGCTTCACCCTCCAGACTTCACCTTCTCCTTCTCCTTCTTCTACTTCTTCTGATTCACCCTCCAGACTTCACCTTCTCCTTCTCCTTCTTCTGCTTCTTCTGATTCACCCTCCAGACTTCATCTTCTCCTTCTCCTTCTTCTGCTTCTTCAGATTCACCCTCCAGACTTCACCTTCTCCTTCTCCTTCTTCTGATTGTTCTGATTCACCCTCCAGACTTCACCTTCTCCTTCTCCTTCTTCTGCTTCTTCCGATTCACCCTCCTGACTTCACCTTCTCCTTCTCCTCCTTCTACTTCTTCTGATTCACCTTCCTGACTTCTCCTTCTCCTTCTCCATCTTCAACTTCTTCTGTTTCACCTCCAGACTTCACCTTCTCCTTCTCCTTCTTCTACTTCTTCTGATTCACCCTCCAGACTTCACCTTCTCCTTCTCCTTCTTCTGCTTCTTCTGATTCACCCTCCAGACTTCACCTTCTCCTTCTCCTTCTTCTGATTCACCCTCCAGACTTCACCTTCTCCTTCTCCTTCTTCTACTTCTTCTGATTCACCCTCCAGACTTCATCTTCTCCTTCTCCTTCTTCTGCTTCTTCAGATTCACCCTCCAGACTTCACCTTCTCCTTCTCCTTCTTCTGCTTCTTCTGATTCACCCTCCAGACTTCACCTTCTCCTTCTACTTCTTCTGCTTCTTCTGCTTCACCCTCAGGACTTCACCTTCTCCTTCTCCTTCTTCTGCTTCTTCTGCTGCGCCCTCCAGACTTCACCTTCTCCTTCTCCTTCTTCTGCTTCTTCTGCTTCACCCTCCTGACTTCACCTTCTCCTTCTCCTTCTTCTACTTCTTCTGCTTCACCCCCCTGACTTCACCTTCTCCTTCTCCTTCTTCTGCTTCTTCTGATTCACCCTCCTAACTTCACCTTCTCCTTCTCCTTCTTCTGCTTCTTCTGATTCACCCTCCTGACTTCACCTTCTCCTTCTCCTTCTTCTGCTTCTTCTGATCCACCCTCCAGACTTCACCTTCTCCTTCTCCTTCTTCTGATTCTTCTGATTCACCCTCCAGACTTCACCTTCTCCTTCTCCTTCTTCTGCTTCTACGGATTCACCCTCCAGACTTCACCTACTCCTTCTCCTTCTTCTACTTCTTCTGATTCACCCTCCAGACTTCACCTTCTCCTTCTCCTTCTTCTACTTCTTCTGATTCACCCTCCAGTCTTCACCTTCTCCTTCTCCTTCTTCTGCTTCTTCTGCTTCACCCTCCAGACTTCACCTTCTCCTTCTCTTTCTTCTGCTTCTTCTGATTCACCCTCCAGACTTCACCTTCTCCTTCTCCTTCTTCTGATTCTTCTGATTCACACTTCAGACTTCACCTTCTCCTTCTCCTTCTTCTGCTTCTTCTGATTCACCCTCCTGACTTCACCTTCTCCTTCTCCTTCTTCTACTTCTTCTGATTCACCCTCCTGACTTCACCTTCCCCTTCTCCTTCATCTACTTCTTCTGCTTCACCCTCCAGACTTCACCTTCTCCTTCTCCTTCTTCTACTTCTTCTGATTCACCCTCCAGACTTCACCTTCTCCTTCTCCTTCTTCTGCTTCTTCTGATTCACCCTCCAGACTTCATCTTCTCCTTCTCCTTCTTCTGCTTCTTCAGATTCACCCTCCAGACTTCACCTTCTCCTTCTCCTTCTTCTGATTGTTCTGATTCACCCTCCAGACTTCACCTTCTCCTTCTCCTTCTTCTGCTTCTTCCGATTCACCCTCCTGACTTCACCTTCTCCTTCTCCTCCTTCTACTTCTTCTGATTCACCTTCCTGACTTCTCCTTCTCCTTCTCCATCTTCAACTTCTTCTGTTTCACCTCCAGACTTCACCTTCTCCTTCTCCTTCTTCTACTTCTTCTGATTCACCCTCCAGACTTCACCTTCTCCTTCTCCTTCTTCTGCTTCTTCTGATTCACCCTCCAGACTTCACCTTCTCCTTCTCCTTCTTCTGATTCACCCTCCAGACTTCACCTTCTCCTTCTCCTTCTTCTACTTCTTCTGATTCACCCTCCAGACTTCATCTTCTCCTTCTCCTTCTTCTGCTTCTTCAGATTCACCCTCCAGACTTCACCTTCTCCTTCTCCTTCTTCTGCTTCTTCTGATTCACCCTCCAGACTTCACCTTCTCCTTCTCCTTCTTCTACTTCTTCTGATTCACCCTCCAGACTTCACCTTCTCCTTCTCCTTCTTCTACATCTTCTGATTCACCCTCCAGACTTCACCTTCTCCTTCTCCTTCTTCTGCTTCTGCTGATTCACCCTCCAGACTTCACCTTCTCCTTCTCCTTGTTCTGCTTCTTCTGATTCACCCTCCAGACCTCACCTTCTCCTTTTCCTTCTTCTGCTTCTTCTGATTCACCCTTCAGACTTCACCTTCTCCTTCTCCTTCTTCTGCTTCTTCTGATTCACCCTCCAGACCTCACCTTCTCCTTCTCCTTCTTCTACTTCTTCTGATTCACCCTCCAGACATCATCTTCTCCTTCTCCTTCTACTGCTTCTTCTGATTCACCCTCCAGACTTCACCTTCTCCTTCTCCTTCTTCTACTTCTTCTGATTCACCCTCCAGACTTCACCTTCTCCTTCTCCTTCTTCTACTTCTTATGATTCACCCTCCAGTCTTCACCTTCTCCTTCTCCTTCTTCTGCTTCTTCTGATTCACCCTCCAGACTTCACCTTCTCCTTCTCCTTCTTCTGCTTCTTCTGATTCACCCTCCTGATTTACCTTCTCCTTCTCCTTCTTCTGCTTCTTCTGATTCACCCTCCAGACTTCACCTTCTCCTTCTCCTTCTTCTACTTCTTCTGATTCACCCTCCAGACTTCACCTTCTCCTTCTACTTCTTCTGCTTCTTCTGATTCACCCTCCAGATTTCACCTTCTACTTCTCCTTCTTCTGCTTCTTCTGATTCACCCTCCAGACTTCACCTTCTCCTTCTCCTTCTTCTGCTTCTTCTGATTCACCCTCCAGACTTCACCTTCTCCTTCTCCTTCTTCTGCTTCTTCTGATTCACCCTCCAGACTTCACCTTCTCCTTCTCCTTCTTCTGCTTCTTCTGATTCACCCTCGAGACTTCACCTTCTCCTTCTCCTTCTTCTGCTTCTTCTGATTCACCCTCCAGACTTCACCTTCTCCTTCTCCTTCGTCTACTTCTTCTGATTCACCCTCCAGACTACACCTTCTACTTCTCCTTCTTCTACTTCTTCTGATTCACCCTCCAGACTTCACCGTCTCCTTCTCCTTCTTCTGCTTCTTCTGATTCACCCTCCAGACTTCACCTTCTCCTTCTCCTTCTTCTACTTCTTCTGCTTCTCCCTCCAGACTTCATCTTCTCCTTCTCCTTCTTCTGCTTCTTCTGATTCACCCTCCAGACTTCACCTCCTCCTTCTCCTTCTTCTACTTCTTCTGATTCACCCTCCAGACTTCACCTTCTCCTTCTCCTTCTTCTACTTCTTCTGATTCACCCTCCAGACTTCACCTTCTCCTTCTCCTTCTTCTACTTCTTCTGATTCACCCTCCTGACTTCACCTTCTCCTTCTCCTTCTTCTGCTTCTTCTGCTTCACCCTGCAGACTTCACCTTCTCCTTCTCCTTCTTCTGCTTCTTCTGCTTCACCCTCCAGACTTCAAATTCTCCTTCTCCTTCTTCTGCTTCTTCTGCTTCACCCTCCTGACTTCACCTTCTCCTTCTTCTTCTTCTACTTCTTCTGATTCACCCTCCAGACTTCACCTTCTCCTTCTCCTTTTTCTGCATCTTCTGCTTCACCTCCAGACTTCACCTTCTTCTTCTCCTTCTACTGCTTCTTCTGCTTCACCCTCCAGACTTCACCTTCTCCTTCTCCTTCTTCTGCTTCTTCTGCTTCACCCTCCTGACTTCACCTTCTCCTTCTCCTTCTTCTGCTTCTTCTGCTTCACCCTCCTGACTTCACCTTCTCCTTCTCCTTCTTCTGCTTCTTCTGCTGCGCCCTCCAGACTTCACCTTCTCCTTCTGCTTCTTCTGCTTCTTCTGCTTCACCCTGCTGACTTCAACTTCTCCTTCTCCTTCTTCTACTTCTTCTGCTTCACCCCCCTGACTTCACCTTCTCCTTCTCCTTCTTCTCCTTCTTCTGATTCACCCTCCTAACTTCACCTTCTCCTTCTCCTTCTTCTGCTTCTTCTGATTCACCCTCCTGACTTCACCTTCTCCTTCTCCTTCTTCTGCTTCTTCTGATTCACCCTCAAGACTTCACCTTCTCCTTCTCCTTCTTCTGCTTCTTCTGATTCACCCTCCAGACTTCACCTTCTCCTTCTACTTCTTCTGCTTCTTCTGATTCACCCTCCAGACCGCACCTTCTCCTTCTCCTTCTTCTACTTCTTCTGATTCACCCTCCAGACTTCAGCTTCTCCTTCTCCTTCTTCTGCTTCTTCTGCTTCACCCTCCAGACTTCATATTCTCCTTCTCCTTCTTCTGCTTCTTCTGCTTCACCCTCTTGACTTCACCTTCTCCTTCTCCTTCTTCTACTTCTTCTGATTCACCCTCCAGACTTCACCTTCTCCTTCTCCTTCTTCTGCTTCTTCTGCTTCACCCGCCGGACTTCACCTTCTCCTTCTCCTTCTTCTACTTCTTCTGCTGCGCCCTCCAGACTTCACCTTCTCCTTCTCCTTCTTCTACTTCTTCTGCTTCACCCCCCTGACTTCACCTTCTCCTTCTCCTTCTTCTGCTTCTTCTGATTCACCCTCCTAACTTCACCTTCTCCTTCTCCTTCTTCTGCTTTTTCTGATTCACCCTCCTGACTTCACCTTCTCCTTCTCCTTCTTCTGCTTCTTCTGATTCACCCTCCAGACTTCATCTTCTCCTTCTCCTTCTTCTGCTTCTTTTGATTCACCCTTCAGACTTCACCTTCTCCTTCTCCTTCTTCTGCTTCTTCTGGTTCACCCTCCAGACCTCACCTTCTCCTTCTCCTTCTTCTACTTCTTCTGATTCACCCTCCAGACTTCATCTTCTCCTTCTCCTTCTACTGCTTCTTCTGATTCACCCTCCAGGCTTCACCTTCTCCTTCTCCTTCTTCTGCTTCTTCTGATTCACCCTCCAGACTTCACCTTCTCCTTCTCCTTCTTCTGCTTCTTCTGATTCACCCTCCAGACTTCACCTTCTCCTTCTCCTTCTTCTGCTTCTTCTGATTCACCCTCCAGACTTCACCTTCTCCTTCTCCTTCTTCTACTTCTTCTGATTCACCCTCCAGACTTCACCTTCTCCTTCTCCTTCTTCTGCTTCTTCTGATTCACCCTCCAGAAGACTTCACCTTCTCCTTCTCCTTCGTCTACTTCTTCTGATTCACCCTCCAGACTACACCTTCTCCTTCTCCTTCTTCTACTTCTTCTGATTCACCCTCCAGACTTCACCTTCTTTTTCTCTTTCTTCTGCTTCTTCTGATACACCCTCCAGACTTCACCTTCTCCTTCTCCTTGTTCTACTTCTTCTGATTCACCCTCCAGACGACACCTTCTCCTTCTCCTTCTTCTGCTTCTTCTGATTCACCCTCCAGACTTCACCTTCTCCTTCTCCTTCTTCTACTTCTTCTGATTCACCCTCCAGACTTCACCTTCTCCTTCTCCTTCTTCTACTTCTTCTGCTTCACCCTCCAGACTTCACCTTCTCCTTCTCCTTCTTCTGCATCTTCTGCTTCACCCTCCAGACTTCACCTTCTTCTTCTCCTTCTTTTGCTTCTTCTGCTTCACCCTCCAGACTTCACCTTCTCCTTCTCCTTCTTCTGCTTCTTCTGCTTCACCGTCCTGACTTCACCTTCTCCTTCTCCTTCTTCTACTTCTTCTGATTCACCCTCCAGACTTTACCTTCTCCTTCTCCTTCTTCTGCTTCTTCTGCTTCACCCTCCAGACTTCACCTTCTCCTTCTCCTTCTTCTGCTTCTTCTGCTGCGCCCTGCTGACTTCACCTTCTCCTTCTCCTTCTTCTGCTTCTTCTGCTTCACCGCCCTGACTTCACCTTCTCCTTCTCCTTCTTCTGCTTCTTCTGATTCACCCTCCTAACTTCACCTTCTCCTTCTCCTTCTTCTGCTTCTTCTGATTCGCCCTCCTGACTTCACCTTCTCCTTCTCCTTCTTCTGCTTCTTCTGATTCACCCTCCAGACCGCACCTTCTCCTTCTCCTTCTTCTACTTCTTCTGATTCACCCTCCAGACTTCACCTTCTCCTTCTCCTTCTTCTGCTTCTTCTGCTTCACCCTCCAGACTTCATATTCTCCTTCTCCTTCTTCTGCTTCTTATGCTTCACCCTCCTGACTTCACCTTCTCCTTCTCCTTCTTCTACTTCTTCTGATTCACCCTCCAGACTTCACCTTCTCCTTCTCCTTCTTCTGCTTCTTCTGCTTCACCCTCCGGACTTCACCTTCTCCTTCTCCTTCTTCTGCTTCTTCTGCTGCGCCCTCCAGACTTCATCTTCTCCTTCTCCTTCTTCTACTTCTTCTGCTTCACCCCCCTGACTTCACCTTCTCCTTCTCCTTCTTCTGCTTCTTCTGATTCACCCTCCTAACTTCACCTTCTCCTTCTCCTTCTTCTGCTTTTTCTGATTCACCCTCCTGACTTCAACTTCTCCTTCTCCTTCTTCTGCTTCTTCTGATCCACCCTCCACACTTCACCTTCTCCTTCTCCTTCCTCTGATTCTTCTGATTCACCCTCCAGACTTCACCTTCTCCTTCTCCTTCTTCTGCTTCTACGGATTCACCCTCCAGACTTCACCTTCTCCTTCTCCTTCTTCTCCTTCTTCTGATTCACCCTCCAGACTTCACCTTCTCCTTCTCCTTCTTCTACTTCTTCTGATTCACCCTCCAGTCTTCACCTTCTCCTTCTCCTTCTTCTGCTTCTTCTGCTTCACCCTCCAGACTTCACCTTCTCCTTCTCTTTCTTCTGCTTCCTCTGATTCACCCTCCAGACTTCACCTTCTCCTTCTCCTTCTTCTGATTCTTCTGATTCACACTTCAGACTTCACCTTCTCCTTCTCCTTCTTCTGCTTCTTCTGATTCACCCTCCTGACTTCACCTTCTCCTTCTCCTTCTTCTACTTCTTCTGATTCACCCTCCTGACTTCACCTTCTCCTTCTCCTTCTTCTACTTCTTCTGCTTCACCCTCCAGACTTCAACTTCTCCTTCTCCTTCTTCTACTTCTTCTGATTCACCCTCCAGACTTCACCTTCTCCTTCTCCTTCTTCTGCTTCTTCTGATTCGCCCTCCTGACTTCACCTTCTCCTTCTCCTTCTTCTGCTTCTTCTGATTCACCCTCCAGACCGCACCTTCTCCTTCTCCTTCTTCTACTTCTTCTGATTCACCCTCCAGACTTCACCTTCTCCTTCTCCTTCTTCTGCTTCTTCTGCTTCACCCTCCAGACTTCATATTCTCCTTCTCCTTCTTCTGCTTCTTATGCTTCACCCTCCTGACTTCACCTTCTCCTTCTCCTTCTTCTACTTCTTCTGATTCACCCTCCAGACTTCACCTTCTCCTTCTCCTTCTTCTGCTTCTTCTGCTTCACCCTCCGGACTTCACCTTCTCCTTCTCCTTCTTCTGCTTCTTCTGCTGCGCCCTCCAGACTTCATCTTCTCCTTCTCCTTCTTCTACTTCTTCTGCTTCACCCCCCTGACTTCACCTTCTCCTTCTCCTTCTTCTGCTTCTTCTGATTCACCCTCCTAACTTCACCTTCTCCTTCTCCTTCTTCTGCTTTTTCTGATTCACCCTCCTGACTTCAACTTCTCCTTCTCCTTCTTCTGCTTCTTCTGATCCACCCTCCACACTTCACCTTCTCCTTCTCCTTCCTCTGATTCTTCTGATTCACCCTCCAGACTTCACCTTCTCCTTCTCCTTCTTCTGCTTCTACGGATTCACCCTCCAGACTTCACCTTCTCCTTCTCCTTCTTCTCCTTCTTCTGATTCACCCTCCAGACTTCACCTTCTCCTTCTCCTTCTTCTACTTCTTCTGATTCACCCTCCAGTCTTCACCTTCTCCTTCTCCTTCTTCTGCTTCTTCTGCTTCACCCTCCAGACTTCACCTTCTCCTTCTCTTTCTTCTGCTTCCTCTGATTCACCCTCCAGACTTCACCTTCTCCTTCTCCTTCTTCTGATTCTTCTGATTCACACTTCAGACTTCACCTTCTCCTTCTCCTTCTTCTGCTTCTTCTGATTCACCCTCCTGACTTCACCTTCTCCTTCTCCTTCTTCTACTTCTTCTGATTCACCCTCCTGACTTCACCTTCTCCTTCTCCTTCTTCTACTTCTTCTGCTTCACCCTCCAGACTTCAACTTCTCCTTCTCCTTCTTCTACTTCTTCTGATTCACCCTCCAGACTTCACCTTCTCCTTCTCCTTCTTCTGCTTCTTCTGATTCACCCTCCAGACTTCACCTTCTCCTTCTCCTTCTTCTGCTTCTTCTGATTCACCCTCCAGACTTCACCTTCTCCTTCTACTTCTTCTGATTCACCCTCCTGACTTCACCTTCTCCTTCTCCTTCTTCTACTTCTTCTGCTTCACCCCCCTGACTTCACCTTCTCCTTCTCCTTCTACTGCTTCTTCTGATTCACCCTCCTAACTTCACCTTCTCCTTCTCCTTCTTCTGCTTCTTCTGATTCACCCTCCTGACTTCACCTTCTCCTTCTCCTTCTTCTGCTTCTTCTGATCCACCCTCCAGACTTCACCTTCTCCTTCTCCTTCTTCTGATTCTTCTGATTCACCCTCCAGACTTCACCTTCTCCTTCTCCTTCTTCTGCTTCTACGGATTCACCCTCCAGACTTCACCTACTCCTTCTCCTTCTTCTACTTCTTCTGATTCACCCTCCAGTCTTCACCTTCTCCTTCTCCTTCTTCTGCTTCTTCTGCTTCACCCTCCAGACTTCACCTTCTCCTTCTCTTTCTTCTGCTTCTTCTGATTCACCCTCCAGACTTCACCTTCTCCTTCTCCTTCTTCTGATTCTTCTGATTCACACTTCAGACTTCACCTTCTCCTTCTCCTTCTTCTGCTTCTTCTGATTCACCCTCCTGACTTCACCTTCTCCTTCTCCTTCTTCTACTTCTTCTGATTCACCCTCCTGACTTCACCTTCCCCTTCTCCTTCATCTACTTCTTCTGCTTCACCCTCCAGACTTCACCTTCTCCTTCTCCTTCTTCTACTTCTTCTGATTCACCCTCCAGACTTCACCTTCTCCTTCTCCTTCTTCTGCTTCTTCTGATTCACCCTCCAGACTTCATCTTCTCCTTCTCCTTCTTCTGCTTCTTCAGATTCACCCTCCAGACTTCACCTTCTCCTTCTCCTTCTTCTGATTCTTCTGATTCACCCTCCAGACTTCACCTTCTCCTTCTCCTTCTTCTGCTTCTTCCGATTCACCCTCCTGACTTCACCTTCTCCTTCTCCTCCTTCTACTTCTTCTGATTCACCTTCCTGACTTCTCCTTCTCCTTCTCCATCTTCAACTTCTTCTGTTTCACCTCCAGACTTCACCTTCTCCTTCTCCTTCTTCTACTTCTTCTGATTCACACTGCAGACTTCACCTTCTCCTTCTCCTTCTTCTGCTTCTTCTGATTCACCCTCCAGACTTCACCTTCTCCTTCTCCTTCTTCTGATTCACCCTCCAGACTTCACCTTCTCCTTCTCCTTCTTCTACTTCTTCTGATTCACCCTCCAGACTTCATCTTCTCCTTCTCCTTCTTCTGCTTCTTCTGATTCACCCTCCAGACTTCACCTTCTCCTTCTCCTTCTTCTACTTCTTCTGATTCACCCTCCAGACTTCACCTTCTCCTTCTCCTTCTTCTACATCTTCTGATTCACCCTCCAGACTTCACCTTCTCCTTCTCCTTCTTCTGCTTCTGCTGATTCACCCTCCAGACTTCACCTTCTCCTTCTCCTTGTTCTGCTTCTTCTGATTCACCCTCCAGACCTCACCTTCTCCTTTTCCTTCTTCTGCTTCTTCTGATTCACCCTTCAGACTTCACCTTCTCCTTCTCCTTCTTCTGCTTCTTCTGATTCACCCTCCAGACCTCACCTTCTCCTTCTCCTTCTTCTACTTCTTCTGATTCACCCTCCAGACATCATCTTCTCCTTCTCCTTCTACTGCTTCTTCTGATTCACCCTCCAGACTTCACCTTCTCCTTCTCCTTCTTCTACTTCTTCTGATTCACCCTCCAGACTTCACCTTCTCCTTCTCCTTCTTCTACTTCTTCTGATTCACCCTCCAGTCTTCACCTTCTTCTTCTCCTTCTTCTGCTTCTTCTGATTCACCCTCCAGACTTCAGCTTCTCCTTCTCCTTCTTCTGCTTCTTCTGATTCACCCTCCTGACTTCACCTTCTCCTTCTCCTTCTTCTGCTTCTTCTGATTCACCCTCCAGACTTCACCTTCTCCTTCTCCTTCTTCTACTTCTTCTGATTCACCCTCCAGACTTCACCTTCTCCTTCTACTTCTTCTGCTTCTTCTGATTCACCCTCCAGATTTCACCTTCTACTTCTCCTTCTTCTGCTTCTTCTGATTCACCCTCCAGACTTCACCTTCTCCTTCTCCTTCTTCTGCTTCTTCTGATTCACCCTCCAGACTTCACCTTCTCCTTCTCCTTCTTCTGCTTCTTCTGATTCACCCTCCAGACTTCACCTTCGCCTTCTCCTTCTTCTGCTTCTTCTGATTCACCCTCGAGACTTCACCTTCTCCTTCTCCTTCTTCTGCTTCTTCTGATTCACCCTCCAGACTTCACCTTCTCCTTCTCCTTCGTCTACTTCTTCTGATTCACCCTCCAGACTACACCTTCTCCTTCTCCTTCTTCTACTTCTTCTGATTCACCCTCCAGACTTCACCGTCTCCTTCTCCTTCTTCTGCTTCTTCTGATTCACCCTCCAGACTTCACCTTCTCCTTCTCCTTCTTCTACTTCTTCTGCTTCTCCCTCCAGACTTCAACTTCTCCTTCTCCTTCTTCTGCTTCTTCTGATTCACCCTCCAGACTTCACCTCCTCCTTCTCCTTCTTCTACTTCTTCTGATTCACCCTCCAGACTTCACCTTCTCCTTCTCCTTCTTCTACTTCTTCTGATTCACCCTCCAGACTTCACCTTCTCCTTCTCCTTCTTCTACTTCTTCTGATTCACCCTCCTGACTTCACCTTCTCCTTCTCCTTCTTCTGCTTCTTCTGCTTCACCCTGCAGACTTCACCTTCTCCTTCTCCTTCTTCTGCTTCTTCTGCTTCACCCTCCAGACTTCAAATTCTCCTTCTCCTTCTTCTGCTTCTTCTGCTTCACCCTCCTGACTTCACCTTCTCCTTCTCCTTCTTCTACTTCTTCTGATTCACCCTCCAGACTTCACCTTCTCCTTCTCCTTCTTCTGCATCTTCTGCTTCACCTCCAGACTTCACCTTCTTCTTCTCCTTCTACTGCTTCTTCTGCTTCACCCTCCAGACTTCACCTTCTCCTTCTCCTTCTTCTGCTTCTTCTGCTTCACCCTCCTGACTTCACCTTCTCCTTCTCCTTCTTCTGCTTCTTCTGCTTCACACTCCTGACTTCACCTTCTCCTTCTCCTTCTTCTGCTTCTTCTGCTGCGCCCTCCAGACTTCACCTTCTCCTTCTGCTTCTTCTGCTTCTTCTGCTTCACCCTGCTGACTTCAACTTCTCCTTCTCCTTCTTCTACTTCTTCTGCTTCACCCCCCTGACTTCACCTTCTCCTTCTCCTTCTTCTGCTTCTTCTGATTCACCCTCCAGACTTCACCTTCTCCTTCTACTTCTTCTGCTTCTTCTGATTCACCCTCCAGACCGCACCTTCTCCTTCTCCTTCTTCTACTTCTTCTGATTCACCCTCCAGACCGCACCTTCTCCTTCTCCTTCTTCTGCTTCTTCTGCTTCACCCTCCAGACTTCATATTCTCCTTCTCCTTCTTCTGCTTCTTCTGCTTCACCCTCTTGACTTCACCTTCTCCTTCTCCTTCTTCTACTTCTTCTGATTCACCCTCCAGACTTCACCTTCTCCTTCTCCTTCTTCTGCTTCTTCTGCTTCACCCGCCGGACTTCACCTTCTCCTTCTCCTTCTTCTGCTTCTTCTGCTGCGCCCTCCAGACTTCACCTTCTCCTTCTCCTTCTTCTACTTCTTCTGCTTCACCCCCCTGACTTCATCTTCTCCTTCTCCTTCTTCTGCTTCTTCTGATTCACCCTCCTAACTTCACCTTCTCCTTCTCCTTCTTCTGCTTTTTCTGATTCACCCTCCTGACTTCACCTTCTCCTTCTCCTTCTTCTGCTTCTTCTGATTCACCCTCCAGACTTCATCTTCTCCTTCTCCTTCTTCTGCTTCTTTTGATTCACCCTTCAGACTTCACCTTCTCCTTCTCCTTCTTCTGCTTCTTCTGGTTCACCCTCCAGACATCACCTTCTCCTTCTCCTTCTTCTACTTCTTCTGATTCACCCTCCAGACTTCATCTTCTCCTTCTCCTTCTACTGCTTCTTCTGATTCACCCTCCAGGCTTCACCTTCTCCTTCTCCTTCTTCTGCTTCTTCTGATTCACCCTCCAGACTTCACCTTCTCCTTCTCCTTCTTCTGCTTCTTCTGATTCACCCTCCAGACTTCACCTTCTCCTTCTCCTTCTTCTGCTTCTTCTGATTCACCCTCCAGACTTCACCTTCTCCTTCTCCTTCTTCTACTTCTTCTGATTCACCCTCCAGACTTCACCTTCTCCTTCTCCTTCTTCTGCTTCTTCTGATTCACCCTCCAGAAGACTTCACCTTCTCCTTCTCCTTCGTCTACTTCTTCTGATTCACCCTCCAGACTACACCTTCTCCTTCTCCTTCTTCTACTTCTTCTGATTCACCCTCCAGACTTCACCTTCTTTTTCTCTTTCTTCTGCTTCTTCTGATACACCCTCCAGACTTCACCTTCTCCTTTTCCTTGTTCTACTTCTTCTGATTCACCCTCCAGACGACACCTTCTCCTTCTCCTTCTTCTGCTTCTTCTGATTCACCCTCCAGACTTCACCTTCTCCTTCTCCTTCTTCTACTTCTTCTGATTCACCCTCCAGACTTCACCTTCTCCTTCTCCTTCTTCTACTTCTTCTGATTCACCCTCCAGACTTCACCTTCTCCTTCTCCTTCTTCTACTTCTTCTGATTCACCCTCCTGACTTCACCTTCTCCTTCTCCTTCTTCTGCTTCTTCTGCTTCACCCTCCAGACTTCACCTTCTCCTTCTCCTTCTTCTGCTTCTTCTGCTTCACCCTCCAGACTTCACCTTCTCCTTCTCCTTCTTCTGCTTCTTCTGCTTCACCCTCCTGACTTCACCTTCTCCTTCGCCTTCTTCGACTTCTTCTGATTCACCCTCCAGACTTCACCTTCTCCTTCTCCTTCTTCTGCTTCTTCTGCTTCACCCTCCAGACTTCACCTTCTCCTTCTCCTTCTTCTGCATCTTCTGCTTCACCCTCCAGACTTCACCTTCTTCTTCTCCTTCTTTTGCTTCTTCTGCTTCACCCTCCAGACTTCACCTTCTCCTTCTCCTTCTTCTGCTTCTTCTGCTTCACCGTCCTGACTTCACCTTCTCCTTCTCCTTCTTCTACTTCTTCTGATTCACCCTCCAGACTTTACCTTCTCCTTCTCCTTCTTCTGCTTCTTCTGCTTCACCCTCCAGACTTCACCTTCTCCTTCTCCTTCTTCTGCTTCTTCTGCTGCGCCCTGCTGACTTCACCTTCTCCTTCTCCTTCTTCTGCTTCTTCTGCTTCACCGCCCTGACTTCACCTTCTCCTTCTCCTTCTTCTGCTTCTTCTGATTCACCCTCCTAACTTCACCTTCTCCTTCTCCTTCTTCTGCTTCTTCTGATTCGCCCTCCTGACTTCACCTTCTCCTTCTCCTTCTTCTGCTTCTTCTGATTCACCCTCCAGACCGCACCTTCTCCTTCTCCTTCTTCTACTTCTTCTGATTCACCCTCCAGACTTCACCTTCTCCTTCTCCTTCTTCTGCTTCTTCTGCTTCACCCTCCAGACTTCATATTCTCCTTCTCCTTCTTCTGCTTCATATGCTTCACCCTCCTGACTTCACCTTCTCCTTCTCCTTCTTCTACTTCTTCTGATTCACCCTCCAGACTTCACCTTCTCCTTCTCCTTCTTCTGCTTCTTCTGCTTCACCCTCCGGACTTCACCTTCTCCTTCTCCTTCTTCTGCTGCGCCCTCCAGACTTCACCTTCTCCTTCTCCTTCTTCTG
The DNA here is from genome assembly GCF_052327205.1 of Somniosus microcephalus. Taxonomy (NCBI): domain Eukaryota; kingdom Metazoa; phylum Chordata; class Chondrichthyes; order Squaliformes; family Somniosidae; genus Somniosus; species Somniosus microcephalus. Next base: position 319,335 of record NW_028225459.1, on the reverse strand, counting down.
CTTCTTCTGATTCACCCTCCTAACTTCACCTTCTCCTTCTCCTTCTTCTGCTTTTTCTGATTCACCCTCCTGACTTCAACTTCTCCTTCTCCTTCTTCTGCTTCTTCTGATCCACCCTCCACACTTCACCTTCTCCTTCTCCTTCCTCTGATTCTTCTGATTCACCCTCCAGACTTCACCTTCTCCTTCTCCTTCTTCTGCTTCTACGGATTCACCCTCCAGACTTCACCTTCTCCTTCTCCTTCTTCTCCTTCTTCTGATTCACCCTCCAGACTTCACCTTCTCCTTCTCCTTCTTCTACTTCTTCTGATTCACCCTCCAGTCTTCACCTTCTCCTTCTCCTTCTTCTGCTTCTTCTGCTTCACCCTCCAGACTTCACCTTCTCCTTCTCTTTCTTCTGCTTCCTCTGATTCACCCTCCAGACTTCACCTTCTCCTTCTCCTTCTTCTGATTCTTCTGATTCACACTTCAGACTTCACCTTCTCCTTCTCCTTCTTCTGCTTCTTCTGATTCACCCTCCTGACTTCACCTTCTCCTTCTCCTTCTTCTACTTCTTCTGATTCACCCTCCTGACTTCACCTTCTCCTTCTCCTTCTTCTACTTCTTCTGCTTCACCCTCCAGACTTCAACTTCTCCTTCTCCTTCTTCTACTTCTTCTGATTCACCCTCCAGACATCACCTTCTCCTTCTCCTTCTTCTGCTTCTTCTGATTCACCCTCCAGACTTCACCTTCTCCTTCTCCTTCTTCTGCTTCTTCTGATTCACCCTCCAGACTTCACCTTCTCCTTCTACTTCTTCTGATTCACCCTCCAGACTTCATCTTCTCCTTCTCCTTCTTCTGCTTCTTCAGATTCACCCTCCAGACTTCACCTTCTCCTTCTCCTTCTTCTGCTTCTTCTGATTCACCCTCCAGACTTCATCTTCTCCTTCTCCTTCTTCTGCTTCTTTTGATTCACCCTTCAGACTTCACCTTCTCCTTCTCCTTCTTCTGCTTCTTCTGGTTCACCCACCAGACCTCACCTTCTCCTTCTCCTTCTTCTACTTCTTCTGATTCACCCTCCAGACTTCATCTTCTCCTTCTCCTTCTACTGCTTCTTCTGATTCACCCTCCAGGCTTCACCTTCTCCTTCTCCTTCTTCTGCTTCTTCTGATTCACCCTCCAGACTTCGCCTTCTCCTTCTCCTTCTTCTACTTCTTCTGATTCACCCTCCAGATTTCACCTTCTCCTTCTCCTTCTTCTACTTCTTCTGATTCACCCTCCAGTCTTCACCTTCTCCTTCTCCTTCTTCTGCTTCTTCTGATTCACCCTCCAGACTTCACCATCTCCTTCTCCTTCTTCTGCTTCTTCTGATTCACCCTCCTGACTTAACCTTCTCCTTCTCCTACTTCTGCTTCTTCTGATTCACCCTCCAGACTTCACGTTCTCCTTCTCCTTCATCTGCTTCTTCTGATTCACCCACCAGACTTCACCTTCTCCTTCTACTTCTTCTGCTTCTTCTGATTCACCCTCCAGACTTCACCTTCTCCTTCTCCTTCTTCTGCTTTTTCTGATTCACCCTCCAGACTTCACCTTCTCCTTCTCCTTCTTCTGCTTCTTCTGAATCACCCTCCAGACTTCACCTTCTCCTTCTCCTTCTTCTGCTTCTTCTGATTCACCCTCCAGACTTCACCTTCTCCTTCTCCTTCTTCTACTTCTTCTGATTCACCCTCCAGACTTCACCTTCTCCTTCTCCTTCTTCTGCTTCTTCTGATTCACCCTCCAGACTTCACCTTCTCCTTCTCCTTCGTCTACTTCTTCTGATTCACCCTCCAGACTACACCTTCTCCTTCTACTTCTTCTGCTTCTTCTGATTCACCCTCCAGACTTCACCTTCTCCTTCTCCTTCTTCTGCTTTTTCTGATTCACCCTCCAGACTTCACCTTCTCCTTCTCCTTCTTCTGCTTCTTCTGAATCACCCTCCAGACTTCACCTTCTCCTTCTCCTTCTTCTGCTTCTTCTGATTCACCCTCCAGACTTCACCTTCTCCTTCTCCTTCTTCTACTTCTTCTGATTCACCCTCCAGACTTCACCTTCTCCTTCTCCTTCGTCTACTTCTTCTGATTCACCCTCCAGACTACACCTTCTCCTTCTCCTTCTTCTCCTTCTTCTGATGCACCCTCCAGACTTCACCTTCTTTTTCTCTTTCTTCTGCTTCTTCTGATACACCCTCCAGACTTCACCTTCTCCTTCTCCTTCTTCACCTTCTTTTGATTCACCCTCCAGGCTTCACCTTCTCCTTCTCCTTCTTCTACTTCTTCTGATTCACCCTCCAGACTTCACCTTCTCCTTCTCCTTCTTCTACTTCTTCTGCTTCTCCCTCCAGACTTCACCTTCTCCTTCTCCTTCTTCTGCTTCTTCTGATTCACCCTCCAGACTTCACCTTCTCCTTCTCCTTCTTCTACTTCTTCTGATTCACCCTCCAGACTTCACCTTCTCCTTCTCCTTCTTCTACTTATTCTGCTTCACCCCCCTGACTTCACCTTCTCCTTCTCCTTCTTCTGCTTCTTCTGATTCACCCTCCTAACTTCACCTTCTCCTTCTCCTTCTTCTGCTTTTTCTGATTCACCCTCCTGACTTCAACTTCTCCTTCTCCTTCTTCTGCTTCTTCTGATCCACCCTCCACACTTCACCTTCTCCTTCTCCTTCCTCTGATTCTTCTGATTCACCCTCCAGACTTCACCTTCTCCTTCTCCTTCTTCTGCTTCTACGGATTCACCCTCCAGACTTCACCTTCTCCTTCTCCTTCTTCTCCTTCTTCTGATTCACCCTCCAGACTTCACCTTCTCCTTCTCCTTCTTCTACTTCTTCTGATTCACCCTCCAGTCTTCACCTTCTCCTTCTCCTTCTTCTGCTTCTTCTGCTTCACCCTCCAGACTTCACCTTCTCCTTCTCTTTCTTCTGCTTCCTCTGATTCACCCTCCAGACTTCACCTTCTCCTTCTCCTTCTTCTGATTCTTCTGATTCACACTTCAGACTTCACCTTCTCCTTCTCCTTCTTCTGCTTCTTCTGATTCACCCTCCTGACTTCACCTTCTCCTTCTCCTGCTTCTACTTCTTCTGATTCACCCTCCTGACTTCACCTTCTCCTTCTCCTTCTTCTACTTCTTCTGCTTCACCCTCCAGACTTCAACTTCTCCTTCTCCTTCTTCTACTTCTTCTGATTCACCCTCCAGACATCACCTTCTCCTTCTCCTTCTTCTGCTTCTTCTGATTCACCCTCCAGACTTCACCTTCTCCTTCTCCTTCTTCTGCTTCTTCTGATTCACCCTCCAGACTTCACCTTCTCCTTCTACTTCTTCTGATTCACCCTCCAGACTTCATCTTCTCCTTCTCCTTCTTCTGCTTCTTCAGATTCACCCTCCAGACTTCACCTTCTCCTTCTCCTTCTTCTGCTTCTTCTGATTCACCCTCCAGACTTCATCTTCTCCTTCTCCTTCTTCTGCTTCTTTTGATTCACCCTTCAGACTTCACCTTCTCCTTCTCCTTCTTCTGCTTCTTCTGGTTCACCCACCAGACCTCACCTTCTCCTTCTCCTTCTTCTACTTCTTCTGATTCACCCTCCAGACTTCATCTTCTCCTTCTCCTTCTACTGCTTCTTCTGATTCACCCTCCAGGCTTCACCTTCTCCTTCTCCTTCTTCTGCTTCTTCTGATTCACCCTCCAGACTTCGCCTTCTCCTTCTCCTTCTTCTACTTCTTCTGATTCACCCTCCAGATTTCACCTTCTCCTTCTCCTTCTTCTACTTCTTCTGATTCACCCTCCAGTCTTCACCTTCTCCTTCTCCTTCTTCTGCTTCTTCTGATTCACCCTCCAGACTTCACCATCTCCTTCTCCTTCTTCTGCTTCTTCTGATTCACCCTCCTGACTTAACCTTCTCCTTCTCCTTCTTCTGCTTCTTCTGATTCACCCTCCAGACTTCACGTTCTCCTTCTCCTTCATCTGCTTCTTCTGATTCACCCACCAGACTTCACCTTCTCCTTCTACTTCTTCTGCTTCTTCTGATTCACCCTCCAGACTTCACCTTCTCCTTCTCCTTCTTCTGCTTTTTCTGATTCACCCTCCAGACTTCACCTTCTCCTTCTCCTTCTTCTGCTTCTTCTGAATCACCCTCCAGACTTCACCTTCTCCTTCTCCTTCTTCTGCTTCTTCTGATTCACCCTCCAGACTTCACCTTCTCCTTCTCCTTCTTCTACTTCTTCTGATTCACCCTCCAGACTTCACCTTCTCCTTCTCCTTCTTCTGCTTCTTCTGATTCACCCTCCAGACTTCACCTTCTCCTTCTCCTTCGTCTACTTCTTCTGATTCACCCTCCAGACTACACCTTCTCCTTCTACTTCTTCTGCTTCTTCTGATTCACCCTCCAGACTTCACCTTCTCCTTCTCCTTCTTCTGCTTTTTCTGATTCACCCTCCAGACTTCACCTTCTCCTTCTCCTTCTTCTGCTTCTTCTGAATCACCCTCCAGACTTCACCTTCTCCTTCTCCTTCTTCTGCTTCTTCTGATTCACCCTCCAGACTTCACCTTCTCCTTCTCCTTCTTCTACTTCTTCTGATTCACCCTCCAGACTTCACCTTCTCCTTCTCCTTCGTCTACTTCTTCTGATTCACCCTCCAGACTACACCTTCTCCTTCTCCTTCTTCTACTTCTTCTGATGCACCCTCCAGACTTCACCTTCTTTTTCTCTTTCTTCTGCTTCTTCTGATACACCCTCCAGACTTCACCTTCTCCTTCTCCTTCTTCACCTTCTTCTGATTCACCCTCCAGGCTTCACCTTCTCCTTCTCCTTCTTCTACTTCTTCTGATTCACCCTCCAGACTTCACCTTCTCCTTCTCCTTCTTCTACTTCTTCTGCTTCTCCCTCCAGACTTCAGCTTCTCCTTCTCCTTCTTCTGCTTCTTCTGATTCACCCTCCAGACTTCACCTTCTCCTTCTCCTTCTTCTACTTCTTCTGATTCACCCTCCAGACTTCACCTTCTCCTTCTCCTTCTTCTACTTCTTCTGCTTCACCCTCCAGACTTCACCTTCTCCTTCTCCTTCTTCTGCTTCTTCTGCTTCACCCTCCAGACTTCACCTTCTCCTTCTCCTTCTTCTGCTTCTTCTGCTTCACCCTCCTGACTTCACCTTCTCCTTCGCCTTCTTCTACTTCTTCTGATTCACCCTCCAGACTTCATCTTCTCCTTCTCCTTCTTCTGCTTCTTCTGCTTCACCCTCCAGACTTCACCTTCTCCTTCTCCTTCTTCTGCATCTTCTGCTTCACCCTCCAGACTTTACCTTCTTCTTCTCCTTCTTTTGCTTCTTCTGCTTCACCCTCCAGACTTCACCTTCTCCTTCTCCTTCTTCTGCTTCTTCTGCTTCACCGTCCTGACTTCACCTTCTCCTTCTCCTTCTTCTACTTCTTCTGATTCACCCTCCAGACTTTACCTTCTCCTTCTCCTTCTTCTGCTTCTTCTGCTGCGCCCTGCTTACTTCACCTTCTCCTTCTCCTTCTTCTGCTTCTTCTGCTTCACCCCCCTGACTTCACCTTCTCCTTCTCCTTCTTCTGCTTCTTCTGATTCACCCTCCTAACTTCACCTTCTCCTTCTCCTTCTTCTGCTTCTTCTGATTCACCCTCCAGACCTCACCTTCTCCTTCTCCTTCTTCTACTTCTTCTGATTCACCCTCCAGACTTCATCTTCTCCTTCTCCTTCTTCTGCTTCTTCTGATTCACCCTCCAGACTTCACCTTCTCCTTCTCCTTCTTCTGCTTCTTCTGATTCACCCTCCAGACTTCACCTTCTCCTTCTCCTTCTTCTACTTCTTCTGATTCACCCTCCAGACTTCACCTTCTCCTTCTGCTTCTTCTACTTCTTCTGATTCACCCTCCTGTCTTCAACTTCTCCTTCGCCTTCTTCTACTTCTTCTGATTCACCCTCCAGACTTCACCTTCTCCTTCTCCTTCTTCTACTTCTTCTGCTTCACCCTCCAGACTTCACCTTCTCCTTCTCCTTCTTCTGCTTCTTCAGCTTTGCCCTCCAGACTTCACCTTCTCCTTCTCCTTCTTCTGCTTCTTCTGCTTCACCCTCCTGACTTCACCTTCTCCTTCTCCTTCTTCTACTTCTTCTGATTCACCCTCCAGACTTCACCTTCTCCTTCTCCTTCTTCTGCATCTTCTGCTTCACCCTTCAGACTTCACCTTCTTCTTCTCCTTCTTCTGCTTCTTCTGCTTAACCCTCCAGACTTCACCTTCTCCTTCTCCTTCTTCTGCTTCTTCTGCTTCACCCTCCTGACTTCACCTTCTCCTTCTCCTTCTTCTGCTTCTTCTGCTGCGCCCTCCAGACTTCACCTTCTCCTTCTCCTTCTTCTGCTTCTTCTGCTTCACCCTGCTGACTTCACCTTCTCCTTCTCCATCTTCTACTTCTTTTGCTTCACCCCCCTGACTTCACCATCTCCTTCTCCTTCTTCTGCTTCTTCTGATTCACCCTCCTAACTTCACCTACTCCTTCTCCTTCTTCTGCTTCTTCTGATTCACCCTCCTGACTTCACCTTCTCCTTCTCCTTCTTCTGCTTCTTCTGATTCACCCTCCAGACTTCACCTTCTCCTTCTCCTTCTTCTGCTTCTTCTGATTCACCCTCCAGACTTCACCTTCTCCTTCTACTTCTTCTGCTTCTTCTGATTCACCCTCCAGACCTCACCTTCTCCTTCTCCTTCTTCTACTTCTTCTGATTCACCCTCCAGACTTCACCTTCTCCTTCTCCTTCTTCTGCTTCTTCTGCTTCACCCTCCAGACTTCATCTTCTCCTTCTCCTTCTTCTGCTTCTTCTGCTTCACCCTCCTGACTTCACCTTCTCCTTCTCCTTCTTCTACTTCTTCTGATTCACCCTCCAGACTTCACCTTCTCCTTCTCCTTCTTCTGCTTCTTCTGCTTCACCCTCCGGACTTCTCCTTCTCCTTCTCCTTCTTCTGCTTCTTCTGCTGCGCCCTCCAGACTTCACCTTCTCCTTCTCCTTCTTCCGCTTCTTCTGCTTCACCCTCCTGACGTCACCTTCTCCTTCTCCTTCTTCTAATTCTTCTGCTTCACCCCCCTGACTTCACCTTCTCCTTCTCCTTCTTCTGCTTCTTCTGATTCACCCTCCTAACTTCACCTTCTCCTTCTCCTTCTTCTGCTTCTTCTGATTCACCCTCCTGACTTCACCTTCTCCTTCTCCTTCTTCTGCTTCTTCTGATTCACCCTCCAGACTTCACCTTCTCCTTCTCCTTCTTCTGCTTCTTCTGATTCACCCTCCAGACTTCTCCTTCTCCTTCTCCTTCTTCTGCTTCTTCTGATTCACCCTCCAGACCTCACCATCTCCTTCTCCTTCTTCTACTTCTTCTGATTCACCCTCCAGACATCATCTTCTCCTTCTCCTTCTTCTGCTTCTTCTGATTCACCATCCAGACTTCACCTTCTCCTTCTCCTTCTTCTGCTTCTTCTGATTCACCCTCCAGACTTCACCTTCTCCTTCTCCTTCTTCTACCTCTTCTGATTCACCCTCCAGACTTCACCTTCTCCTTCTCCTTCTTCTGCTTCTTCTGATTCACCCTCCAGACTTCACCTTCTCCTTCTCCTTCGTCTACTTCTTCTGATTCACCCTCCAGACTAAACCTTCTCCTTCTCCTTCTTCTACTTCTTCTGATTCACCCTCCAGACTTCACCTTCTTTTTCTCTTTCTTCTGCTTCTTCTGATACACCCTCCAGACTTCACCTTCTCCTTCTCCTTCTTCTCCTTCTTCTGATTCACCCTCCAGGCTTCACCTTCTCCTTCTCCTTGTTCTACTTCTTCTGATTCACCCTCCAGACTTCACCTTCTCCTTCTCCTTCTTCTACTTCTTCTGCTTCTCCCTCCAGACTTCACCTTCTCCTTCTCCTTCTTCTGCTTCTTCTGATTCACCCTCCAGACTTCACCTTCTCCTTCTCCTTCTTCTACTTCTTCTGATTCACCCTCCAGACTTCACCTTCTCCTTCTTCTACTTCTTCTGATTCACCCTCCAGACTTCACCTTCTCCTTCTCCTTCTTCTACTTCTTCTGATTCACCCTCCTGACTTCACCTTCTCCTTCTCCTTCTTCTGCTTCTTCTGCTTCACCCTCCAGACTTCACCTTCTCCTTCTCCTTCTTCTGCTTCTTCTGCTTCACCCTCCAGACTTCACCTTCTCCTTCTCCTTCTTCTGCTTCTTCTGCTTCACCCTCCTGACTTCACCTTCTCCTTCGCCTTCTTCTACTTCTTCTGATTCACCCTCCAGACTTCACCTTCTCCTTCACCTTATTCTGCTTCTTCTGCTTCACCCTCCAGAATTCACCTTCTCCTTCTCCTTCTTCTGCATCTTCTGCTTCACCCTCCAGACTTCACCTTCTTCTTCTCCTTCTTTTGCTTCGTCTGCTTCACCCTCCAGACTTCACCTTCTCCTTCTCCTTCTTCTGCTTCTTCTGCTTCACCGTCCTGACTTCACCTTCTCCTTCTCCTTCTTCTACTTCTTCTGATTCACCCTCCAGACTTTACCTTCTCCTTCTCCTTCTTCTGCTTCTTCTGCTTCACCCTCCAGACTTCACCTTCTCCTTCTCCTTCTTCTGCTTCTTCTGCTGCGCCCTGCTGACTTCACCTTCTCCTTCTCCTTCTTCTGCTTCCTCTGCTTCACCCCCCTGACTTCACCTTCTCCTTCTCCTTCTTCTGCTTTTTCTGATTCACCCTCCTAACTTCACCTTCTCCTTCTCCTTCTTCTGCTTCTTCTGATTCGCCCTCCTGACTTCACCTTCTCCTTCTCCTTCTTCTGCTTCTTCTGATTCACCCTCCAGACTTCACCTTCTCCTTCTCCTTCTTCTGCTTCTCCTGATTCACCCTCCAGACTTCACCTTCTCCTTCTCCTTCTTCTGCTTCTTCTGGTTCACCCTCCAGACCTCACCTTCTCCTTCTCCTTCTTCTACTTCTTCTGATTCACCCTCCAGACTTCATCTTCTCCTTCTCCTTCTTCTGCTTCTTCTGATTCACCCTCCAGACTTCACCTTCTCCTTCTCCTTCTTCTGCTTCTTCTGATTCACCCTCCAGACTTCACCTTCCCCTTCTTCTTCTTCTACTTCTTCTGATTCACCCTCCAGACTTCACCTTCTCCTTCTGCTTCTTCTACTTCTTCTGATTCACCCTCCTGTCTTCAACTTCTCCTTCTCCTTCTTCTGCTTCTTCTGCTTCACCCTGCAGACTTCACCTTCTCCTTCTCCTGCTTCTTCTGCTTCATCCTCAAGACTTCACCTTCTCCTTCTCCTTCTTCTGCTTCTTCTGCTTCACCCTCCTGACTTCACCTTCTCCTTCGCCTTCTTCTACTTCTTCTGATACACCCTCCAGACTTCACCTTCTCCTTCTCCTTCTTCTGCTTCTTCTGCTTCACCCTCCAGACTTCACCTTCTCCTTCTCCTTCTTCTGCTTCTTCTGCTTTGCCCTCCAGACTTCACCTTCTCCTTCTCCTTCTTCTGCTTCTTCTGCTTCACCCTCCTGACTTCACCTTCTCCTTCTCCTTCTTCTACTTCTTCTGATTCACCCTCCAGACTTCACCTTCTCCTTCTCCTTCTTCTGCATCTTCTGCTTCACCCTCCAGACTTCACCTTCTTCTTCTCCTTCTTCTGCTTCTTCTGCTTCACCCTCCAGACTTCACCTTCTCCTTCTCCTTCTTCTGCTTCTTCTGCTTCACCCTCCTGACTTCACCTTCTTCTTCTCCTTCCTCTGCTTCTTCTGCTGCGCCCTCCAGACTTCACCTTCTCCTTCTTCTTCTTCTGCTTCTTCTGCTTCACCCTGCTGACTTCACCTTCTCCTTCTCCATCTTCTACTTCTTCTGCTTCACCCCCCTGACTTCACCATCTCCTTCTCCTTCTTCTGCTTCTTCTGATTCACCCTCCTAACTTCACCTTCTCCTTCTCCTTCTTCTGCTTCTTCTGATTCACCCTCCTGACTTCACCTTCTCCTTCTTCTTCTTCTGCTTCTTCTGATTCACCCTCCAGACTTCACCTTCTCCTTCTCCTTCTTCTGCTTCTTCTGATTCACCCTCCAGACTTCACCTTCTCCTTCTACTTCTTCTGCTTCTTCTGATTCACCCTCCAGACCTCACCTTCTCCTTCTCCTTCTTCTACTTCTTCTGATTCACCCTCCAGACTTCATCTTCTCCTTTTCCTTCTTCTGCTTCTTCTGCTTCACCCTCCAGACTTCATCTTCTCCTTCTCCTTCTTCTGCTTCTTCTGCTTCACCCTCCTGACTTCACCTTCTCCTTCTCCTTCTTCTACTTCTTCTGATTCACCCTCCAGACGTCAGCTTCTCCTTCTCCTTCTTCTGCTTCTTCTGCTTCACCCTCCGGACTTCACCTTCTCCTTCTCCTTCTTCTGCTTCTTCTGCTGCGCCCTCCAGACTTCACCTTCACCTTCTCCTTCTTCCGCTTCTTCTGCTTCACCCTCCTGACTTCACCTTCTCCCTCTCCTTCTTCTACTTCTTCTGCTTCACCCCCCTGACTTCACCTTCTCCTTCTCCTTCTTCTGCTTCTTCTGATTCACCCTCCTAACTTCACCTTCTCCTTCTCCTTCTTCTGCTTCTTCTGATTCACCCTCCTGACTTCACCTTCTCGTTCTCCTTCTTCTGCTTCTGTTGATTCACCCTTCAGACTTCACCTTCTCCTTCTCCTTCTTCTGCTTCTTCTGATTCACCCTCCTGACTTCACCTTCTCCTTCTCCTTCTTCTGCTTCTTTTGATTCACCCTTCAGACTTCACCTTCTCCTTCTCCTTCTTCTGCTTCTTCTGCTTCACCCTCCGGACTTCACCTTCTCCTTCTCCTTCTTCTGCTTCTTCTGCTGCGCCCTCCAGACTTCACCTTCTCCTTCTCCTTCTTCTGCTTCTTCTGATTCACCCTCCTAACTTCACCTTCTCCTTCTCCTTCTTCTGCTTCTTCTGATTCACCCTCCTAACTTCACCTTCTCCTTCTCCTTCTTCTGCTTCTTCTGATTCACCCTCCTGACTTCACCTTCTCCTTCTCCTTCTTCTACTTCTTCTGATTCACCCTCCAGTCTTCACCTTCTCCTTCTCCTTCTTCTGCTTCTTCTGATTCACCCTCCAGACTTCACCTTCTCCTTCTCCTTCTTCTACTTCTTCTGATTCAACCTCCAGTCTTCATCTTCTCCTTCTCCTTCTTCTGCTTCTTCTGCTTCACCCTCCAGACTTCACCTTCTCCTTCTCTTCTTCTGCTTCTTCTGATTCACCCTCCAGACTTCACCTTCTCCTTCTCCTTCTTCTGATTCATCTGATTCACACTTCAGATTTCACCTTCTCCTTCTCCTTCTTCTGCTTCTTCTGATTCACCCTCCAGTCTTCACCTTCTCCTTCTCCTTCTTCTGCTTCTTCTGCTTCACCCTCCAGACTTCACCTTCTCCTTCTCTTTCTTCTGCTTCTTCTGATTCACCCTCCAGACTTCACCTTCTCCTTCTCCTTCTTCTGATTCTTCTGATTCACACTTCAGACTTCACCTTCTCCTTCTCCTTCTTCTGCTTCTTCTGATTCACCCTCCTGACTTCACCTTCTACTTCTCCTTCTTCTACTTCTTCTGATTCACCCTCCTGACTTCACCTTCTCCTTCTCCTTCTTCTACTTCTTCTGCTTCACCCTCCAGACTTCACCTTCTCCTTCTCCTTCTTCTACTTCTTCTGATTCACCCTCCAGACTTCACCTTCTCCTTCTCCTTCTTCTGCTTCTTCTGATTCACCCTCCAGACTTCACCTTCTCCTTCTCCTTCTTCTGCTTCTTCTGATTCACCCTCCAGACTTCACCTTCTCCTTCTCCTTCTTCTACTTCTTCTGATTCACCCTCCAGACTACATATTCTCCTTCTCCTTCTTCTGCTTCTTCAGATTCACCCTCCAGACTTCAGCTTCTCCTTCTCCTTCTTCTGCTTCTTCTGATTCACCCTCCAGACTTCACCTTCTCCTTCTCCTTCTTCTACTTCTTCTTATTCACCCTCCAGACATCACCTTCTCCTTCTCCTTCTTCTACTTCTTCTGATTCACCCTCCAGACTTCACCTTCTCCTTCTCCTTCTTCTGCTTCTTCTGATTCACCCTCCAGACTTCACCTTCTCCTTCTCCTTCTTCTGCTTCTTCTGATTCACCCTCCAGACTTCACCTTCTCCTTCTCCTTCTTCTGCTTCTTTTGATTCACCCTTCAGACTTCATCTTCTCCTTCTCCTTCTTCTGCTTCCTCTGATTCACCCTCCAGACCTCACCTTCTCCTTCTCCTTCTTCTACTTCTTCTGATTCACCCTTCAGACTTCATCTTCTCCTTCTCCTTCTACTGCTTCTTCTGATTCACCCTCCAGACTTCACCTTCTCCTTCTCCTTCTTCTGCTTCTTCTGATTCACCCTCCAGACTTCGCCTTCTCCTTCTCCTTCTTCTACTTCTTCTGATTCACCCTCCAGACTTCACCTTCTCCTTCTCCTTCTTCTACTTCTTCTGATTCACCCTCCAGTCTTCACCTTCTCCTTCTCCTTCTTCTGCTTCTTCTGATTCACCCTCCAGTTTTCACCTTCTCCTTCTCCTTCTTCTGCTTCTTCTGATTCACCCTCCAGACTTCTCCTTCTCCTTCAACTTCTTCTGCTTCTTCTGATTCACCCTCCAGACTTCACCTTCTCCTTCTCCTTCTTCTGCTTCCTCTGATTCACCCTCCAGACTTCACCTTCTCCTTCTCTTTCTTCTGCTTCTTCTGATTCACCCTCCAGACTTCACCTTCTCCTTCTCCTTCTTCTGCTTCTTCTGATTCACCCTCCAGACTTCACCTTCTCCTTCTCCTTCTTCTCCTTCTTCTGATTCACCCTCCAGACTTCGCCTTCTCCTTCTCCTTCTTCTGCTTCTTCTGATTCACCCTCCAGACTTCACCTTCTCCTTCTCCTTCGTCTACTTCTTCTGATTCACCCTCCAGACTACACCTTCTCCTTCTTCTACTTCTTCTGATTCACCCTCCAGACTTCACCTTCTCCTTCTCCTTCTTCTGCTTCTTCTGATTCACCCTCCAGACTTCACCTTCTCCTTCTCCTTCTTCTCCTTCTTCTGATTCACCCTCCAGGCTTCACCTTCTCCTTCTCCTTCTTCTACTTCTTCTGATTCACCCTCCAGACTTCACCTTCTCCTTCTCCTTCTTCTACTTCTTCTGCTTCTCCCTCCAGACTTCACCTTCTCCTTCTCCTTCTTCTGCTTCTTCTGATTCACCCTCCAGACTTCACCTTCTCCTTCTCCTTCTTATACTTCTTCTGATTCACCCTCCAGACTTCACCTTCTCCTTCTCCTTCTTCTACTTCTTCTGATTCACCCTCCAGACTTCATCTTCTCCTTCTCCTTCTTCTGCTTCTTCTGATTCACCCTCCAGACTTCACCTACTCCTTCTCCTTCTTCTGCTTCTTCTGATTCACCCTCCAGACTTCACCTTCCCCTTCTTCTTCTTCTACTTCTTCTGATTCACCCTCCAGACTTCACCTTCTCCTTCTGCTTCTTCTACTTCTTCTGATTCACCCTCCTGTCTTCAACTTCTCCTTCTCCTTCTTCTGCTTCTTCTGCTTCACCCTGCAGACTTCACCTTCTCCTTCTCCTTCTTCTGCTTCTTCTGCTTCATCCTCAAGACTTCACCTTCTCCTTCTCCTTCTTCTGCTTCTTCTGCTTCACCCTCCTGACTTCACCTTCTCCTTCGCCTTCTTCTACTTCTTCTGATACACCCTCCAGACTTCACCTTCTCCTTCTCCTTCTTCTGCTTCTTCTGCTTCACCCTCCAGACTTCACCTTCTCCTTCTCCTTCTTCTGCTTCTTCTGCTTTGCCCTCCAGACTTCACCTTCTCCTTCTCCTTCTTCTGCTTCTTCTGCTTCACCCTCCTGACTTCACCTTCTCCTTCTCCTTCTTCTACTTCTTCTGATTCACCCTCCAGACTTCACCTTCTCCTTCTCCTTCTTCTGCATCTTCTGCTTCACCCTCCAGACTTCACCTTCTTCTTCTCCTTCTTCTGCTTCTTCTGCTTCACCCTCCAGACTTCACCTTCTCCTTCTCCTTCCTCTGCTTCTTCTGCTTCACCCTCCTGACTTCACCTTCTCCTTCTCCTTCTTCTGCTTCTTCTGCTGCGCCCTCCAGACTTCACCTTCTCCTTCTCCTTCTTCTGCTTCTTCTGCTTCACCCTGCTGACTTCACCTTCTCCTTCTCCATCTTCTACTTCTTCTGCTTCACCCCCCTGACTTCACCATCTCCTTCTCCTTCTTCTGCTTCTTCTGATTCACCCTCCTAACTTCACCTTCTCCTTCTCCTTCTTCTGCTTCTTCTGATTCACCCTCCTGACTTCACCTTCTCCTTCTTCTTCTTCTGCTTCTTCTGATTCACCCTCCAGACTTCACCTTCTCCTTCTCCTTCTTCTGCTTCTTCTGATTCACCCTCCAGACTTCACCTTCTCCTTCTACTTCTTCTGCTTCTTCTGATTCACCCTCCAGACCTCACCTTCTCCTTCTCCTTCTTCTACTTCTTCTGATTCACCCTCCAGACTTCACCTTCTCCTTTTCCTTTTCTGCTTCTTCTGCTTCACCCTCCAGACTTCATCTTCTCCTTCTCCTTCTTCTGCTTCTTCTGCTTCACCCTCCTGACTTCACCTTCTCCTTCTCCTTCTTCTACTTCTTCTGATTCACCCTCCAGACGTCAGCTTCTCCTTCTCCTTCTTCTGCTTCTTCTGCTTCACCCTCCGGACTTCACCTTCTCCTTCTCCTTCTTCTGCTTCTTCTGCTGCGCCCTCCAGACTTCACCTTCTCCTTCTCCTTCTTCTGCTTCTTCTGCTTCACCCTCCTTACTTCACCTTCTCCTTCTCCTTCTTCTACTTCTTCTGCTTCACCCCCCTGACTTCACCTTCTCCTTCTCCTTCTTCTGCTTCTTCTGATTCACCCTCCTAACTTCACCTTCTCCTTCTCCTTCTTCTGCTTCTTCTGATTCACCCTCCTGACTTCACCTTCTCCTTCTCCTTCTTCTGCTTCTTTTGATTCACCCTTCAGACTTCACCTTCTCCTTCTCCTTCTTCTGCTTCTTCTGATTCACCCTCCTGACTTCACCTTCTCCTTCTCCTTCTTCTGCTTCTTTTGATTCACCCTTCAGACTTCACCTTCTCCTTCTCCTTCTTCTGCTTCTTCTGCTTCACCCTCCGGACTTCACCTTCTCCTTCTCCTTCTTCTGCTTCTTCTGCTGCGCCCTCCAGACTTCACCTTCTCCTTCTCCTTCTTCTGCTTCTTCTGATTCACCCTCCTAACTTCACCTTCTCCTTCTCCTTCTTCTGCTTCTTCTGATTCACCCTCCTAACTTCACCTTCTCCTTCTCCTTCTTCTGCTTCTTCTGATTCACCCTCCTGACTTCACCTTCTCCTTCTCCTTCTTCTACTTCTTCTGATTCACCCTCCAGTCTTCACCTTCTCCTTCTCCTTCTTCTGCTTCTTCTGATTCACCCTCCAGACTTCACCTTCTCCTTCTCCTTCTTCTACTTCTTCTGATTCAACCTCCAGTCTTCATCTTCTCCTTCTCCTTCTTCTGCTTCTTCTGCTTCACCCTCCAGACTTCACCTTCTCCTTCTCTTCTTCTGCTTCTTCTGATTCACCCTCCAGACTTCACCTTCTCCTTCTCCTTCTTCTGATTCATCTGATTCACACTTCAGATTTCACCTTCTCCTTCTCCTTCTTCTGCTTCTTCTGATTCACCCTCCAGTCTTCACCTTCTCCTTCTCCTTCTTCTGCTTCTTCTGCTTCACCCTCCAGACTTCACCTTCTCCTTCTCTTTCTTCTGCTTCTTCTGATTCACCCTCCAGACTTCACCTTCTCCTTCTCCTTCTTCTGATTCTTCTGATTCACACTTCAGACTTCACCTTCTCCTTCTCCTTCTTCTGCTTCTTCTGATTCACCCTCCTGACTTCACCTTCTACTTCTCCTTCTTCTACTTCTTCTGATTCACCCTCCTGACTTCACCTTCTCCTTCTCCTTCTTCTACTTCTTCTGCTTCACCCTCCAGACTTCACCTTCTCCTTCTCCTTCTTCTACTTCTTCTGATTCACCCTCCAGACTTCACCTTCTCCTTCTCCTTCTTCTGCTTCTTCTGATTCACCCTCCAGACTTCACCTTCTCCTTCTCCTTCTTCTGCTTCTTCTGATTCACCCTCCAGACTTCACCTTCTCCTTCTCCTTCTTCTACTTCTTCTGATTCACCCTCCAGACTACATCTTCTCCTTCTCCTTCTGCTTCTTCAGATTCACCCTCCAGACTTCACCTTCTCCTTCTCCTTCTTCTGCTTCTTCTGATTCACCCTCCAGACTTCACCTTCTCCTTCTTCTACTTCTTCTTATTCACCCTCCAGACATCACCTTCTCCTTCTCTTTCTTCTACTTCTTCTGATTCACCCTCCAGACTTCACCTTCTCCTTCTCCTTCTTCTGCTTCTTCTGATTCACCCTCCAGACTTCACCTTCTCCTTCTCCTTCTTCTGCTTCTTCTGATTCACCCTCCAGACTTCACCTTCTCCTTCTCCTTCTTCTGCTTCTTTTGATTCACCCTTCAGACTTCATCTTCTCCTTCTCCTTCTTCTGCTTCCTCTGATTCACCCTCCAGACCTCACCTTCTCCTTCTCCTTCTTCTACTTCTTCTGATTCACCCTCCAGACTTCATCTTCTCCTTCTCCTTCTACTGCTTCTTCTGATTCACCCTCCAGACTTCACCTTCTCCTTCTCCTTCTTCTGCTTCTTCTGATTCACCCTCCAGACTTCGCCTTCTCCTTCTCCTTCTTCTACTTCTTCTGATTCACCCTCCAGACTTCACCTTCTCCTTCTCCTTCTTCTACTTCTTCTGATTCACCCTCCAGTCTTCACCTTCTCCTTCTCCTTCTTCTGCTTCTTCTGATTCACCCTCCAGATTTCACCTTCTCCTTCTCCTTCTTCTGCTTCTTCTGATTCACCATCCTGACTTCAACTTCTCCTTCTCCTTCTTCTGCTTCTTCTGATTCACCCTCCAGACTTCACCTTCTCCTTCTCCTTCTTCTGCTTCTTCTGATTCACCCTCCAGACTTCTCCTTCTCCTTCAACTTCTTCTGCTTCTTCTGATTCACCCTCCAGACTTCACCTTCTCCTTCTCCTTCTTCTGCTTCTTCTGATTCACCCTCCAGACTTCACCTTCTCCTTCTCCTTCTTCTCCTTCTTCTGATTCACCCTCCAGACTTCGCCTTCTCCTTCTCCTTCTTCTGCTTCTTCTGATTCACCCTCCAGACTTCACCTTCTCCTTCTCCTTCGTCTACTTCTTCTGATTCACCCTCCAGACTACACCTTCTCCTTCTTCTACTTCTTCTGATTCACCCTCCAGACTTCACCTTCTCCTTCTCCTTCTTCTGCTTCTTCTGATTCACCCTCCAGACTTCACCTTCTCCTTCTCCTTCTTCTACTTCTTCTGATTCACCCTCCAGGCTTCACCTTCTCCTTCTCCTTCTTCTACTTCTTCTGATTCACCCTCCAGACTTCACCTTCTCCTTCTCCTTCTTCTACTTCTTCTGCTTCTCCCTCCAGACTTCACCTTCTCCTTCTCCTTCTTCTGCTTCTTCTGATTCACCCTCCAGACTTCACCTTCTCCTTCTCATACTTCTTCTGATTCACCCTCCAGACTTCACCTTCTCCTTCTCCTTCTTCTACTTCTTCTGATTCACCCTCCAGACTTCACCTTCTCCTTCTCCTTCTACTTCTTCTGATTCACCCTCCTGACTTCACCTTCTCCTTCTCCTTCTTCTGCTTCTTCTGCTTCACCCTCCAGACTTCACCTTCTCCTTCTCCTTCTTCTGCTTCTTCTGCTTCACCCTCCAGACTTCACCTTCTCCTTCTTCTTCTTCTGCTTCTTCTGTTTCACCCTCCTGACTTCACCTTCTCCTTCGCCTTCTTCTACTTCTTCTGATTCACCCTCCAGACTTCACCTTCTCCTTCTCCTTCTTCTGCTTCTTCTGCTTCACCCTCCAGACTTCACCTTCTTCTTCTCCTTCTTCTGCTTCTTCTGCTTCACCCTCCAGACTTCACCTTCTCCTTCTCCTTCTTCTGCTTCTTCTGCTTCACCCTCCTGACTTCACCTTCTCCTTCTCCTTCTTCTACTTCTTCTGATTCACCCTCCAGACTTCACCTTCTCCTTCTCCTTCTTCTGCATCATCTGCTTCACCCTCCAGACTTCACCTTCTTCTTCTCCTTCTTCTGCTTCTTCTGCTTCACCCTCTAGACTTCACCTTCTCCTTCTCCTTCTTCTGCTTCTTCTGCTTCACCCTCCTGACTTCACCTTCTACTTCTCCTTCTTCTACTTCTTCTGATTCACCCTCCAGACTTTACCTTCTCCTTCTCCTTCTTCTGCTTCTTCTGCTTCACCCTCCAGACTTCACCTTCTCATTCTCCTTCTTCTGCTTCTTCTGCTGCGCCCTGCTGACTTCACCTTCTCCTTCTTCTACTTCTTCTGCTTCACCTCCCTGACTTCACCTTCTCCTTCTCCTTCTTCTGCTTCTTCTGATTCACCCTCCTAACTTCACATTCTCCTTCTCCTTCTTCTGCTTCATCTGATTCGCCCTCCTGACTTCACCTTCTCCTTCTCCTTCTTCTGCTTCTTCTGATTCACCCTCCAGACTTCACCTTCTCCTTCTCCTTCTTCTGCTTCTCCTGATTCACGCTCCAGACTTCACCTTCTCCTTCTCCTTCTTCTGCTTCTTCTGATTCACCCTCCAAACCTCACCTTCTCCTTCTCCTTCTTCTACTTCTTCTGATTCACCCTCCAGACTTCATCTTCTCCTTCTCCTTCTTCTGCTTCTTCTCAGTCACCCTCCAGACTTCACCTTCTCCTTCTCCTTCTTCTGCTTCTTCTGATTCACCCTCCAGACTTCACCTTCTCCTTCTCCTTCTTCTAATTCTTCTGATTCACCCTCCTGATTTCACCTTCTCCTTCTCCTTCTTCTACTTCTTCTGATTCACCCTCCTGTCTTCATCTTCTCCTTCTCCTTCTTCTGCTTCTTCTGCTTCACCCTCCAGACTTCACCTTCTCCTTCTCTTTCTTCTGCTTCTTCTGATTCACCCACCAGACTTCCCCTTCTCCTTCTCCTTCTTCTGATTCACCCTCCAGACTTCACCTTCTCCTTCTCCTTCTTCTGCTTCTTCTGATTCACCCTCCTGACTTCACCTTCTCCTTCTCCTTCTTCTACTTCTTCTGATTCACCCTCCTGACTTCACCATCTCCTTCTCCTTCTTCTGCTTCTTCTGCTTCACCCTCCAGACTTCACCTTCTCCTTCTGCTTCTTTTACTTCTTCTGATTCACCCTCCAGACTTCACCTTCTCCTTCTCCTTCTTCTGCTTCTTCTGATTCACCCTCCAGACTTCACCTTCTCCTTCTCCTTATTCTGCTTCTTCTGATTCCCCCCCAGACTTCACCTTCTCCTTCTCCTTCTTCTGCTTCTTCTGATTCACCCTCCAGACTTCACCTTCACCTTCTCCTTCTGCTGCTTCTTCTGATTCCCCCTCCAGAATTCAACTTCTCCTTCTCCTTCTTCTACTTCTTCTGATTCACCCTCCAGACTTCATCTTCTCCTTCTCCTTCTTCTGCTTCTTCTGATTCACCCTCCAGACTTCACCTTCTCCTTCTCCTTCTTCTGCTTCTTCTGATTCACCCTCCAGACTTCACCTTCTCCTTCTCCTTCTTCCACTTCTTCTGATTCACCCTCCAGACTTCACCTTCTCCTTTTCCTTCTTCTACTTCTTCTGATTCACCCTCCAGACTTCACCTTCTCCTTCTCCTTCTTCTGCTTCTTCTGATTCACCCTCCAGGCTTCACCTTCTCCTTCTCCTTCTTCTGCTTCTTCTGATTCACCCTCCAGACTTCACCTTCTCCTTCTCCTTCTTCTGCTTCTTCTGATTCACCCTTCAGACTTCACCTTCTCCTTATCCTTCTTCTGCTTCTTCTGATTCACCCTCCAGACCTCACCTTCTCCTTCTCCTTCATCTACTTCTTCTGATTCACCCTCCAGACTTCACCTTCTCCTTCTCCTTCTTCTACTTCTTCTGATTCACCCTCCAGTCTTCACCTTCTCCTTCTCCTTCTTCTGCTTCTTCTGATTCACCCTCCAGACTTCAACTTCTCCTTCTCCTTCTTCTGCTCCTTCTGATTCACCCTCCTGACTTCACCATCTCCTTCTCCTTCTTCTGCTTCTTCTGATTCACCCTCCAGACTTCACCTTCTCCTTCTCCTTCTTCTGCTTCTTCTGATTTACCCTCCAGACTTCACCTTCTCCTTCTCCTTCTTCTACTTCTTCTGATTCACCCTCCAGACTTCACCTTCTCCTTCTCCTTCTTCTGCTTCTTCTGCTTCACCCTCCAGACTTCACCTTCTCCTTCTCCTTCGTCTACTTCTTCTGATTCACCCTACAGACTTCATCTTCTCCTTCTCCTTCTCCTGCTTCTTCTGATTCACCCTCCAGACTTCACCTTCTCCATCTCCTTCTTCTGCTTCTTCTGATTCACCCTCCAGACTTCACCTTCTCCTTCTCCTTCTTCTACTTCTTCTGATTCACCCTCCAGGCTTCACCTTCTCCTTCTCCTTCTTCTACTTCTTCTGATTCACCCTCCAGTCTTCACCTTCTCCTTCTCCTTCTTCTGCTTCTTCTGCTTCACCCTCCAGACTTCACCTTCTCCTTCTCCTTCTTCTACTTCTTCTGATTCACCCTCCAGGCTTCACCTTCTCCTTCTCCTTCTTCTACTTCTTCTGATTCACCCTCCAGTCTTCACCTTCTCCTTCTCCTTCTTTTGCTTCTTCTGATTCACCCTCCAGACTTCACCTTCTCCTTCTCCTTCTTCTACTTCTTCTGATTCACCCTCCAGGCTTCACCTTCTCCTTCTCCTTCTTCTACTTCTTCTGATTCACCCTCCAGTCTTCACCTTCTCCTTCTCCTTCTTCTGCTTCTTCAGCTTCACCCTCCAGACTTCACCTTCTCCTTCTCCTTCTTCTACTTCTTCTGATTCACCCTACAGACTTCATCTTCTCCTTCTCCTTCTCCTGCTTCTTCTGATTCACCCTCCAGACTTCACCTTCTCCATCTCCTTCTTCTGCTTCTTCTGATTCACACTCCAGACTTCACCTTCTCCTTCTCCTTCTTCTACTTCTTCTGATTCACCCTCCAGGCTTCACCTTCTCCTTCTCCTTCTTCTACTTCTTCTGATTCACCCTCCAGTCTTCACCTTCTCCTTCTCCTTCTTTTGCTTCTTCAGCTTCACCCTCCAGACTTCATCTTCTCCTTCTCTTTCTTCTGCTTCTTCTGATTCACCCTCCAGACTTCACCTTCTCCTTCTCCTTCTTCTGATTCTTCTGATTCACCCTCCAGACTTCACCATCTCCTTCTCCTTCTTCTGCTTCTTCTGATTCACCCTCCTGACTTCACCTTCTCCTTCTCCTTCTTCTACTTCTTCTGATTCACCCTCCTGACTTCACCTTCTCCTTCTCCTTCTTCTACTTCTTCTGCTTCACCCTCCAGACTTCACCTTCTCCTTCTCCTTCTTCTACTTCTTCTGATTCACCCTCCAGACTTCACCTTCTCCTTCTCCTTCTTCTGCTTCTTCTGATTCACCCTCCAGACTTCACCTTCTCCTTCCCCTTATTCTGCTTCTTCTGATTCACCCTCCAGACTTCACCTTCTCCTTCTCCTTCTTCTGCTTCTTCTGGTTCACCCTCCAGACTTCACCTTCTCCTTCTCCTTCTTCTGCTTCTTCTGATTCACCCTCCAGACTTCACCTTCTCCTTCTCCTTCTTCTACTTCTTCTGATTCACCCTCCAGACTTCATCTTCTCCTTCTCCTTCTTCTGCTTCTTCTGATTCACCCTCCAGACTTCACCTTCTCCTTCTCCTTCTTCTATTCTTCTGATTCACCCTCCAGACTTCACCTTCTCCTTCTACTTCTTCTGCTTCTTCTGATTCACCCTCCAGACGTCACCTTCTCCTTCTCCTTCTTCTGCTTCTTCTGATTCACCCTCCAGACTTCACCTTCTCCTTCTCCTTCTTCTGCTTCTTCTGATTCACCCTCCAGACTTCACCTTCTCCTTCTCCTTCTTCTGCTTCTTCTGATTCACCCTCCAGACTTCACCTTCTCCTTCTGCTTCTTGTACTTCTTCTGATTCACCCTCCAGACTTCACCTTCTCCTTCTCCTTCTTCTGCTACTTCTGATTCACCCTCCAGACTTCACCTTCTCCTTCTCCTTCTTCTACTTCTTCTGATTCACCCTCCAGACTTCACCTTCTCCTTCTCCTTCTTCTGCTTCTTCTGATTCACCCTCCAGACTTCACCTTCTCCTTCTCCTTCTTCTACTTCTTCTGATTCACCCTCCAGACTTCACCTTCTCCTTCTCCTTCTTCTACTTCTTCTGATTCACCCTCCAGACTTCACCTTCTCCTTCTCCTTCTTCTACTTCTTCTGCTTCTCCCTCCAGAGTTCACCTTCTCCTTCTCCTTCTTCTGCTTCTTCTGATTCACCCTCCAGACTTCATCTTCTCCTTCTCCTTCTTCTACTTCTTCTGATTCACCCTCCAGACTTCACCTTCCCCTTCTCCTTCTTCTACTTCTTCTGATTCACACTCCAGAATTCACCTTCTCCTTCTCCTTCTTCTACTTCTTCTGATTCACCCTCCTGACTTCACCTTCTCCTTCTCCTTCTTCTGCTTCTTCTGCTTCACCCTCCAGACTTCACCTTCTCCTTCTCCGTCTTCCGCTTCTTCTGCTTCACCCTCCAGACTTCACCTTCTCCTTCTCCTTCTTCTGCTTCTTCTGCTTCACCCTCCTGACTTCACCTTCTCCTTCTCCTTCTTCTACTTCTTCTGATTCACCCTCCAGACCTCACCTTCTCCTTCTCCTTCTTCTGCTTCTTCTGCTTCACCCTCCAGACTTCACCATCTCCTTCTCCTTCTTCTGCTCCTTCTGCTTCGCCCTCCAGACTTCACCTTCTCCTTCTCCTTCTTCTGCTTCTTCTGCTTCACCCTCCAGACTTCACCTTCTCCTTCTCCTTCTTCTGCTTCTTCTGCTTCACCCTCCTGACTTCACCCTCTCCTTCTCCTTCTTCTACTTCTTCTGATTCACCCTCCAGACTTCACCTTCTCCTTCTCCTTCTTCTGCTTCTTCTGCTTCACCCTCCAGACTTCACCTTCTCCTTCTCCTTCTTTTGCTTCTTCTGCTGCGCCCTCCAGACTTCACCTTCTCCTTCTCCTTCTTCTGCTTCTTCTGATTCACCCTCCAGACTTCACCTTCTCCTTCTCCTTCTTCTGCTTCTTCTGATTCACCCTCCAGACTTCACCTTCTCCTTCTCCTTCTTCTGCTTCTTTTGATTCACTCTCCAGACCTCACCTTCTCCTTCTCCTTCTTCTACTTCTTCTGATTCACCCTCCAGACTTCATCTTCTCCTTCTCCTTCTTCTGCTTCTTCTGATTCACCCTCCAGACTTCACCTTCTCCTTCTCCTTATTCTGCTTCTTCTGATTCACCCTCCAGACTTCACCTTCTCCTTCTCCTTCTTCTGCTTCTTCTGCTTCACCCTCCAGACTTCACCTTCTCCTTCTCCTTCTTCTGCTTCTTCTGCTGCGCCCTCCAGACTTCACCTTCTCCTTCTCCTTCTTCTGCTTCTTCTGCTTCACCCTCCTGACTTCACCTTTTCCTTCTCTTTCTTCTGCTTCTTCTGATTCACCCTCCAGACTTCACCTTCTCCTTCTCCTTCTTCTGCTTCTTCTGCTTCACCCTCCTGACTTCACCTTCTCCCTCTCCTTCTTCTACTTCTCCTGCTTCACCCCCCTGACTTCACCTTCTCCTTCTCCTTCTTCTGCTTCTTCTGATTCACCCTCCTAACTTCAACTTCTCCTTCTCCTTCTTCTACTTCTTCTGATTCACCCTCCTGACTTCACCTTCTCCTTCTCCTTCTTCTGCTTCTTCTGATTCACCCTCCAGACTTCACCATCTCCTTCTCCTTCTTCTGCTTCTTCTGATTCTCCCTCCAGACTTCACCTTCTCCTTCTCCTTCTTCTGCTTCTTCTGATTCACCCTCCAGACCTCACCTTCTCCTTCTCCTTCTTCTACTTCTTCTGATTCACCCTCCAGACATCATCTTCTCCTTCTCCTTCTTCTGCTTCTTCTGATTCACCCTCCAGACTTCACCTTTTCCTTCTCCTTCTTCTGCTTCTTCTGATTCACCCTCCAGACTTCACCTTCTCCTTCTGCTTCTTCTACTTCTTCTGATTCACCCTCCAGACTTCAACTTCTCCTTCTCCTTCTTCTACTTTTTCTGATTCACCTTCCAGTCTTCACCTTCTCCTTCTCCTTCTTCTGCTTCTTCAGCTTCACCTTCCAGACTTCACCTTCTCCTTCTCTTTCTTCTGCTTCTGCTGATTCGCCCTCCAGGCTTCACCTTCTCCTTCTCCTTCTTCTGATTCTTCTGATTCACCCTCCAGACTTCACCATCTCCTTCTCCTTCTTCTGCTTCTTCTGATTCACCCTCCTGACTTCACCTTCTCCTTCTCCTTCTTCTACTTCTTCTGATTCACCCTCCTGACTTCACCTTCTCCTTCTCCTTCTTCTACTTCTTCTGCTTCACCCTCCAGACTTCACCTTCTCCTTCTCCTTCTTCTACTTCTTCTGATTCACCCTCCAGACTTCACCTTCTCCTTCTCCTTCTTCTGCTTCTTCCGATTCACCCTCCAGACTTCACCTTCTCCTTCTCCTTATTCTGCTTCTTCTGATTCACCCTCCAGACTTCACCTTCACCTTCTCCTTCTTCTGCTTCTTCTGATTCACCCTCCAGACTTCATCTTCTCCTTCTCCTTCTTCTGCTTCTTCTGAATCACCCTCCAGACTTCACCTTCTCCTTCTCCTTCTTCTACTTCTTCTGATTCACCCTCCAGACTTCATCTTCTCCTTCTCCTTCTTCTGCTTCTTCTGATACACCCTCCAGACTTCACATTCTCCTTCTCCATCTTCTGCTCCTTCTGATTCACCCTCCAGACTTCACCTTCTCCTTCTCCTTCTTCTACTTCTTTTGATTCACCCTCCAGACTTCACCTTCTCCTTCTCCTTCTTCTACTTCTTCTGATTAACCCTCCAGACTTCACCTTCTCCTTCTCCTTCTTCTGCTTCTTCTGATTCACCCTCCAGACTTCACCTTCTCCTTCTCCTTCTTCTATTCTTCTGATTCACCCTCCAGACTTCACCTTCTCCTTCTACTTCTTCTGCTTCTTCTGATTCACCCTCCAGACTTCACCGTCTCCTTCTCCTTCTTCTGCTTCTTCTGATTCACCCTCCAGACTTCACCTTCTCCTTCTCCTTCTTCTACTTCTTCTGATTCACCCTCCAGACTTCACCTTCTCCTTCTCCTTCTTCTACTTCTTCTGATTCACCCTCCAGACTTCACCTTCTCCTTCTCCTTCTTCTACTTCTTCTGCTTCTCCCTCCAGACTTCACCTTCTCCTTCTCCTTCTTCTGCTTCTTCTGCTTCACCCTCCAGACTTCACCTTCTCCTTCTCCTTCTTCTGCTTCTTCTGCTTCACCCTCCTGACTTCACCTTCTCCTTCTCCTTCTTCTACTTCTTCTGATTCACCCTCCAGACTTCACCTTCTCCTTCTCCTTCTTCTGCTTCTTCTGCTTCACCCTCCAGACTTCACCTTCTCCTTCTCCTTCTTCTGCTTCTTCTGCTGCGCCCTCCAGACTTCACCTTCTCCTTCTCCTTCTTCTGCTTCTTCTGCTTCACCCTCCTGACTTCACCTTCTCCTTCTCCTTCTTCTGCTTCTTCTGATTCACCCTCCAGACTTCACCTTCTCCTTCTCCTTCTTCTGCTTCTTCTGATTCTCCCTCCAGACTTCACCTTCTCCTTCTCCTTCTTCTGCTTCTGCTGATTCACCCTCCAGACCTCACCTTCTCCTTCTCCTTCTTCTACTTCTTCTGATTCACCCTACAGACTTCATCTTCTCCTTCTCCTTCTCCTGCTTCTTCTGATTCACCCTCCAGACTTCACCTTCTCCATCTCCTTCTTCTGCTTCTTCTGATTCACCCTCCAGACTTCACCTTCTCCTTCTCCTTCTTCTACTTCTTCTGATTCACCCTCCAGGCTTCACCTTCTCCTTCTCCTTCTTCTCCTTCTTCTGATTCACCCTCCAGTCTTCACCTTCTCCTTCTCCTTCTTCTGCTTCTTCTGATTCACCCTCCTGACTTCACCTTCTCCTTCTCCTTCTTCTGCTTCTTCTGCTTCACCCTCCTGACTTCACCTTCTCCTTCTCCTTCTTCTACTTCTTCTGATTCACCCTCCAGACTTCACCTTCTCCTTCTCCTTCTTCTTTTTCTTCTGCTTCACCCTCCAGACTTCACCATCTCCTTCTCCTTCTTCTGCTCCTTCTGCTTCGCCCTCCAGACTTCACCTTCTCCTTCTCCTTCTTCTGCTTCTTCTGCTTCACCCTCCAGACTTCACCTTCTCCTTCTCCTTCTTCTGCTTCTTCTGCTTCACCCTCCTGACTTCACCTTCTCCTTCTCCTTCTTCTACTTCTTCTGATTCCCCCTCCAGACTTCACCTTCTCCTTCTCCTTCTTCTGCTACTTCTGCTTCACCCTCCAGACTTCACCTTCTCCTTCTCCTTCTTCTGCTTCTTCTGCTGCGCCCTCCAGACTTCACCTTCTCCTTCTCCTTCTTGTGCTTCTTGTGCTTCACCCTCCTGACTTCACCTTCTCCTTCTCCTTCTTCTGCTTCTTCCGATTCACCCTCCTGACTTCACCTTCTCCTTCTCCTTCTTCTGCTTCTTCTGATTCAACCTCCTGACTTCACCTTCTCCTTCTCCTTCTTCTACTTCTTCTGATTCACCCTCCAGACTTCACCTTCTCCTTCTTCTACTTCTTCTGATTCACCCTCCAGACTTCACCTTCTCCTTCTACTTCTTCTACTTCTTCTGATTCACCCTCCTGACTTCACCTTCTCCCTCTCCTTCTTCTGCTTCTTCTGCTTCACCCTCCAGACTTCTCCTACTCCTTCTTCTTCTTCTGCTTCTTCTGCTTCAACCTCCTGACTTCACCTTCTCCTTCTCCTTCTTCTACTTCTTCTGATTCACCCTCCAGACTTCACCTTCTCCTTCTTCTACTTCTTCTGATTCACCCTCCAGACTTCACCTTCTCCTTCTACTTCTTCTGCTTCTTCTGATTCACCCTCCAGACTTCACCTTCTCCTTCTCCTTCTTCTGCTTCTTCTGCTTCACCCACCAGACTTCACCTTCTCCTTCTCCTTCTTCTGCTTCTTCTGCTTCACCCTCCTGACTTCACCTTCTCCTTCTCCTTCTTCTGCTTCTTCTGCTTCACCATCCTGACTTCACCTTCTCCTTCTCCTTCTTCTACTTCAACTGATTCACCCTCCAGACTTCACCTTCTCCTTCTCCTTCTTCTGCTTCTTCTGCTTCACCCTCCAGACTTCACCTTCTCCTTCTCCTTCTTCTACTTCTTCTGATTCACCCTCCAGACTTCACCTTCTCCTTCTACTTCTTCTGCTTCTTCTGATTCACCCTCCAGACTTCACCTTCTCCTTCTCCTTCTTCTGCTTCTTCTGATTCACCCTGCAGACTTCACCTCCTCCTTCCCCTTCTTCTGCTTCTTCTGATTCACCCTCCAGACTTTACCATCTCCTTCTCCTTCTTCTGCTTCTTCTGATTCACCCTTCAGACTTCACCATCTCCTTCTCCTTCTTCTACTTCTTCTGATTCACCCTCCAGACTTCACCTTCTCCTTCTCCTTCTTCTGCTTCTTCTGATTCACCCTCCAGACTTCACCTTCTCCTTCTCCTTCGTCTTCTTCTTTTGATTCACCCTCCAGACTGCACCTTCTCCTTCTCCTTCTTCTGCTTCTTCTGATTCACCCTCCAGACTTCACCTTCTCCTTCTCCTTCTTCTGCTTTTTCTGATTCACCCTCCAGACTTCACCTTCTCCTTCTCCTTCTTCTACTTCTTCTGATTCACCCTCCAGACTTCACCTTCTCCTTCTCCTTCTTCTACTTCTTCTGATTCACCCTCCAGACTTCACCTTCTCCTTCTCCTTCTTCTACTTCTTCTGCTTCTCCCTCCAGACTTCACCTTCTCCTTCTCCTTCTTCTGCTTCTTCTGATTCACCCTCCAGACTTCACCTTCTCCTTCTCCTTCTTCTACTTCTTCTGATTCAACCTCCAGACTTCACCTTCTCCTTCTTCTACTTCTTCTGATTCACCCTCCAGACTTCACCTTCTCCTTCTCCTTCTTCTACTTCTTCTGATTCAACCTCCTGACTTCACCATCTCCTTCTCCTTCTTCTGCTTCTTCTGCTTCACCCACCAGACTTCACCTTCTCCTTCTCCTTCTTCTGCTTCTTCTGCTTCACCCTCCTGACTTCACCTTCTCCTTCTCCTTCTTCTGCTTCTTCTGCTTCACCATCCTGACTTCACCTTCTCCTTCTCCTTCTTCTACTTCAACTGATTCACCCTCCAGACTTCACCTTCTCCTTCTCCTTCTTCTGCTTCTTCTGCTTCACCCTCCAGACTTCACCTTCTCCTTCTCCTTCTTCTGCTTCTGCTGCTTCGCCCTCCAGACTTCACCTTCTCCCTCTCCTTCTTCTGCTTCTTCTGCTTCACCCTCCAGACTTCTCCTTCTCCTTCTTCTTCTTCTGCTTCTTCTGCTTCAACCTCCTGACTTCACCTTCTCCTTCTCCTTCTTCTACTTCTTCTGATTCACCCTCCAGACTTCACCTTCTCCTTCTGCTTCTTCCGCTTCTTCTGCTGCGCCCTCCAGACTTCACCTTCTCCTTCTCCTTCTTCTGCTTCTTCTGCTTCACCCTCCTGACTTCACCTTCTCCTTCTCCTTCTTCTACTTCTTCTGCTTCACCCCCCTGACTTCACCTTCTCCTTCTCCTTCTTCTGCTTCTTCTGATTCACCCTCCTCACTTCACCTTCTCCTTCTTCTGCTTCTTCTGATACACCCTCCTGACTTCACCTTATCCTTCTCCTTCTTCTGCTTCTTCTGATTCACCCTCCAGACTTCACCTTCTCCTTCTCCTTCTTCTGCTTCTTCTGATTCACCCTCCGGACTTCACCTTCTCCCTCTCCTTCTTCTGCTTCTTCTGCTTCACCCTCCAGACTTCTCCTTCTCCTTCTTCTTCTTCTGCTTCTTCTGCTTCAACCTCCTGACTTCACCTTCTCCTTCTCCTTCTTCTACTTCTTCTGATTCACCCTCCAGACTTCACCTTCTCCTTCTCCTTCTTCTGCTTCTTCTGCTTCACCCTTCAATCTTCACCTTCTCCTTCTCCTTCTTCCGCTTCTTCTGCTGCGCCCTCCAGACTTCACCTTCTCCTTCTCCTTCTTCTGCTTCTTCTGCTTCACCCTCCTGACTTCACCTTCTCCTTCTCCTTCTTCTACTTCTTCTGCTTCACCCCCCTGACTTCACCTTCTCCTTCTCCTTCTTCTGCTTCTTCTGATTCACCCTCCTCACTTCACCTTCTCCTTCTCCTTCTTCTGCTTCTTCTGATTCACCCTCCTGACTTCACCTTCTCCTTCTCCTTCTTCTGCTTCTTCTGATTCACCCTCCAGACTTCACCTTCTCCTGCTCCTTCTTCTGCTTCTTCTGATTCACCCTCCAGACTTCACCTTCTCCTTCTCCTTCTTCTGCTTCTTCTGATTCACCCCCCAGACTTCACCTTCTCCTTCTCCTTCTTCTGCTTCTTCTGTTTCACCCTCCAGACCTCACCATCTCCTTCTCCTTCTTCTACTTCTTCTGATTCACCCTCCAGACTTCATCTTCTCCTTCTCCTTCTTCTCCTTCTTCTGATTCACCCTCCAGACTTCACCTTCTCCTTCTCCTTCTTCTGCTTCTTCTGATTCACCCTCCAGACTTCACCTTCTCCTTCTCCTTCTTCTACTTCTTCTGATTCACCCTCCTGACTTCACCTTCTCCTTCTCCTTCTTCTACTTCTTCTGCTTCACCCTCCAGACATCACCTTCTCCTTCTCCTTCTTCTACTTCTTCTGATTCACCCTCCAGACTTCACCTTCTCCTTCTCCTTCTTCTGCTTCTGCTGCTTCGCCCTCCAGACTTCACCTTCTCCCTCTCCTTCTTCTGCTTCTTCTGCTTCACCCTCCAGACTTCTCCTTCTCCTTCTTCTTCTTCTGCTTCTTCTGCTTCAACCTCCTGACTTCACCTTCTCCTTCTCCTTCTTCTACTTCTTCTGATTCACCCTCCAGACTTCACCTTCTCCTTCTCCTTCTTCTGCTTCTTCTGCTTCACCCTTCAATCTTCACCTTCTCCTTCTCCTTCTTCCGCTTCTTCTGCTGCGCCCTCCAGACTTCACCTTCTCCTTCTCCTTCTTCTGCTTCTTCTGCTTCACCCTCCTGACTTCACCTTCTCCTTCTCCTTCTTCTACTTCTTCTGCTTCACCCCCCTGACTTCACCTTCTCCTTCTCCTTCTTCTGCTTCTTCTGATTCACCCTCCTAACTTCACCTTCTCCTTCTCCTTGTTCTGCTTCTTCTGATTCAGCCTCCTGACTTCACCTTCTCCTTCTCCTTCTTCTGCTTCTTCTGATTCACCCGCCAGACTTCACCTTCTCCTTCTCCTTCTTCTGCTTCTTCTGATTCACCCTCCAGACTTCACCTTCTCCTTCTCCTTCTTCTGCTTCTTCTGATTCACCCTCCAGACTTCACCTTCTCCTTCTCCTTCTTCTGCTTCTTCTGATTCACCCTCCAGACCTCACCATCTCCTTCTCCTTCTTCTACTTCTTCTGATTCACCCTCCAGACTTCATCTTCTCCTTCTCCTTCTTCTCCTTCTTCTGATTCACCCTCCAGACTTCACCTTCTCCTTCTCCTTCTTCTGCTTCTTCTGATTCACCCTCCAGACTTCACCTTCTCCTTCTCCTTCTTCTACTTCTTCTGATTCACCCTCCTGACTTCACCTTCTCCTTCTCCTTCTTCTACTTCTTCTGCTTCACCCTCCAGACTTCACCTTCTCCTTCTCCTTCTTCTACTTCTTCAGATTCACCCTCCAGACTTCACCTTCTCCTTCTCCTTCTTCTGCTTCTTCTGAATCACCCTCCAGACTTCACCTTCTCCTTCTCCTTTTTCTGCTTCTTCTGATACACCCTCCAGACTTCACCTTCTCCTTCTCCTTCTTCTGCTTCTTCTGATTCACCCTCCAGACTTCACCTTCTCCTTCTCCTTCTTCTGCTTCTTCTGCTTCACCCTCCAGACTTCACCTTCTCCTTCTCCTTCTTCTACTTCTTCTGATTCACCCTCCAGACTTCACCTTCTCCTTCTCCTTCTTCTGCTTCTTCTGATTCACCCTCCAGACTTCAGCTTCTCCTTCTCCTTCTTCTGCTTCTTCTGATTCACCCTCCAGACTTCACCTTCTCCTTCTCCTTCTTCTACTCTTTTGATTCACCCTCCAGACTTCACCTTCTCCTTCTCCTTCTTCTACTTCTTCTGATTCACCCTCCAGACTTCACCTTCTCCTTCTTCTTCTGCTTCTTCTGATTCACCCTCCAGACTTCACCTTCTCCTACTCCTTCTTCTGCTTCTTCTGATTCACCCTTCAGACTTCACCTTCTCCTTCTCCTTCTTCTGCTTCTTCTGATTCACCCTTCAGACTTCACCTTCTCCTTCTCCTTCTTCTGCTTCTTCTGATTCACCCTCCAGACCTCACCTTCTCCTTCTCCTTCTTCTACTTCTTCTGATTCACCCTCCAGACTTCATCTTCTCCTTCTCCTTCTTCTGCTTCTTCTGATTCACCCTCCACACTTCACCTTCTCCTTCTCCTTCTTCTGCTTCTTCTGATTCACCCTCCAGACTTCGCCTTCTCCTTCTTCTTCTTCTACTTCTTCTGATTCACCCTCCAGACTTCACCGTCTCCTTCTCCTTCTTCTACTTCTTCTGATTCACCCTCCAGTCTTCACCTTCTCCTTCTCCTTCTTCTGCTTCTTCAGCTTCACCTTCCAGACTTCACCTTCTCCTTCTCTTTCTTCTGCTTCTGCTGAGTCACCCTCCAGGCTTCACCTTCTCCTTCTCCTTCTTCTGATTCTTCTGATTCACCCTCCAGACTTCACCATCTCCTTCTCCTTCTTCTGCTTCTTCTGATTCACCCTCCTGACTTCACCTTCTCCTTCTCCTTCTTCTACTTCTTCTGATTCAACCTCCTGACTTCACCTTCTCCTTCTCCTTCTTCTACTTCTTCTGCTTCACCCTCCAGACTTCACCTTCTCCTTCTTCTACTTCTTCTGATTCACCCTCCAGACTTCACCTTCTCCTTCTCCTTCTTCTGCTTCTTCCGATTCACCCTCCAGACTTCACCTTCTCCTTCTCCTTATTCTGCTTCTTCTGATTCACCCTCCAGACTTCACCTTCTCCTTCTCCTTCTTCTGCTTCTTCTGATTCACCCTCCAGACTTCACCTTCTCCTTCTCCTTCTTCTGCTTCTTCTGAATCACCCTCCAGACTTCACCTTCTCCTTCTCCTTCTTCTACTTCTTCTGATTCACCCTCCAGACTTCATCTTCTCCTTCTCCTTCTTCTGCTTCTTCTGATTCACCCTCCAGACTTCACATTCTCCTTCTCCATCTTCTGCTTCTTCTGATTCACCCTCCAGACTTCACCTTCTCCTTCTCCTTCTTCTACTTCTTTTGATTCACCCTCCAGACTTCAACTTCTCCTTCTCCTTCTTCTACTTCTTCTGATTCACCCTCCAGACTTCACCTTCTCCTTCTCCTTCTTCTGCTTCTTCTGATTCACCCTCCAGACTTCACCTTCTCCTTCACCTTCTTCTATTCTTCTGATTCACCCTCCAGACTTCACCTTCTCCTTCTACTTCTTCTGCTTCTTCTGATTCACCCTCCAGACTTCACCGTCTCCTTCTCCTTCTTCTGCTTCTTCTGATTCACCCTCCAGACTTCATCTTCTCCTTCTCCTTCTTCTACTTCTTCTGATTCACCCTCCAGACTTCACCTTCTCCTTCTCCTTCTTCTACTTCTTCTGATTCACCCTCCAGACTTCACCTTCTCCTTCTCCTTCTTCTACTTCTTCTGCTTCTCCCTCCAGACTTCACCTTCTCCTTCTCCTTCTTCTGCTTCTTCTGCTTCACCCTCCAGACTTCACCTTCTCCTTCTTCTGCTTCTTCTGCTTCACCCTCCTAACTTCCCCTTCTCCTTCTCCTTCTTCTACTTCTTCTGATTCACCCTCCAGACTTCACCTTCTCCTTCTCCTTCTTCTGCTTCTTCTGCTTCACCCTCCAGACTTCACCTTCTCCTTCTCCTTCTTCTGCTTCTTCTGCTGCGCCCTCCAGACTTCACCTTCTCCTTCTCCTTCTTCTGCTTCTTCTGCTTCACCCTCCTGACTTCACCTTCTCCTTCTCCTTCTTCTACTTCTTCTGCTTCACCCCCCTGACTTAACCTTCTCCTTCTCCTTCTTCTGCTTCTTCTGATTCACCCTCCTAACTTCACCTTCTCCTTCTCCTTCTTCTGCTTCTTCTGATTCACCCTCCTGACTTCACCTTCTCCTTCTCCTTCTTCTGCTTCTTCTGATTCACCCTCCAGACTTCACCTTCTCCTTCTCCTTCTTCTGCTTCTTCTGATTCTCCCTCCAGACTTCACCTTCTCCTTCTCCTTCTTCTGCTTCTTCTGATTCACCCTCCAGACGTCACCTTCTCCTTCTCCTTCTTCTACTTCTTCTGATTCACCCTACAGACTTCATCTTCTCCTTCTCCTTCTCCTGCTTCTTCTGATTCACCCTCCAGACTTCACATTCTCCTTCTCCATCTTCTGCTTCTTCTGATTCACCCTCCAGACTTCACCTTCTCCTTCTCCTTCTTCTACTTCTTTTGATTCACCCTCCAGACTTCACCTTCTCTTTCTTCTACTTCTTCTGATTCACCCTCCAGACTTCACCTTCTCCTTCTCCTTCTTCTGCTTCTTCTGATTCACCCTCCAGACTTCACCTTCTCCTTCTCCTTCTTCTATTCTTCTGATTCACCCTCCAGACTTCACCTTCTCCTTCTACTTCTTCTGCTTCTTCTGATTCACCCTCCAGACTTCACCGTCTCCTTCTCCTTCTTCTGCTTCTTCTGATTCACCCTCCAGACTTCACCTTCTCCTTCTGCTTCTTCTACTTCTTCTGATTCACCCTCCAGACTTCACCTTCTCCTTCTCCTTCTTCTACTTCTTCTGATTCACCCTCCAGACTTCACCTTCTCCTTCTCCTTCTTCTACTTCTTCTGCTTCTCCCTCCAGACTTCACCTTCTCCTTCTCCTTCTTCTGCTTCTTCTGCTTCACCCTCCAGACTTCACCTTCTCCTTCTCCTTCTTCTGCTTCTTCTGCTTCACCCTCCTGACTTCCCCTTCTCCTTCTCCTTCTTCTACTTCTTCTGATTCACCCTCCAGACTTCACCTTCTCCTTCTCCTTCTTCTGCTTCTTCTGCTTCACCCTCCAGACTTCACCTTCTCCTTCTCCTTCTTCTGCTTCTTCTGCTGCGCCCTCCAGACTTCACCTTCTCCTTCTCCTTCTTCTGCTTCTTCTGCTTCACCCTCCTGACTTCACCTTCTCCTTCTCCTTCTTCTACTTCTTCTGCTTCACCCCCCTGACTTCACCTTCTCCTTCTCCTTCTTCTGCTTCTTCTGATTCACCCTCCTAACTTCACCTTCTCCTTCTCCTTCTTCTGCTTCTTCTGATTCACACTCCTGACTTCACCTTCTCCTTCTCCTTCTTCTGCTTCTTCTGATTCACCCTACAGACTTCATCTTCTCCTTCTCCTTCTCCTGCTTCTTCTGATTCACCCTCCAGACTTCACCTTCTCCATCTCCTTCTTCTGCTTCTTCTGATTCACCCTCCAGACTTCACCTTCTCCTTCTCCTTCTTCTACTTCTTCTGATTCACCCTCCAGGCTTCACCTTCTCCTTCTCCTTCTTCTCCTTCTTCTGATTCACCCTCCAGTCTTCACCTTCTCCTTCTCCTTCTTCTGCTTCTTCTGATTCACCCTCCTGACTTCACCTTCTCCTTCTCCTTCTTCTGCTTCTTCTGCTTCACCCTCCTGACTTCACCTTCTCCTTCTCCTTCTTCTACTTCTTCTGATTCACCCTCCAGACTTCACCTTCTCCTTCTCCTTCTTCTTTTTCTTCTGCTTCACCCTCCAGACTTCACCATCTCCTTCTCCTTCTTCTGCTCCTTCTGCTTCGCCCTCCAGACTTCACCTTCTCCTTCTCCTTCTTCTGCTTCTTCTGCTTCACCCTCCAGACTTCACCTTCTCCTTCTCCTTCTTCTGCTTCTTCTGCTTCACCCTCCTGACTTCACCTTCTCCTTCTCCTTCTTCTACTTCTTCTGATTCCCCCTCCAGACTTCACCTTCTCCTTCTCCTTCTTCTGCTACTTCTGCTTCACCCTCCAGACTTCACCTTCTCCTTCTCCTTCTTCTGCTTCTTCTGCTGCG
Source organism: Somniosus microcephalus (assembly GCF_052327205.1). Classification (NCBI taxonomy): domain Eukaryota; kingdom Metazoa; phylum Chordata; class Chondrichthyes; order Squaliformes; family Somniosidae; genus Somniosus; species Somniosus microcephalus. The sequence goes on along the minus strand of NW_028225459.1, from coordinate 283,800 downwards.
CCCTCCAGACTTCACCTTCTCCTTCTCCTTCTTGTGCTTCTTGTGCTTCACCCTCCTGACTTCACCTTCTCCTTCTCCTTCTTCTGCTTCTTCCGATTCACCCTCCTGACTTCACCTTCTCCTTCTCCTTCTTCTGCTTCTTCTGATTCAACCTCCTGACTTCACCTTCTCCTTCTCCTTCTTCTACTTCTTCTGATTCACCCTCCAGACTTCACCTTCTCCTTCTTCTACTTCTTCTGATTCACCCTCCAGACTTCACCTTCTCCTTCTACTTCTTCTACTTCTTCTGATTCACCCTCCTGACTTCACCTTCTCCCTCTCCTTCTTCTGCTTCTTCTGCTTCACCCTCCAGACTTCTCCTACTCCTTCTTCTTCTTCTGCTTCTTCTGCTTCAACCTCCTGACTTCACCTTCTCCTTCTCCTTCTTCTACTTCTTCTGATTCACCCTCCAGACTTCACCTTCTCCTTCTTCTACTTCTTCTGATTCACCCTCCAGACTTCACCTTCTCCTTCTACTTCTTCTGCTTCTTCTGATTCACCCTCCAGACTTCACCTTCTCCTTCTCCTTCTTCTGCTTCTTCTGCTTCACCCACCAGACTTCACCTTCTCCTTCTCCTTCTTCTGCTTCTTCTGCTTCACCCTCCTGACTTCACCTTCTCCTTCTCCTTCTTCTGCTTCTTCTGCTTCACCATCCTGACTTCACCTTCTCCTTCTCCTTCTTCTACTTCAACTGATTCACCCTCCAGACTTCACCTTCTCCTTCTCCTTCTTCTGCTTCTTCTGCTTCACCCTCCAGACTTCACCTTCTCCTTCTCCTTCTTCTACTTCTTCTGATTCACCCTCCAGACTTCACCTTCTCCTTCTACTTCTTCTGCTTCTTCTGATTCACCCTCCAGACTTCACCTTCTCCTTCTCCTTCTTCTGCTTCTTCTGATTCACCCTGCAGACTTCACCTCCTCCTTCCCCTTCTTCTGCTTCTTCTGATTCACCCTCCAGACTTTACCATCTCCTTCTCCTTCTTCTGCTTCTTCTGATTCACCCTTCAGACTTCACCATCTCCTTCTCCTTCTTCTACTTCTTCTGATTCACCCTCCAGACTTCACCTTCTCCTTCTCCTTCTTCTGCTTCTTCTGATTCACCCTCCAGACTTCACCTTCTCCTTCTCCTTCGTCTTCTTCTTTTGATTCACCCTCCAGACTGCACCTTCTCCTTCTCCTTCTTCTGCTTCTTCTGATTCACCCTCCAGACTTCACCTTCTCCTTCTCCTTCTTCTGCTTTTTCTGATTCACCCTCCAGACTTCACCTTCTCCTTCTCCTTCTTCTACTTCTTCTGATTCACCCTCCAGACTTCACCTTCTCCTTCTCCTTCTTCTACTTCTTCTGATTCACCCTCCAGACTTCACCTTCTCCTTCTCCTTCTTCTACTTCTTCTGCTTCTCCCTCCAGACTTCACCTTCTCCTTCTCCTTCTTCTGCTTCTTCTGATTCACCCTCCAGACTTCACCTTCTCCTTCTCCTTCTTCTACTTCTTCTGATTCAACCTCCAGACTTCACCTTCTCCTTCTTCTACTTCTTCTGATTCACCCTCCAGACTTCACCTTCTCCTTCTCCTTCTTCTACTTCTTCTGATTCAACCTCCTGACTTCACCATCTCCTTCTCCTTCTTCTGCTTCTTCTGCTTCACCCACCAGACTTCACCTTCTCCTTCTCCTTCTTCTGCTTCTTCTGCTTCACCCTCCTGACTTCACCTTCTCCTTCTCCTTCTTCTGCTTCTTCTGCTTCACCATCCTGACTTCACCTTCTCCTTCTCCTTCTTCTACTTCAACTGATTCACCCTCCAGACTTCACCTTCTCCTTCTCCTTCTTCTGCTTCTTCTGCTTCACCCTCCAGACTTCACCTTCTCCTTCTCCTTCTTCTGCTTCTGCTGCTTCGCCCTCCAGACTTCACCTTCTCCCTCTCCTTCTTCTGCTTCTTCTGCTTCACCCTCCAGACTTCTCCTTCTCCTTCTTCTTCTTCTGCTTCTTCTGCTTCAACCTCCTGACTTCACCTTCTCCTTCTCCTTCTTCTACTTCTTCTGATTCACCCTCCAGACTTCACCTTCTCCTTCTGCTTCTTCCGCTTCTTCTGCTGCGCCCTCCAGACTTCACCTTCTCCTTCTCCTTCTTCTGCTTCTTCTGCTTCACCCTCCTGACTTCACCTTCTCCTTCTCCTTCTTCTACTTCTTCTGCTTCACCCCCCTGACTTCACCTTCTCCTTCTCCTTCTTCTGCTTCTTCTGATTCACCCTCCTCACTTCACCTTCTCCTTCTTCTGCTTCTTCTGATACACCCTCCTGACTTCACCTTATCCTTCTCCTTCTTCTGCTTCTTCTGATTCACCCTCCAGACTTCACCTTCTCCTTCTCCTTCTTCTGCTTCTTCTGATTCACCCTCCGGACTTCACCTTCTCCCTCTCCTTCTTCTGCTTCTTCTGCTTCACCCTCCAGACTTCTCCTTCTCCTTCTTCTTCTTCTGCTTCTTCTGCTTCAACCTCCTGACTTCACCTTCTCCTTCTCCTTCTTCTACTTCTTCTGATTCACCCTCCAGACTTCACCTTCTCCTTCTCCTTCTTCTGCTTCTTCTGCTTCACCCTTCAATCTTCACCTTCTCCTTCTCCTTCTTCCGCTTCTTCTGCTGCGCCCTCCAGACTTCACCTTCTCCTTCTCCTTCTTCTGCTTCTTCTGCTTCACCCTCCTGACTTCACCTTCTCCTTCTCCTTCTTCTACTTCTTCTGCTTCACCCCCCTGACTTCACCTTCTCCTTCTCCTTCTTCTGCTTCTTCTGATTCACCCTCCTCACTTCACCTTCTCCTTCTCCTTCTTCTGCTTCTTCTGATTCACCCTCCTGACTTCACCTTCTCCTTCTCCTTCTTCTGCTTCTTCTGATTCACCCTCCAGACTTCACCTTCTCCTGCTCCTTCTTCTGCTTCTTCTGATTCACCCTCCAGACTTCACCTTCTCCTTCTCCTTCTTCTGCTTCTTCTGATTCACCCCCCAGACTTCACCTTCTCCTTCTCCTTCTTCTGCTTCTTCTGTTTCACCCTCCAGACCTCACCATCTCCTTCTCCTTCTTCTACTTCTTCTGATTCACCCTCCAGACTTCATCTTCTCCTTCTCCTTCTTCTCCTTCTTCTGATTCACCCTCCAGACTTCACCTTCTCCTTCTCCTTCTTCTGCTTCTTCTGATTCACCCTCCAGACTTCACCTTCTCCTTCTCCTTCTTCTACTTCTTCTGATTCACCCTCCTGACTTCACCTTCTCCTTCTCCTTCTTCTACTTCTTCTGCTTCGCCCTCCAGACATCACCTTCTCCTTCTCCTTCTTCTACTTCTTCTGATTCACCCTCCAGACTTCACCTTCTCCTTCTCCTTCTTCTGCTTCTGCTGCTTCGCCCTCCAGACTTCACCTTCTCCCTCTCCTTCTTCTGCTTCTTCTGCTTCACCCTCCAGACTTCTCCTTCTCCTTCTTCTTCTTCTGCTTCTTCTGCTTCAACCTCCTGACTTCACCTTCTCCTTCTCCTTCTTCTACTTCTTCTGATTCACCCTCCAGACTTCACCTTCTCCTTCTCCTTCTTCTGCTTCTTCTGCTTCACCCTTCAATCTTCACCTTCTCCTTCTCCTTCTTCCGCTTCTTCTGCTGCGCCCTCCAGACTTCACCTTCTCCTTCTCCTTCTTCTGCTTCTTCTGCTTCACCCTCCTGACTTCACCTTCTCCTTCTCCTTCTTCTACTTCTTCTGCTTCACCCCCCTGACTTCACCTTCTCCTTCTCCTTCTTCTGCTTCTTCTGATTCACCCTCCTAACTTCACCTTCTCCTTCTCCTTGTTCTGCTTCTTCTGATTCAGCCTCCTGACTTCACCTTCTCCTTCTCCTTCTTCTGCTTCTTCTGATTCACCCGCCAGACTTCACCTTCTCCTTCTCCTTCTTCTGCTTCTTCTGATTCACCCTCCAGACTTCACCTTCTCCTTCTCCTTCTTCTGCTTCTTCTGATTCACCCTCCAGACTTCACCTTCTCCTTCTCCTTCTTCTGCTTCTTCTGATTCACCCTCCAGACCTCACCATCTCCTTCTCCTTCTTCTACTTCTTCTGATTCACCCTCCAGACTTCATCTTCTCCTTCTCCTTCTTCTCCTTCTTCTGATTCACCCTCCAGACTTCACCTTCTCCTTCTCCTTCTTCTGCTTCTTCTGATTCACCCTCCAGACTTCACCTTCTCCTTCTCCTTCTTCTACTTCTTCTGATTCACCCTCCTGACTTCACCTTCTCCTTCTCCTTCTTCTACTTCTTCTGCTTCACCCTCCAGACTTCACCTTCTCCTTCTCCTTCTTCTACTTCTTCAGATTCACCCTCCAGACTTCACCTTCTCCTTCTCCTTCTTCTGCTTCTTCTGAATCACCCTCCAGACTTCACCTTCTCCTTCTCCTTTTTCTGCTTCTTCTGATACACCCTCCAGACTTCACCTTCTCCTTCTCCTTCTTCTGCTTCTTCTGATTCACCCTCCAGACTTCACCTTCTCCTTCTCCTTCTTCTGCTTCTTCTGCTTCACCCTCCAGACTTCACCTTCTCCTTCTCCTTCTTCTACTTCTTCTGATTCACCCTCCAGACTTCACCTTCTCCTTCTCCTTCTTCTGCTTCTTCTGATTCACCCTCCAGACTTCAGCTTCTCCTTCTCCTTCTTCTGCTTCTTCTGATTCACCCTCCAGACTTCACCTTCTCCTTCTCCTTCTTCTACTCTTTTGATTCACCCTCCAGACTTCACCTTCTCCTTCTCCTTCTTCTACTTCTTCTGATTCACCCTCCAGACTTCACCTTCTCCTTCTTCTTCTGCTTCTTCTGATTCACCCTCCAGACTTCACCTTCTCCTACTCCTTCTTCTGCTTCTTCTGATTCACCCTTCAGACTTCACCTTCTCCTTCTCCTTCTTCTGCTTCTTCTGATTCACCCTTCAGACTTCACCTTCTCCTTCTCCTTCTTCTGCTTCTTCTGATTCACCCTCCAGACCTCACCTTCTCCTTCTCCTTCTTCTACTTCTTCTGATTCACCCTCCAGACTTCATCTTCTCCTTCTCCTTCTTCTGCTTCTTCTGATTCACCCTCCACACTTCACCTTCTCCTTCTCCTTCTTCTGCTTCTTCTGATTCACCCTCCAGACTTCGCCTTCTCCTTCTTCTTCTTCTACTTCTTCTGATTCACCCTCCAGACTTCACCGTCTCCTTCTCCTTCTTCTACTTCTTCTGATTCACCCTCCAGTCTTCACCTTCTCCTTCTCCTTCTTCTGCTTCTTCAGCTTCACCTTCCAGACTTCACCTTCTCCTTCTCTTTCTTCTGCTTCTGCTGAGTCACCCTCCAGGCTTCACCTTCTCCTTCTCCTTCTTCTGATTCTTCTGATTCACCCTCCAGACTTCACCATCTCCTTCTCCTTCTTCTGCTTCTTCTGATTCACCCTCCTGACTTCACCTTCTCCTTCTCCTTCTTCTACTTCTTCTGATTCAACCTCCTGACTTCACCTTCTCCTTCTCCTTCTTCTACTTCTTCTGCTTCACCCTCCAGACTTCACCTTCTCCTTCTTCTACTTCTTCTGATTCACCCTCCAGACTTCACCTTCTCCTTCTCCTTCTTCTGCTTCTTCCGATTCACCCTCCAGACTTCACCTTCTCCTTCTCCTTATTCTGCTTCTTCTGATTCACCCTCCAGACTTCACCTTCTCCTTCTCCTTCTTCTGCTTCTTCTGATTCACCCTCCAGACTTCACCTTCTCCTTCTCCTTCTTCTGCTTCTTCTGAATCACCCTCCAGACTTCACCTTCTCCTTCTCCTTCTTCTACTTCTTCTGATTCACCCTCCAGACTTCATCTTCTCCTTCTCCTTCTTCTGCTTCTTCTGATTCACCCTCCAGACTTCACATTCTCCTTCTCCATCTTCTGCTTCTTCTGATTCACCCTCCAGACTTCACCTTCTCCTTCTCCTTCTTCTACTTCTTTTGATTCACCCTCCAGACTTCAACTTCTCCTTCTCCTTCTTCTACTTCTTCTGATTCACCCTCCAGACTTCACCTTCTCCTTCTCCTTCTTCTGCTTCTTCTGATTCACCCTCCAGACTTCACCTTCTCCTTCACCTTCTTCTATTCTTCTGATTCACCCTCCAGACTTCACCTTCTCCTTCTACTTCTTCTGCTTCTTCTGATTCACCCTCCAGACTTCACCGTCTCCTTCTCCTTCTTCTGCTTCTTCTGATTCACCCTCCAGACTTCATCTTCTCCTTCTCCTTCTTCTACTTCTTCTGATTCACCCTCCAGACTTCACCTTCTCCTTCTCCTTCTTCTACTTCTTCTGATTCACCCTCCAGACTTCACCTTCTCCTTCTCCTTCTTCTACTTCTTCTGCTTCTCCCTCCAGACTTCACCTTCTCCTTCTCCTTCTTCTGCTTCTTCTGCTTCACCCTCCAGACTTCACCTTCTCCTTCTTCTGCTTCTTCTGCTTCACCCTCCTAACTTCCCCTTCTCCTTCTCCTTCTTCTACTTCTTCTGATTCACCCTCCAGACTTCACCTTCTCCTTCTCCTTCTTCTGCTTCTTCTGCTTCACCCTCCAGACTTCACCTTCTCCTTCTCCTTCTTCTGCTTCTTCTGCTGCGCCCTCCAGACTTCACCTTCTCCTTCTCCTTCTTCTGCTTCTTCTGCTTCACCCTCCTGACTTCACCTTCTCCTTCTCCTTCTTCTACTTCTTCTGCTTCACCCCCCTGACTTAACCTTCTCCTTCTCCTTCTTCTGCTTCTTCTGATTCACCCTCCTAACTTCACCTTCTCCTTCTCCTTCTTCTGCTTCTTCTGATTCACCCTCCTGACTTCACCTTCTCCTTCTCCTTCTTCTGCTTCTTCTGATTCACCCTCCAGACTTCACCTTCTCCTTCTCCTTCTTCTGCTTCTTCTGATTCTCCCTCCAGACTTCACCTTCTCCTTCTCCTTCTTCTGCTTCTTCTGATTCACCCTCCAGACGTCACCTTCTCCTTCTCCTTCTTCTACTTCTTCTGATTCACCCTACAGACTTCATCTTCTCCTTCTCCTTCTCCTGCTTCTTCTGATTCACCCTCCAGACTTCACATTCTCCTTCTCCATCTTCTGCTTCTTCTGATTCACCCTCCAGACTTCACCTTCTCCTTCTCCTTCTTCTACTTCTTTTGATTCACCCTCCAGACTTCACCTTCTCTTTCTTCTACTTCTTCTGATTCACCCTCCAGACTTCACCTTCTCCTTCTCCTTCTTCTGCTTCTTCTGATTCACCCTCCAGACTTCACCTTCTCCTTCTCCTTCTTCTATTCTTCTGATTCACCCTCCAGACTTCACCTTCTCCTTCTACTTCTTCTGCTTCTTCTGATTCACCCTCCAGACTTCACCGTCTCCTTCTCCTTCTTCTGCTTCTTCTGATTCACCCTCCAGACTTCACCTTCTCCTTCTGCTTCTTCTACTTCTTCTGATTCACCCTCCAGACTTCACCTTCTCCTTCTCCTTCTTCTACTTCTTCTGATTCACCCTCCAGACTTCACCTTCTCCTTCTCCTTCTTCTACTTCTTCTGCTTCTCCCTCCAGACTTCACCTTCTCCTTCTCCTTCTTCTGCTTCTTCTGCTTCACCCTCCAGACTTCACCTTCTCCTTCTCCTTCTTCTGCTTCTTCTGCTTCACCCTCCTGACTTCCCCTTCTCCTTCTCCTTCTTCTACTTCTTCTGATTCACCCTCCAGACTTCACCTTCTCCTTCTCCTTCTTCTGCTTCTTCTGCTTCACCCTCCAGACTTCACCTTCTCCTTCTCCTTCTTCTGCTTCTTCTGCTGCGCCCTCCAGACTTCACCTTCTCCTTCTCCTTCTTCTGCTTCTTCTGCTTCACCCTCCTGACTTCACCTTCTCCTTCTCCTTCTTCTACTTCTTCTGCTTCACCCCCCTGACTTCACCTTCTCCTTCTCCTTCTTCTGCTTCTTCTGATTCACCCTCCTAACTTCACCTTCTCCTTCTCCTTCTTCTGCTTCTTCTGATTCACACTCCTGACTTCACCTTCTCCTTCTCCTTCTTCTGCTTCTTCTGATTCACCCTCCAGACTTCACCTTCTCCTTCTCCTTCTTCTGCTTCTTCTGATTCTCCCTCCAGACTTCACCTTCTCCTTCTCCTTCTTCTGCTTCTTCTGATTCACCCTCCAGACCTCACCTTCTCCTTCTCCTTCTTCTACTTCTTCTGATTCACCCTACAGACTTCATCTTCTCCTTCTCCTTCTCCTGCTTCTTCTGATTCACCCTCCAGACTTCACCTTCTCCATCTCCTTCTTCTGCTTCTTCTGATTCACCCTCCAGACTTCACCTTCTCCTTCTCCTTCTTCTACTTCTTCTGATTCACCCTCCAGGCTTCACCTTCTCCTTCTCCTTCTTCTACTTCTTCTGATTCACCCTCCAGACTTCACCTTCTCCTTCTCCTTCTTCTGCTTCTTCAGCTTCACCCTCCAGACTTCACCTTCTCCTTCTCTTTCTTCTGCTTCTTCTGATTCACCCTCCAGACTTCACCTTCTCCTTCTCCTTCTTCTGATTCTTCTGATTCACCCTCCAGACTTCACCATCTCCTTCTCCTTCTTCTGCTTCTTCTGATTCACCCTCCTGACTTCACCTTCTCCTTCTCCTTCTTCTACTTCTTCTGATTCACCCTCCTGACTTCACCTTCTCCTTCTCCTTCTTCGATTCTTCTGATTCACCCTCCAGACTTCACCTTCTCCTTCTACTTCTTCTGCTTCTTCTGATTCACCCTCCAGACTTCACCTTCTCCTTCTCCTTCTTCTGCATCTTCTGATTCACCGTCCAGACTTCACCTTCTCCTTCTCCTTCTTCTGCTTCTTCTGATTCACCCTCCAGACTTCACCTTCTCCTTCTCCTTCTTCTGCTTCTTCTGATTCACCCTCCAGACTTCACCTTCTCCTTCTCCTTCTTGTACTTCTTCTGATTCACCCTCCAGACTTCACCTTCTCCTTCTCCTTCTTCTGCTTCTTCTGATTCACCCTCCAGACTTCACCTTCCCCTTCTCCTTCGTCTACTTCTTCTGATTCACCCTCCAGACTACACCTTCTCCTTCTCCTTCTTCTACTTCTTCTGATTCACCCTCCAGACTTCACCTTCTCCTTCTCCTTCTTCTGCTTCTTCTGATTCACCCTCCAGACTTCACCTTCTCCTTCTCCTTCTTCTACTTCTTCTGATTCACCCTCCAGACTTCACCTTCTCCTTCTCCTTCTTCTACTTCTTCTGATTCACCCTCCAGACTTCACCTTCTCCTTCTCCTTCTTCTCCTTCATCTGCTTCTCGCTCCATACTTCACCTTCTCCTTCTCCTTCTTCTGCTTCTTCTGATTCACCCTCCATACTTCACCTTCTCCTTCTCCTTCTTCTACTTCTTCTGATTCACCCTCCAGACTTCACCTTCCCCTTCTCCTTCTTCTACTTCTTCTGATTCACACTCCAGAATTCACCTTCTCCTTCTCCTTCTTCTACTTCTTCTGATTCACCCTCCTGACTTCACCTTCTCCTTCTCCTTCTTCTGCTTCTTCTGCTTCACCCTCCAGACTTCACCTTCTCCTTCTCCGTCTTCTGCTTCTTCTGATTCACCCTCCAGACTTCACCTTCTCCTTCTCCTTCTTCTGATTCTTCTGATTCACCCTCCAGACTTCACCAGCTCCTTCTCCTTCTTCTGCTTCTTCTGATTCACCCTCCTGACTTCACCTTCTCCTTCTCCTTCTTCTACTTCTTCTGATTCACCCTCCTGACTTCACCTTCTCCTTCTCCTTCTTCTATTCTTCTGATTCACCCTCCAGACTTCACCATCTCCTTCTACTTCTTCTGCTTCTTCTGATTCACCCTCCAGACTTCACCTTCTCCTTCTCCTTCTTCTGCATCTTCTGATTCACCGTCCAGACTTCACCTTCTCCTTCTCCTTCTTCTGCTTCTTCTGATTCACCCTCCAGACTTCACCTTCTCCTTCTCCTTCTTCTGCTTCTTCTGATTCACCCTCCAGACTTCACCTTCTCCTTCTCCTTCTTGTACTTCTTCTGATTCACCCTCCAGACTTCACCTTCTCCTTCTCCTTCTTCTGCTTCTTCTGATTCACCCTCCAGACTTCACCTTCCCCTTCTCCTTCGTCTACTTCTTCTGATTCACCCTCCAGACTACACCTTCTCCTTCTCCTTCTTCTACTTCTTCTGATTCACCCTCCAGACTTCACCTTCTCCTTCTCCTTCTTCTGCTTCTTCTGATTCACCCTCCAGACTTCACCTTCTCCTTCTCCTTCTTCTACTTCTTCTGATTCACCCTCCAGACTTCACCTTCTCCTTCTCCTTCTTCTACTTCTTCTGATTCACCCTCCAGACTTCACCTTCTCCTTCTCCTTCTTCTCTTTCATCTGCTTCTCGCTCCATACTTCACCTTCTCCTTCTCCTTCTTCTGCTTCTTCTGATTCACCCTCGAGACTTCACCTTCTCCTTCTCCTTCTTCTACTTCTTCTGATTCACCCTCCAGACTTCACCTTCCCCTTCTCCTTCTTCTACTTCTTCTGATTCACACTCCAGAATTCACCTTCTCCTTCTCCTTCTTCTACTTCTTCTGATTCACCCTCCTGACTTCACCTTCTCCTTCTCCTTCTTCTGCTTCTTCTGCTTCACCCTCCAGACTTCACCTTCTCCTTCTCCGTCTTCTGCTTCTTCTGCTTCACCCTCCAGACTTCACCTTCTCCTTCTCCTTCTTCTGCTTCTTCTGCTTCACCCTCCTGACTTCACCTTCTCCTTCTCCTTCTTCTACTTCTTCTGGTTCACCCTCCAGACTTCACCTTCTCCTTCTCCTTCTTCTTTTTCTTCTGCTTCACCCTCCAGACTTCACCATCTCCTTCTCCTTCTTCTGCTCCTTCTGCTTCGCCCTCCAGACTTCACCTTCTCCTTCTCCTTCTTCTGCTTCTTCTGCTTCACCCTCCAGACTTCACCTTCTCCTTCTCCTTCTTCTGCTTCTTCTGCTTCACCCTCCTGACTTCACCTTCTCCTTCTCCTTCTTCTACTTCTTCTGATTCACCCTCCAGACTTCACCTTCTCCTTCTCCTTCTTCTGCTTCTTCTGCTTCACCCTCCAGAATTCACCTTCTCCTTCTCCTTCTTCTGCTTCTTCTGCTGCGCCCTCCAGACTTCACCTTCTCCTTCTCATTCTTCTGCTTCTTCTGATTCACCCTCCAGACTTCACCTTCTCCTTCTCCTTCTTCTGCTTCTTCTGATTCACCCTCCAGACTTCACCTTCTCCTTCTTCTGCTTCTTCTGATTCACCCTCCAGACTTCACCTTCTCCTTCTTCTACTTCTTCTGATTCACCCTCCAGACTTCATCTTCTCCTTCTCCTTCTTCTGCTTCTTCTGATTCACCCTCCAGACTTCACCTTTTCCTTCTCCTTCTTCTGCTTCTTCTGATTCACCCTCCAGACTTCACCTTCTCCTTCTGCTTCTTCTACTTCTTCTGATTCACCCTCCAGACTTCACCTTCTCCTTCTCCTTCTTCTACTTTTTCTGATTCATCCTCCAGTCTTCACCTTCTCCTTCTCCTTCTTCTGCTTCTTCAGCTTCACCTTCCAGACTTCACCTTCTCCTTCTCTTTCTTCTGCTTCTGCTGATTCACCCTCCAGGCTTCACCTTCTCCTTCTCCTTCTTCTGATTCTTCTGATTCACCCTACAGACTTCACCATCTCCTTCTCCTTCTTCTGCTTCTGCTGATTCACCCTCCTGACTTCACCTTCTCCTTCTCCTTCTTCTACTTCTTCTGATTCACCCTCCTGACTTCACCTTCTCCTTCTTCTACTTCTTCTGCTTCACCCTCCAGACTTCACCTTCTCCTTCTCCTTCTTCTACTTCTTCTGATTCACCCTCCAGACTTCACCTTCTCCTTCTCCTTCTTCTACTTCTTCTGATACACCCTCCAGACTTCACCTTCTCCTTCTCCTTCTTCTACTTCTTCTGATTCACCCTCCAGACTTCACCTTCTCCTTCTCCTTCTTCTACTTCTTCTGATTCACCCTCCAGACTTCACCTTCTCCTTCTCCTTCTTCTCCTTCATCTGCTTCTCGCTCCATACTTCACCTTCTCCTTCTCCTTCTTCTGCTTCTTCTGATTCACCCTCCAGACTTCACCTTCTCCTTCTCCTTCTTCTACTTCTTCTGATTCACCCTCCAGACTTCACCTTCCCCTTCTCCTTCTTCTACTTCTTCTGATTCACACTCCAGAATTCACCTTCTCCTTCTCCTTCTTCTACTTCTTCTGATTCACCCTCCTGACTTCACCTTCTCCTTCTCCTTCTTCTGCTTCTTCTGCTTCACCCTCCAGACTTCACCTTCTCCTTCTCCTTCTTCTGCTTCTTCTGCTTCACCCTCCTGACTTCACCTTCTCCTTCTCCTTCTTCTACTTCTTCTGATTCACCCTCCAGACTTCACCTTCTCCTTCTCCTTCTTCTTTTTCTTCTGCTTCACCCTCCAGACTTCACCATCTCCTTCTCCTTCTTCTGCTCCTTCTGCTTCGCCCTCCAGACTTCACCTTCTCCTTCTCCTTCTTCTGCTTCTTCTGCTTCACCCTCCAGACTTCACCTTCTCCTTCTCCTTCTTCTGCTTCTTCTGCTTCACCCTCCTGACTTCACCTTCTCCTTCTCCTTCTTCTACTTCTTCTGATTCACCCTCCAGACTTCACCTTCTCCTTCTCCTTCTTCTGCTTCTTCTGCTGCGCCCTCCAGACTTCACCTTCTCCTTCTCATTCTTCTGCTTCTTCTGATTCACCCTCCAGACTTCACCTTCTCCTTCTCCTTCTTCTGCTTCTTCTGATTCACCCTCCAGACTACACCTTCTCCTTCTTCTGCTTCTTTTGATTCACTCTCCAGACCTCACCTTCTCCTTCTCCTTCTTCTACTTCTTCTGATTCACCCTCCAGACTTCATCTTCTCCTTCTCCTTCTTCTGCTTCTTCTGATTCACCCTCCAGACTTCACCTTTTCCTTCTCCTTCTTCTGCTTCTTCTGATTCTCCCTCCAGACTTCACCTTCTCCTTCTCCTTCTTCTGCTTCTTCTGATTCACCCTCCAGACCTCACCTTCTCCTTCTCCTTCTTCTACTTCTTCTGATTCACCCTCCAGACTTCATCTTCTCCTTCTCCTTCTTCTGCTTCTTCTGATTCACCCTCCAGACTTCACCTTTTCCTTCTCCTTCTTCTGCTTCTTCTGATTCACCCTCCAGACTTCACCTTCTCCTTCTGCTTCTTCTACTTCTTCTGATTCACCCTCCAGACTTCACCTTCTCCTTCTCCTTCTTCTACTTTTTCTGATTCATCCTCCAGTCTTCACCTTCTCCTTCTCCTTCTTCTGCTTCTTCAGCTTCACCTTCCAGACTTCACCTTCTCCTTCTCTTTCTTCTGCTTCTGCTGATTCACCCTCCAGGCTTCACCTTCTCCTTCTCCTTCTTCTGATTCTTCTGATTCACCCTACAGACTTCACCATCTCCTTCTCCTTCTTCTGCTTCTGCTGATTCACCCTCCTGACTTCACCTTCTCCTTCTCCTTCTTCTAATTCTTCTGATTCACCCTCCTGACTTCACCTTCTCCTTCTTCTACTTCTTCTGCTTCACCCTCCAGACTTCACCTTCTCCTTCTCCTTCTTCTACTTCTTCTGATTCACCCTCCAGACTTCACCTTCTCCTTCTCCTTCTTCTACTTCTTCTGATTCACCCTCCAGACTTCACCTTCTCCTTCTCCTTCTTCTACTTCTTCTGATTCACCCTCCAGACTTCACCTTCTCCTTCTCCTTCTTCTCCTTCATCTGCTTCTCGCTCCATACTTCACCTTCTCCTTCTCCTTCTTCTGCTTCTTCTGATTCACCCTCCAGACTTCACCTTCTCCTTCTCCTTCTTCTACTTCTTCTGATTCACCCTCCAGACTTCACCTTCCCCTTCTCCTTCTTCTACTTCTTCTGATTCACACTCCAGAATTCACCTTCTCCTTCTCCTTCTTCTACTTCTTCTGATTCACCCTCCTGACTTCACCTTCTCCTTCTCCTTCTTCTGCTTCTTCTGCTTCACCCTCCAGACTTCACCTTCTCCTTCTCCGTCTTCTGCTTCTTCTGCTTCACCCTCCAGACTTCACCTTCTCCTTCTCCTTCTTCTGCTTCTTCTGCTTCACCCTCCTGACTTCACCTTCTCCTTCTCCTTCTTCTACTTCTTCTGATTCACCCTCCAGACTTCACCTTCTCCTTCTCCTTCTTCTTTTTCTTCTGCTTCACCCTCCAGACTTCACCATCTCCTTCTCCTTCTTCTGCTCCTTCTGCTTCGCCCTCCAGACTTCACCTTCTCCTTCTCCTTCTTCTGCTTCACCCTCCAGACTTCACCTTCTCCTTCTCCTTCTTCTGCTTCTTCTGCTTCACCCTCCTGACTTCACCTTCTCCTTCTCCTTCTTCTACTTCTTCTGATTCACCCTCCAGACTTCACCTTCTCCTTCTCCTTCTTCTGCTTCTTCTGCTGCGCCCTCCAGACTTCACCTTCTCCTTCTCATTCTTCTGCTTCTTCTGATTCACCCTCCAGACTTCACCTTCTCCTTCTCCTTCTTCTGCTTCTTCTGATTCACCCTCCAGACTTCACCTTCTCCTTCTTCTGCTTCTTTTGATTCACTCTCCAGACCTCACCTTCTCCTTCTCCTTCTTCTACTTCTTCTGATTCACCCTCCAGACTTCATCTTCTCCTTCTCCTTCGTCTGCTTCTTCTGATTCACCCTCCAGACTTCACCTTCTCCTTCTCCTTCTTCTGCTTCTTCTGATTCACCCTCCAGACTTCACCTTCTCCTTCTCCTTCTTCTACTTCTTCTGATTCACCCTCCAGACTTCACCTTCTCCTTCTCCTTCTTCTGCTTCTTCTGCTTCACCCTCCAGACTTCACCTTCTCCTTCTCCTTCTTCTGCTTCTTCTGCTGCGCCCTCCAGACTTTACCTTCTCCTTCTCCTTCTTCTGCTTCTTCAGCTTCACCCTCCTGACTTCACCTTCTCCTTCTCCTTCTTCTGCTTCTTCTGATTCACACTCCAGACTTCACCTTCTCCTTCTCCTTCTTCTGCTTCTTCTGCTTCACCCTCCTGACTTCACCTTCTCCCTCTCCTTCTTCTACTTCTTCTGCTTCACCCCCCTGACTTCACCTTCTCCTTCTCCTTCTTTTGCTTCTTCTGATTCACCCTCCTAACTTCACCTTCTCCTTCTCCTTCTTCTACCTCTTCTGATTCACCCTCCTGACTTCACCTTCTCCTTCTCCTTCTTCTGCTTCTTCTGATTCACCCTCCAGACTTCACCTTTTCCTTCTCCTTCTTCTGCTTCTTCTGATTCTCCCTCCAGACTTCACCTTCTCCTTCTCCTTCTTCTGCTTCTTCTGATTCACCCTCCAGACCTCACCTTCTCCTTCTCCTTCTTCTACTTCTTCTGATTCACCCTCCAGACTTCATCTTCTCCTTCTCCTTCTTCTGCTTCTTCTGATTCACCCTCCAGACTTCACCTTTTCCTTCTCCTTCTTCTGCTTCTTCTGATTCACCCTCCAGACTTCACCTTCTCCTTCTGCTTCTTCTACTTCTTCTGATTCACCCTCCAGACTTCACCTTCTCCTTCTCCTTCTTCTACTTTTTCTGATTCATCCTCCAGTCTTCACCTTCTCCTTCTCCTTCTTCTGCTTCTACAGCTTCACCTTCCAGACTTCACCTTCTCCTTCTCTTTCTTCTGCTTCTGCTGATTCACCCTCCAGGCTTCACCTTCTCCTTCTCCTTCTTCTGATTCTTCTGATTCACCCTACAGACTTCACCATCTCCTTCTCCTTCTTCTGCTTCTGCTGATTCACCCTCCTGACTTCACCTTCTCCTTCTCCTTCTTCTACTTCTTCTGATTCACCCTCCTGACTTCACCTTCTCCTTCTTCTACTTCTTCTGCTTCACCCTCCAGACTTCACCTTCTCCTTCTCCTTCTTCTACTTCTTCTGATTCACCCTCCAGACTTCACCGTCTCCTTCTCCTTCTTCTGCTTCTTCCGATTCACCCTCCAGACTTCACCTTCTCCTTCTCCTTATTCTGCTTCTTCTGATTCACCCTCCAGACTTCACCTTCTCCTTCTCCTTCTTCTGCTTCTTCTGATTCACCCTCCAGACTTCACATTCTCCTTCTCCATCTTCTGCTTCTTCTGATTCACCCTCCAGACTTCACCTTCTCCTTCTCCTTCTTCTACTTCTTTTGATTCACCCTCCAGACTTCACCTTCTCCTTCTCCTTCTTCTACTTCTTCTGATTCACCCTCCAGACTTCACCTTCTCCTTCTCCTTCTTCTGCTTCTTCTGATTCACCCTCCAGACTTCACCTTCTCCTTCTCCTTCTTCTGCTTCTTCTGATTCACCCTACAGACTTCACCTTCTCCTTCTCCTTCTTCTGCTTCTTCTGATTCACCCTTCAGACTTCACCTTCTCCTTCTCCTTCTTCTGCTTCTTCTGATTCACCCTCCAGACATCACCTTCTCCTTCTCCTTCTTCTACTTCATCTGATTCACCCTCCAGACTTCATCTTCTCCTTCTCCTTCTTCTGTTTCTTCTGATTCACCCTCCACACTTCGCCTTCTCCATCTCCTGCTTCTGCTTCTTCTGATTCACCCTCCAGACTTCGCCTTCTCCTTCTTCTTCTTCTACTTCTTCTGATTCACCCTCCAGACTTCACCGTCTCCTTCTCCTTCTTCTACTTCTTCTGCTTCACCCTCCCGTCTTCACCTTCTCCTTCTCCTTCTTCTGCTTCTTCTGATTCACCCTCCAGACTTCACCTTCTCCTTCTCCTTCTTCTGCTTCTTCCGATTCACCGTCCTGACTTCACCTTCTCCTTCTCCTTCTTCTGCTTCTTCTGATTCGCCCTCCAGACTTCACCTTCTCCTTCTCCTTCTTCTACTTCTTCTGATTCACCCTCCCGACTTCACCTTCTCCTTCTACTTCTTCTGCTTCTTCTGATTCACCCTCCAGACTTCACCTTCTCCTTCTCCTTCTTCTGCTTCTTCTGATTCACCCTGCAGACTTCACCTCCTCCTTCTCCTTCTTCTGCTTCTTCTGATTCACCCTCCAGACTTCACCTTCTCCTTCTCCTTCTTCTGCTTCTTCTGATTCACCCTCCAGACTTCACCATCTCCTTCTCCTTCTTCTACTTCTTCTGATTCACCCTCCAGACATCACCTTCTCCTTCTCCTTCTTCTGCTTCTTCTGATTCACCCTCCAGACTTCACCTTCTCCTTCTCCTTCATCTACTTCTTTTGATTCACCCTCCAGACTACACCTTCTCCTTCTCCTTCTTCTGCTTCTTCTGATTCACCCTCCAGACTTCACCTTCTCCTTCTCCTTCTTCTGCTTTTTCTGATTCACCCTCCAGACTTCACCTTCTCCTCCTCCTTCTTCTACCTCTTCTGATTCACCCTCCAGACTTCAACTTCTCCTTCTCCTTCTTCTACTTCTTCTGATTCACCCTCCAGACTTCACCTTCTCCTTCTCCTTCTTCTACTTCTTCTGCTTCTCCCTCCAGACTTCACCTTCTCCTTCTCCTTCTTCTGCTTCTTCTGATTCACCCTCCAGACTTCACCTTCTCCTTCTCCTTCTTCTACTTCTTCTGATTCAACCTCCAGACTTCACCTTCTCCTTCTCCTTCTTCTGCTTCTTCTGATTCACCCTGCAGACTTCACCTCCTCCTTCTCCTTCTTCTGCTTCTTCTGATTCACCCTCCAGACTTCACCTTCTCCTTCTCCTTCTTCTGCTTCTTCTGATTCACCCTCCAGACTTCACCATCTCCTTCTCCTTCTTCTACTTCTTCTGATTCACCCTCCAGACTTCACCTTCTCCTTCTCCTTCTTCTGCTTCTTCTGATTCACCCTCCAGACTTCACCTTCTCCTTCTCCTTAGTCTACTTCTTTTGATTCACCCTCCAGACTACACCTTCTCCTTCTCCTTCTTCTGCTTCTTCTGATTCACCCTCCAGACTTCACCTTCTCCTTCTCCTTCTTCTGCTTTTTCTGATTCACCCTCCAGACTTCACCTTCTCCTTCTCCTTCTTCTACTTCTTCTGATTCACCCTCCAGACTTCACCTTCTCCTTCTCCTTCTTCTACTTCTTCTGCTTCTCCCTCCAGACTTCACCTTCTCCTTCTCCTTCCTCTGATTCTTCTGATTCACCCTCCAGACTTCACCTTCTCCTTCTCCTTCTTCTACTTCTTCTGATTCAACCTCCAGACTTCACCTTCTCCTTCTCCTTCTTCTACTTCTTCTGATTCACCCTCCAGACTTCACCTTCTCCTTCTCCTTCTTCTACTTCTTCTGATTCACCCTCCTGACTTCACCATCTCCTTCTCCTTCTTCTGCTTCTGCTGCTTCACCCTCCAGACTTCACCTTCTCCTTCTCCTTCTTCTGCTTCCTCTGTTTCACCCTCCAGACTTCACCTTCTCCTTCTCCTTCTTCTGCTTCTTCTGCTTCACCCTCCTGACTTCACCTTCTCCTTCTCCTTCTTCCACTTCGACTGATTCACCCTCCAGACTTCACCTTCTCCTTCTCCTTCTTCTGCTTCTTCTGCTTCACCCTCCAGACTTCACCTTCTCCTTCTCCTTCTTCTGCTTCTGCTGCTTCGCCCTCCAGACTTCACCTTCTCCCTCTCCTTCTTCTGCTTCTTCTGCTTCACCCTCCAGACTTCTCCTTCTCCTTCGTCTTCTTCTGCTTCTTCTGCTTCAACCTCCTGACTTCACCTTCTCCTTCTTCTTCTTCTACTTCTTCTGATTCATCCTCCAGACTTCACCTTCTCCTTCTCCTTCTTCTGCTTCTTCTGCTTCACCCTCCAATCTTCACCTTCTCCTTCTCCTTCTTCCGCTTCTTCTGCTGCGCCCTCCAGACTTCACCTTCTCCTTCTCCTTCTTCTGCTTCTTCTGCTTCACCCTCCTGACTTCACCTCCTCCTTCTCCTTCTTCTACTTCTTCTGCTTCACCCCCCTGACTTCACCTTCTCCTTCTCCTTCTTCTGCTTCTTCTGATTCACCCTCCTAACTTCACCTTCTCCTTCTCCTTCTTCTGCTTCTTCTGATTCACCCTCCTGACTTCACCTTCTCCTTCTCCTTCTTCTGCTTCTTCTGATTCACCCTCCAGACTTCACCTTCTCCTTCTCCTTCTTCTGCTTCTTCTGATTCACCCTCCAGACCTCACCTTCTCCTTCTCCTTCTTCTGCTTCTTCTGATTCACCCTCCAGACTTCACCTTCTCCTTCTCCTTCTTCTGCTTCTTCTGATTCACCCTCCAGACCTCACCATCTCCTTCTCCTTCTTCTACTTCTTCTGATTCACCCTCCAGACTTCATCTTCTCCTTCTCCTTCTTCTCCTTCTTCTGATTCACCCTCCAGACTTCACCTTCTCCTTCTCCTTCTTCTGCTTCTTCTGATTCACCCTCCAGACTTCACCTTCTCCTTCTCCTTCTTCTACTTCTTCTGATTCACCCTCCTGACTTCACCTTCTCCTTCTCCTTCTTCTACTTCTTCTGCTTCACCCTCCAGACTTCACCTTCTCCTTCTCCTTCTTCTACTTCTTCTGGTTCACCCTCCAGACTTCACCTTCTCCTTCTCCTTCTTCTGCTTCTTCTGAATCACCCTCCAGACTTCACCTTCTCCTTCTCCTTTTTCTGCTTCTTCTGATTCACCCTCCAGACTTCACCTTCTCCTTCTCCTTCTTCTGCTTCTTCTGATTCACCCTCCAGACTTCACCTTCTCCTTCTCCTTCTTCTGCTTCTTCTGCTTCACCCTCCAGACTTCACCTTCTCCTTCTCCTTCTTCTACTTCTTCTAATTCACCCTCCAGACTTCACCTTCTCCTTCTCCTTCTTCTGCTTCTTCTGATTCACCCTCCAGACTTCATCTTCTCCTTCTCCTTCTTCTGCTTCTTCTGATTCACCCTCCAGACTTCACCTTCTCCTTCTCCTTCTTCTACCTCTTTTGATTCACCCTCCAGACTTCACCTTCTCCTTCTCCTTCTTCTACTTCTTCTGATTCACCCTCCAGACTTCACCTTCTCCTTCTCCTTCTTCTGCTTCTTCTGATTCACCCTCCAGACTTCACCTTCTCCTACTCCTTCTTCTGCTTCTTCTGATTCACCCTTCAGACTTCACCTTCTCCTTCTCCTTCTTCTGCTTCTTCTGATTCACCCTTCAGACTTCACCTTCTCCTTCTCCTTCCTCTGCTTGTTCTGATTCACCCTCCAGACCTCACCTTCTCCTTCTCCTTCTTCTACTTCTTCTGATTCACCCTCCAGACTTCATCTTCTCCTTCTCCTTCTTCTGCTTCTTCTGATTCACCCTCCACACTTCACCTTCTCCTTCTCCTTCTTCTGCTTCTTCTGATTCACCCTCCAGACTTCGCCTTCTCCTTCTTCTTCTTCTACTCTTCTGATTCACCCTCCAGACTTCACCGTCTCCTTCTCCTTCTTCTACTTCTTCTGATTCACCCTCCAGTCTTCACCTTCTCCTTCTCCTTCTTCTGCTTCTTCTGATTCACCCTCCAGACTTCACCTTCTTCTTCTCCTTCTTCTGCTTCTTCTGATTCACCCTCCTGACTTCACCTTCTGCTTCTCCTTCTTCTGCTTCTTCTGATTCACCCTCCACACTTCACCTTCTCCTTCTCCTTCTTCGACTTCTTCTGATTCACCCTCCAGACTTCACCTTTTCCTTCTACTTCTTCTGCTTCTTCTGATTCACCCTCCAGACTTCACCTTCTCCTTCTCCTTCTTCTGCTTCTTCTGATTCACCCTCCAGACTTCACCTCCTCCTTCTCCTTCTTCTGCTTCTTCTGATTCACCCTCCAGACTTCACCTTCTCCTTCTCCTTCTTCTGCTTCTTTTGATTCACCCTCCAGACTACACCTTCTCCTTCTCCTTCTTTTGCTTCTTCTGATTCACCCTCCAGACTTCACCTTCTCCTTCTCCTTCTTCTGCTTCTTCTGATTCACCCTCCAGACTTCACCTTCTCCTTCTCCTTCTTCCTTCTTCTACTTCTTCTGATTCACCCTCCAGACTTCACCTTCTCCTTCTCCTTCTTCTACTTCTTCTGATTCACCCTCCAGGCTTCACCTTCTGCTTCTCCTTCTTCTACTTCTTCTGCTTCTCCGTCCAGACTTCACCTTCTCCTTCTCCTTCTTCTGCTTCTTCTGATTCACCCTCCAGACTTCACCTTCTCCTTCTCCTTCTTCTACTTCTTCTGATTCACCCTCCAGACATCATCTTCTCCTTCTCCTTCTTCTACTTCTTCTGATTCACCCTCCAGACTTCACCTTCTCCTTCTCCTTCTTCTACTTCTTCTGATTCACCCTCCTGACTTCACCATCTCCTTCTCCTTCTTCTGCTTCTTCTGCTTCACCCTCCAGACTTCACCTTCTCCTTCTTCTGCTTCTTCTGCTTCACCCTCCTGACTTCACCTTCTCCTTTTCCTTCTTCTACTTCTACTGATTCACCCTCCAGACTTCACCCACTCCTTCACCTTCTTCTGCTTCTGCTGCTTCACCCTCCAGACTTCACCTTCTCCTTCTCCTTCTTCTGCTTCTTCTGCTTCGCCCTCCAGACTTCACCTTCTCCTTCTCCTTCTTCTGCTTCTTCTGCTTCACCCTCCAGACTTCACCAACTCCTTCTCCTTCTTCTGCTTCTTCTGCTTCAACCTCCTGACTTCACCTTCTCCTTCTCCTTCTTCTACTTCTTCTGATTCACCCTCCAGACTTCACCTTCTCCTTCTCCTTCTTCTGCTTCTTCTGCTTCACCCTCCAATCTTCACCTTCTCCTTTTCCTTCTTCTGCTTCTTCTGCTGCGCCCTCCAGACTTCACCTTCTCCTTCTCCTTCTTCTGCTTCTTCTGCTTCACCCTCCTGACTTCACCTTCTCCCTCTCCTTCTTCTGCTTCTAATGCTTCACCCTCCAGACTTCTCCTTCTCCTTCGTCTTCTTCTGCTTCTTCTGCTTCAACCTCCTGACTTCACCTTCTCCTTCTCCTTCTTCTACTTCTTCTGATTCACCCTCCAGACTTCACCTTCTCCTTCTCCTTCTTCTGCTTCTTCTGCTTCACCCTCCAATCTTCACCTTCTCCTTCTCCTTCTTCCGCTTCTTCTGCTGCGCCCTCCAGACTACACCTTCTCCTTCTCCTTCTTCTGCTTCTTCTGCTTCACCCTCCTGACTTCACCTCCTCCTTCTCCTTCTTCTACTTCTTCTGCTTCACCCCCCTGACTTCACCTTCTCCTTCTCCTTCTTCTGCTTCTTCTGATTCACCCTCCTAACTTCACCTTCTCCTTCTCCTTCTTCTGCTTCTTCTGATTCACCCTCCTGACTTCACCTTCTCCTTCTCCTTCTTCTGCTTCTTCTGATTCACCCTCCAGACTTCACCTTCTCCTTCTCCTTCTTCTGCTTCTTCTGATTCACCCTCCAGACCTCACCTTCTCCTTCTCCTTCTTCTGCTTCTTCTGATTCACCCTCCAGACTTCACCTTCTCATTCTCCTTCTTCTGCTTCTTCTGATTCACCCTCCAGACCTCACCATCTCCTTCTCCTTCTTCTACTTCTTCTGATTCACCCTCCAGACTTCATCTTCTCCTTCTCCTTCTTCTCTCTCTTCTGATTCACCCTCCAGACTTCACCTTCTCCTTCTCCTTCTTCTGCTTCTTCTGATTCACCCTCCAGACTTCACCTTCTCCTTCTCCTTCTTCTACTTCTTCTGATTCACCCTCCTGACTTCACCTTCTCCTTCTCCTTCTTCTACTTCTTCTGCTTCACCCTCCAGACTTCACCTTCTCCTTCTCCTTCTTCTACTTCTTCTGATTCACCCTCCAGACTTCACCTTCTCCTTCTCCTTCTTCTGCTTCTTCTGAATCACCCTCCAGACTTCACCTTCTCCTTCTCCTTTTTCTGCTTCTTCTGATTCACCCTCCAGACTTCACCTTCTCCTTCTCCTTCTTCTGCTTCTTCTGATTCACCCTCCAGACTTCACCTTCTCCTTCTCCTTCTTCTGCTTCTTCTGCTTCACCCTCCAGACTTCACCTTCTCCTTCTCCTTCTTCTACTTCTTCTAATTCACCCTCCAGACTTCACCTTCTCCTTCTCCTTCTTCTGCTTCTTCTGATTCACCCTCCAGACTTCATCTTCTCCTTCTCCTTCTTCTGCTTCTTCTGATTCACCCTCCAGACTTCACCTTCTCCTTCTCCTTCTTCTACCTCTTTTGATTCACCCTCCAGACTTCACCTTCTCCTTCTCCTTCTTCTACTTCTTCTGATTCACCCTCCAGACTTCACCTTCTCCTTCTCCTTCTTCTGCTTCTTCTGATTCACCCTCCAGACTTCACCTTCTCCTACTCCTTCTTCTGCTTCTTCTGATTCACCCTTCAGACTTCACCTTCTCCTTCTCCTTCTTCTGCTTCTTCTGATTCACCCTTCAGACTTCACCTTCTCCTTCTCCTTCCTCTGCTTGTTCTGATTCACCCTCCAGACCTCACCTTCTCCTTCTCCTTCTTCTACTTCTTCTGATTCACCCTCCAGACATCATCTTCTCCTTCTCCTTCTTCTGCTTCTTCTGATTCACCCTCCACACTTCACCTTCTCCTTCTCCTTCTTCTGCTTCTTCTGATTCACCCTCCAGACTTCGCCTTCTCCTTCTTCTTCTTCTACTTCTTCTGATTCACCCTCCAGACTTCACCGTCTCCTTCTCCTTCTTCTACTTCTTCTGATTCACCCTCCAGTCTTCACCTTCTCCTTCTTCTGCTTCTTCTGATTCACCCTCCAGACTTCACCTTCTCCTTCTCCTTCTTCTGCTTCTTCTGATTCACCCTCCAGACCTCACCTTCTCCTTCTCCTTCTTCTGCTTCTTCTGATTCACCCTCCAGACTTCACCTTCTCCTTCTCCTTCTTCTGCTTCTTCTGATTCACCCTCCAGACCTCACCATCTCCTTCTCCTTCTTATACTTCTTCTGATTCACCCTCCAGACTTCATCTTCTCCTTCTCCTTCTTCTCTCTCTTCTGATTCACCCTCCAGACTTCACCTTCTCCTTCTCCTTCTTGTGCTTCTTCTGATTCACCCTCCAGACTTCACCTTCTCCTTCTCCTTCTTCTACTTCTTCTGATTCACCCTCCTGACTTCACCTTCTCCTTCTCCTTCTTCTACTTCTTCTGCTTCACCCTCCAGACTTCACCTTCTCCTTCTCCTTCTTCTACTTCTTCTGATTCACCCTCCAGACTTCACCTTCTCCTTCTCCTTCTTCTGCTTCTTCTGAATCACCCTCCAGACTTCCCCTTCTCCTTCTCCTTTTTCTGCTTCTTCTGATTCACCCTCCAGACTTCACCTTCTCCTTCTCCTTCTTCTGCTTCTTCTGATTCACCCTCCAGACTTCACCTTCTCCTTCTCCTTCTTCTGCTTCTTCTGCTTCACCCTCCAGACTTCACCTTCTCCTTCTCCTTCTTCTACTTCTTCTAATTCACCCTGCAGACTTCACCTTCTCCTTCTCCTTCTTCTGCTTCTTCTGATTCACCCTCCAGACTTCATCTTCTCCTTCTCCTTCTTCTGCTTCTTCTGATTCACCCTCCAGACTTCACCTTCTCCTTCTCCTTCTTCTACCTCATTTGATTCACCCTCCAGACTTCACCTTCTCCTTCTCCTTCTTCTACTTCTTCTGATTCACCCTCCAGACTTCACCTTCTCCTTCTCCTTCTTCTGCTTCTTCTGATTCACCCTCCAGACTTCACCTTCTCCTACTCCTTCTTCTGCTTCTTCTGATTCACCCTTCAGACTTCACCTTCTCCTTCTCCTTCTGCTTCTTCTGATTCACCCTTCAGACTTCACCTTCTCCTTCTCCTTCCTCTGCTTGTTCTGATTCACCCTCCAGACCTCACCTTCTCCTTCTCCTTCTTCTACTTCTTCTGATTCACCCTCCAGACTTCATCTTCTCCTTCTCCTTCTTCTGCTTCTTCTGATTCACCCTCCACACTTCACCTTCTCCTTCTCCTTCTTCTGCTTCTTCTGATTCACCCTCCAGACTTCGCCTTCTCCTTCTTCTTCTTCTACTTCTTCTGATTCACCCTCCAGACTTCACCGTCTCCTTCTCCTTCTTCTACTTCTTCTGATTCACCCTCCAGTCTTCACCTTCTCCTTCTCCTTCTTCTGCTTCTTCTGATTCACCCTCCAGACTTCACCTTCTTCATCTCCTTCTTCTGCTTCTTCTGATTCACCCTCCTGACTTCACCTGCTGCTTCTCCTTCTTCTGCTTCTTCTGATTCACCCTCCACACTTCACCTTCTCCTTCTCCTTCTTCGACTTCTTCTGATTCACCCTCCAGACTTCACCTTCTCCTTCTACTTCTTCTGCTTCTTCTGATTCACCCTCCAGACTTCACCTTCTCCTTCTCCTTCTTCTGCTTCTTCTGATTCACCCTCCAGACTTCACCTCCTCCTTCTCCTTCTTCTGCTTCTTCTGATTCACCCTCCAGACTTCACCTTCTCCTTCTCCTTCTTCTGCTTCTTTTGATTCACCCTCCAGACTACACCTTCTCCTTCTCCTTCTTCTGCTTCTTCTGATTCACCCTCCAGACTTCACCTTCTCCTTCTCCTTCTTCTGCTTCTTCTGATTCACCCTCCAGACTTCACCTTCTCCTTCTCCTTCTTCCTTCTTCTACTTCTTCTGATTCACCCTCCAGACTTCACCTTCTCCTTCTCCTTCTTCTACTTCTTCTGATTCACCCTCCAGGCTTCACCTTCTGCTTCTCCTTCTTCTACTTCTTCTGCTTCTCCCTCCAGACTTCACCTTCTCCTTCTCCTTCTTCTGCTTCTTCTGATTCACCCTCCAGACTTCACCTTCTCCTTCTCCTTCTTCTACTTCTTCTGATTCACCCTCCAGACTTCATCTTCTCCTTCTCCTTCTTCTACTTCTTCTGATTCACCCTCCAGACTTCACCTCCTCCTTCTCCTTCTTCTACTTCTTCTGATTCACCCTCCTGACTTCACCATCTCCTTCTCCTTCTTCTGCTTCTTCTGCTTCACCCTCCAGACTTCACCTTCTCCTTCTCCTTTTTCTGCTTCTTCTGCTTCACCCTCCAGACTTTACCTTCTCCTTCTCCTTCTTCTGCTTCTTCTGCTTCACCCTCCTGACTTCACCTTCTCCTTTTCCTTCTTCTACTTCTACTGATTCACCCTCCAGACTTCACCCACTCCTTCTCCTTCTTCTGCTTCTGCTGCTTCACCCTCCAGACTTCACCTTCTCCTTCTCCTTCTTCTGCTTCTTCTGCTTCGCCCTCCAGACTTCACCTTCTCCTTCTCCTTCTTCTGCTTCTTCTGCTTCACCCTCCAGACTGCACCATCTCCTTCTCCTTTTTCTGCTTCTTCTGCTTCAACCTGCTGACTTCACCTTCTCCTTCTCCTTCTTCTACTTCTTCTGATTCACCCTCCAGACTTCACCTTCTCCTTCTCCTTCTTCTGCTTCTTCTGCTTCACCCTCCAATCTTCACCTTCTCCTTCTCCTTCTTCTGCTTCTTCTGCTGCGCCCTCCAGACTTCACCTTCTCCTTCTCCTTCTTCTGCTTCTTCTGCTTCACCCTCCTGACTTCACCTTCTCCTTCTCCTTCTTCTACTTCTTCTGCTTCACCCCCCTGACTTCACCTTCTCCTTCTCCTTATTCTGCTTCTTCTGATTCTCCCTCCTAACTGCACCTTCTCCTTCTCCTTCTTCTGCTTCTTCTGATTCACCCTCCTGACTTCACCTTCTCCTTCTCCTTCTTCTGCTTCTTCTGATTCACCCTCCAGACTTCACCTTCTCCTTCTCCTTTTTCTGCTTCTTCTGATTCACCCTCCAGACTTCACCTTCTCCTTCTCCTTCTTCGGCTTCTTCTGATTCACCCTCGAGACCTCACCATCTCCTTTTCCTTCTTCTACTTCTTCTGATTCACCCTCCAGACATCATCTTCTCCTTCTCCTTCTTATGCTTCTTCTGATTCACCCTCCAGACTTCACCTTCTCCTTCTCCTTCTTCTGCTTCTTCTGATTCACCCTCCAGACATCACCTTCTCCTTCTCCTTCTTCTACTTCTTCTGATTCACCCTCCTGACTTCAACATCTCCTTCTCCTTCTTCTGCTTCTTCTGCTTCACCCTCCAGACTTCACCTTCTCCTTCTCCGTCTTCTGCTTCTTCTGATTCACCCTCCTGACTTCACCTTCTCCTTTTCCTTCTTCTACTTCTACTGATTCACCCTCCAGACTTCACCTACTCCTTCTCCTTCTTCTGCTTCTTCTGCTTCACCCTCCAGACTTCACCTTCTCCTTCTCCTTCTTCTCTTCTTCTGCTTCGCCCTCCAGACTTCACCTTCTCCTTCTCCTTCTTCTGCTTCTTCTGCTTCACCCTCCAGACTTCACCTTCTCCTTCTCCTTCTTCTGCTTCTTCTGCTTCAACCTCCTGACTACACCTTCTCCTTCTCCTTCTTCTACTTCTTCTGATTCAACCTCCAGACTTCACCTTCTCCTTCTCCTTCTTCTGCTTCTTCTGCTTCACCCTCCAATCTTCACCTTTTCCATCTCCTTCTTCTGCTTCTTCTGCTGCGTCCTCCAGACTTCACCTTCTCCTTCTCCTTCTTCTGCTTCTTCTGCTTCACCCTCCTGACTTCACCTTCTCCTTCTCCTTCTTCTGCTTCTTCTGAGTCACCCTCCTAACTGCACCTTCTCCTTCTCCTTCTTCTGCTTCTTCTGATTCACCCTCCTGACTTCACCTTCTCCTTCTCCTTCTTCTGCTTCTTCTGATTCACCCTCCAGACTTCACCTTCTCCTTCTCCTTCTTCTGCTTCTTCTGATTCATCCTCCAGACTTCAACTTCTCCTTCTCCTTCTTCTGCTTCTTCTGATTCACCCTCCAGACCTCACCATCTCCTTTTCCTTCTTCTACTTCTTCTGATTCACCCTCCAGACATCATCTTCTCCTTCTCCTTCTTCTGCTTCTTCTGATTCACCCTCCAGACTTCACCTTCTACTTCTCCTTCTTCTACTTCTTCTGATTCACCCTCCAGTCTTCACCTTCTCCTTCTCCTTCTTCTGCTTCTTCTGCTTCACCCTCCAGACTTCACCTTCTCCTTCTCTTTCTTCTGCTTCTTCTGATTCTCCCTCCAGACTTCACCTTCTCCTTCTCCTTCTTCTGCTTCTTCTGATTCACCCTCCAGACCTCACCTTCTCCTTCTCCTTCTTCTACTTCTTCTGATTCACCCTCCAGACTTCATCTTCTCCTTCTCCTTTTTCTGCTTCTTCTGATTCACCCTCCAGACTTCACCTTCTCCTTCTCCTTCTTCTGCTTCTTCTCATTCACCCTCCAGACTTCACCTTCTCCTTCTCCTTCTTCTACTTCTTCTGATTCACCCTCCAGACTTCACGTTCTCCTTCTCCTTCTTCTACTTCTTCTGATTCACCCTCCAGTCTTCACCTTCTCCTTCTTTTTCTTCTGCTTCTTCAGCTTCACCCTCCAGACTTCACCTTCTCCTTCTCTTTCTTCTGCTTCTTCTGATTCACCCTCCAGACTTCACCTTCTCCTTCTCCTTCTTCTGATTCTTCTGATTCACCCTCCAGACTTCACCATCTCCTTCTCCTTCTTCTGCTTCTTCTGATTCACCCTCCTGACTTCACCTTCTCCTTCTCCTTCTTCTACTTCTTCTGATTCACCCTCCTGACTTCACCTTCTCCTTCTCCTTCTTCTACTTCTTCTGCTTCACCCTCCAGACTTCACCTTCTCCTTCTCCTTCTTCTACTTCTTCTGATTCACCCTCCAGACTTCACCTTCTCCTTCTCCTTCTTCTGCTTCTTCTGATTCACCCTCCAGACTTCACCTTCTCCTTCTCCTTCTTCTACTTCTTCTGATTCACCCTCCAGACTTCATCTTCTCCTTCTCCTTTTTCTGCTTCTTCTGATTCACCCTCCAGACTTCACCTTCTCCTTCTTCTGCTTCTTCTGATTCACCCTCCAGACTTCACCTTCTCCTTCTCCTTCTTCTACTTCTTCTGATTCACCCTCCAGACTTCACGTTCTCCTTCTCCTTCTTCTACTTCTTCTGATTCACCCTCCAGTCTTCACCTTCTCCTTCTTTTTCTTCTGCTTCTTCAGCTTCACCCTCCAGACTTCACCTTCTCCTTCTCTTTCTTCTGCTTCTTCTGATTCACCCTCCAGACTTCACCTTCTCCTTCTCCTTCTTCTGATTCTTCTGATTCACCCTCCAGACTTCACCATCTCCTTCTCCTTCTTCTGCTTCTTCTGATTCACCCTCCTGACTTCACCTTCTCCTTCTCCTTCTTCTACTTCTTCTGATTCACCCTCCTGACTTCACCTTCTCCTTCTCCTTCTCCTTCTGGCTCTGTTGCAAAGAAGGGAGGGAAAAAGAGTGGCAGGGCTATAGTAATAGGGGATTCGATTGTAAGGGGAATAGATAGGGGTTTCTGTGGTCGCGACCGAGACTCCAGGATGGTATGTTGCCTCCCTGGTGCAAGGGTCAAGGATGTCTCGGCGCGGGTGCAGAACATTCTGGAGGGGGAGGGGGAACAGCCAGTTGTCGTGATACATGTTGGTACCAACGACGTAGCTAAAAAAAGGGAAGAGGTCCTACAAGTAGAATTTAGGGAGTTAGGAGCCAAGCTAAAAAGTAGGACCTCGAAGGTAGTAATCTCTGGATTACTACCAGTGCCACGTGCTAGTAAGAGTACAGAGAACAGGATAGTTAGGCTAAATACGTGGCTTGAGCAGTGGTGTAAGAGGGAGGGTTTTAAATTTTTGAGGCATTGGAACCAGTTTTGTGGTAGGTGTGACCTATACAAAAGGGACGGTCTACACCTGTGCAGAGATGGAACTGATGTTCTCGGGGTAATTTTTGATAAAGCAGTTCGGGAGCATTTAACCAATATGGCAGGGGGCTAGAAACCTATGTAGTGAAATAGAGGAAAGTGAAAGGCAGACAGAAATAAATGGTAAAAGGGTGAGGAACAAAAAACAAAGGGCCAAACTAATTCATAAAAAATGTGAGCATAAAAAAAGCCTGAGGGTTTTATACCTTAATGCGAGAAGCATCAGGAACAAGGTAGATGAATTAGCTGTGGAAATAGAGGTTAATAATTATGATCTAATTGGGATTACGGAAACATGGTTGCAGGGTGAGCAGGGCTGGGAGCTTAACATACAGGGGTATTCAGTATTTAGGAAGGATCGACAAAAAAGAAAGGGAGGAGGGGTAGCATTGCTAGTAAAAGAGGGGATAAATGCAATTGAAAGGAAGGATATTAACTCAGTTAATACAGAATCTATATGGGTGGAGCTAAGAAATAGCGAGGGGCGAAAAACATTAATAGGAGTGGTATATAGGCCTCCAAATAGTAAAATAGAGGTTAGGGAGGGCATCACGAGGGAAATTAGAGAAGCGTGCAATAAGAGCACAGCTGTCATCATAGGTGACTTTAACTTACATATAGATTGGACTAGCCTAATCAGTAAAAATAATGAGGAGGAGGAATTCCTTGAGTGTTTAAGGGATGGTTATCTGGATCAATATGTCGAGGAACCAACTCGGGAACAGGCTATATTGGACTGGGTACTGTGCAATGAGAAGGGACTAATCAGTAATCTTGTTGTACGGGGACCCTTGGGTCAGAGCGATCATAACATGATCGATTTCTCACTCGAAATGGAGAGCGAAGAAATTGACTCAGAGACTAAGGTCCTGAATTTAAACAAGGGGAATTATGATGCCATGAGACGGGAACTGAGTAGGTCTGATTGGACAACGTTCCTGAGAGGACTGGAGGTAGATAAACAATGGCAAACATTTAAAGATAGAATGACAAAATTGCAAAAATTGTTTATACCAATCTGGCATAAAAGGAAATCTAAAAAGGTGACTCAACCGTGGATAACAGGGGAAATTAGAGACAGCATAAAATCCAAAGATAGGGCGTATAAAATAGCCAAAAAAAGCGCCAGAGCGGAAGATTGGGAACAGTTTAAGATAGAGCAACGGAAGGCAAAGGGCATGATCAAGAGGGGCAAAATAGCTTACGAAAACAAGCTGGCGGAAAATATAAAAACTAACTCCAAAAGCTTTTATAAATATATCAAAAGGAAAAGACTGGTGAAAACCAAAGTTGGTCCATTGCAGTCAGATACGGGGGAATATATAATGGGAAATAAGGAAATGGCAGATCAACTAAATGCATACTTTGGGTCAGTCTTTACGAAGGAAGACACAAAAAACCTCCCTGGGATATCGGGAAAAATAGGGACATTGGCAAAGGAGGAACTGACGCAAATCAATATCTCTAAGGATATGGTGTTAAGGAAGCTAAAGGGATTGAAGGTGGACAAATCCCCAGGGCCTGATAACATGCATCCTAGGGTACTGAAGGAGGTGGCCCTAGAGATAGCGGATGCACTAAGGATGATTTTTCAGAATTCATTAGACTCGGGAACAGTGCCGATGGATTGGAGGGTAGCTAACGTTACCCCACTATTCAAAAAGGGGGGTAGGGAAAAAGCAGGTAATTACAGACCTGTAAGCCTTACATCAGTTGTGGGCAAAATGCTGGAGTCCATCATTAAGGATGAAATAGCGGAGCACTTAGCAAATGGGGACAGGATAGGACAGAGTCAACATGGATTTACAAAGGGTAAATCGTGCTTGACTAATCTATTGGAATTTTTTGAGGGAGTAACTGGTAGAATAGATGGGGGAGAGCCAGTAGATGTGGTGTACCTGGACTTCCAAAAGGCCTTCGATAAGGTCCCACATAAAAGATTAGCATGGAAAATTGAGGCTCATGGGATAAAGGGGAAAGTTTTGGCGTGGATAGGGAACTGGCTGTCAGATAGAAAACAGAGAGTTGGAATAAACGGCTCATTTTCTGAATGGCAGGCAGTAACAAGTGGGGTACCACAGGGATCTGTCCTGGGCCCCCAGCTGTTCACAATTTACATTAATGACCTGGATCAGGGAGTCGGATGCAGCATTTCCAAATTTGCAGACGACACTAAACTAGGAGGTGGGGTGGGCTCAGAGGAAGAGACCAGGAAGCTCCAGAGCGATTTGGACAGACTGGGCGATTGGGCGGATAAATGGCAGATGCACTATAATGTGGACAAGTGCGAAGTTATCCACCTTGGGTGCAGGAACGGGAGGGCAAATTATTATTTAAATGGCAATAGATTGGGAGAGGGGGAAGTACAGAGAGACCTGGGTGTTCTTGTACACCAGTCACTGAAGGCGAGCATGCAGGTGCAACAGGCGGTCAAGAAGGCAAACGGTATGCTGGCCTTCATAGCAAAAGGGTTAGAATACAGGAACAGGGATACCTTGCTGCAGCTGTACAGGGCACTGGTGAGACCACACCTCGAGTACTGTGTACAGTTTTGGTCGCCTCATCTGAGGAAGGATGTTCTTGCCATGGAGGGGGTGCAGCGGCGATTCACCAGGCTGATACCAGGAATGGCGGGAATGACCTATGAGGAGAGACTATGTAGTTTAGGGATGTACACACTGGAGTTTAGAAGATTGAGAGGGGACCTCATAGAAGTGTATAAAATTCTGACAGGTCTAGACAGACTGGATGCAGAAGGAATGTTTCCCTTGGCGGGTGAGAACAGAACTAGAGGACATAATTTAAGGATAAGGGCTAAACCATTTAGGACAGAGATGAGGGGGAATTTCTTCACTCAGAGAGTGGTGAACCTGTGGAACTCATTGCCACAGAGGGCAGTGTACGCCAGCTCATTAAATATATTTAAGAGGGAATTAGATATATTTCTACGGGCAAAAGGGGTTAAGGGTTACGGAGAGAAGGCGGGGACGGGATACTGAATTAAAGGATCAGCCATGATCTCATTAAATGGCGGAGCAGGCACGAAGGGCCGAATGGCCTACTCCTGCTCCTATCTTCTATGTATCTATGTATCTATGTACTTCTTCTGCTTCACCCTCCAGACTTCACCTTCTCCTTCTCCTTCTTCTACTTCTTCTGATTCACCCTCCAGACTTCACCTTCTCCTTCTCCTTCTTCTGCTTCTTCTGATTCACCCTCCAGACTTCACCTTCTCCTTCTCCTTATTCTGCTTCTTCTGATTCACCCTCCAGACTTCACCTTCTCCTTCTCCTTCTTCTGCTTCTTCTGATTCACCCTCCAGACATCACCTT
This sequence comes from Somniosus microcephalus, assembly GCF_052327205.1. Lineage (NCBI taxonomy): Eukaryota > Metazoa > Chordata > Chondrichthyes > Squaliformes > Somniosidae > Somniosus > Somniosus microcephalus. The sequence goes on along the minus strand of NW_028225459.1, from coordinate 250,552 downwards.
CTCCTTCTCCTTCTTCTGCTTCTTCTAATTGACACTCCAGACTTCACCTTCTCCTTCACCTTCTTCTACTTCTTCTGATTCACCCTCCAGACTTCATCTTCTCCTTCTCCTTCTTCTACTTCTTCTGATTCACCCTCCAGACTTCACCTTCTCCTTCTCCTTCTTCTATTCTTCTGATTCACCCTCCAGACTTCACCTTCTCCTTCTACTTCTTCTGCTTCTTCTGATTCACCCTTCAGACTTCACCTTCTCCTTCTCCTTCTTCTGCTTCTTCTGTTTCACCCTCCAGACTTCACCTTCTCCTTCTCCTTCTTCTACTTCTTCTGATTCACCCTCCAGACTTCACCTTCTCCTTCTCCTTCTTCTACTTCTTCTGATTCACCCTCCAGACTTCACCTTCTCCTTCTCCTTCTTCTACTTCTTCTGCTTCACCCTCCAAACTTCACCTTCTCTTTCTCCTTCTTCTACTTCTTCTGATTCACCCTCCAGACTTCACCTTCTCCTTCTCCTTCTTCTGCTTCTTCTGATTCACCCTCCAGACTTCACCTTCTCCTTCTCCTTATTCTGCTTCTTCTGATTCACCCTCCAGACTTCACCTTCTCCTTCTCCTTCTTCTGCTTCTTCTGATTCACCCTCCAGACATCACCTTCTCCTTCTCCTTCTTCTGCTTCTTCTAATTCACCCTCCAGACTTCACCTTCTCCTTCTCCTTCTTCTACTTCTTCTGATTCACCCTCCAGACTTCATCTTCTCCTTCTCCTTCTTCTACTTCTTCTGATTCACCCTCCAGACTTCACCTTCTCCTTCTCCTTCTTCTATTCTTCTGATTCACCCTCCAGACTTCACCTTCTCCTTCTACTTCTTCTGCTTCTTCTGATTCACCCTCCAGACTTCACCTTCTCCTTCTCCTTCTTCTGCTTCTTCTGATTCACCCTCCAGACTTCACCTTCTCCTTCTCCTTCTTCTACTTCTTCTGATTCACCCTCCAGACTTCACCTTCTCCTTCTCCTTCTTCTACTTCTTCTGATTCACCCTCCAGACTTCACCTTCTCCTTCTCCTTCTTCTACTTCTTCTGCTTCTCCCTCCAGACTTCACCTTCTACTTCTCCTTCTTCAGCTTCTTCTGCTTCACCCTCCAGACTTCACCTTCTCCTTCTCCTTCTTCTGCTTCTTCTGCTTCACCCTCCTGACTTCACCTTCTCCTTCTCCTTCTTCTACTTCTTCTGATTCACCCTCCAGACTTCACCTTCTCCTTCTCCTTCTTCTGCTTCTTCTGCTTCACCCTCCAGACTTCAACTTCTCCTCCTTCTTCTGCTTCTTCTGCTGCGCCCTCCAGACTTCACCTTCTCCTTCTCCTTCTTCTGCTTCTTCTGCTTCAACCTCCTGACTTCACCTTCTCCTTCTCCTTCTTCTACTTCTTCTGCTTCACCCCCCTGACTTCACCTTCTCCTTCTCCTTCTTCTGCTTCTTCTGATTCACCCTCCTAACTTCACCTTCTCCTTCTCCTTCTTCTGCTTCTTCTGATTCACCCTCCAGACTTCATCTTCTCCTTCTCCTTCTCCTGCTTCTTCTGATTCACCCTCCAGACTTCACCTTCTCCATCTCCTTCTTCTGCTTCTTCTGATTTACCCTCCAGACTTCACCTTCTCCTTCTCCTTCTTCTACTTCTTCTGATTCACCCTCCAGTCTTCACCTTCTCCTTCTCCTTCTTCTGCTTCTTCAGCTTCACCCTCCAGACTTCACCTTCTCCTTCTACTTCTTCTGCTTCTTCTGATTCACCCTCCAGACTTCACCTTCTCCTTCTCCTTCTTCTGCTTCTTCTGATTCACCCTCCAGACTTCACCTTCTCCTTCTCCTTCTTCTACTTCTTCTGATTCACCCTCCAGACTTCACCTTCTCCTTCTCCTTCTTCTACTTCTTCTGATTCACCCTCCAGACTTCACCTTCTCCTTCTCCTTCTTCTACTTCTTCTGCTTCACCCTCCAAACTTCACCTTCTCTTTCTCCTTCTTCTACTTCTTCTGATTCACCCTCCAGACTTCACCTTCTCCTTCTCCTTCTTCTGCTTCTTCTGATTCACCCTCCAGACTTCACCTTCTCCTTCTCCTTATTCTGCTTCTTCTGATTCACCCTCCAGACTTCACCTTCTCCTTCTCCTTCTTCTGCTTCTTCTGATTCACCCTCCAGACATCACCTTCTCCTTCTCCTTCTTCTGCTTCTTCTGATTCACCCTCCAGACTTCACCTTCTCCTTCTCCTTCTTCTACTTCTTCTGATTCACCCTCCAGACTTCACCTTCTCCTTCTCCTTCTTCTACTTCTTCTGATTCACCCTCCAGACTTCACCTTCTCCTTCTCCTTCTTCTACTTCTTCTGCTTCACCCTCCAAACTTCACCTTCTCTTTCTCCTTCTTCTACTTCTTCTGATTCACCCTCCAGACTTCACCTTCTCCTTCTCCTTCTTCTGCTTCTTCTGATTCACCCTCCAGACTTCACCTTCTCCTTCTCCTTATTCTGCTTCTTCTGATTCACCCTCCAGACTTCACCTTCTCCTTCTCCTTCTTCTGCTTCTTCTAATTCACCCTCCAGACTTCACCTTCTCCTTCTCCTTCTTCTACTTCTTCTGATTCACCCTCCAGACTTCATCTTCTCCTTCTCCTTCTTCTACTTCTTCTGATTCACCCTCCAGACTTCACCTTCTCCTTCTCCTTCTTCTATTCTTCTGATTCACCCTCCAGACTTCACCTTCTCCTTCTACTTCTTCTGCTTCTTCTGATTCACCCTCCAGACTTCACCTTCTCCTTCTCCTTCTTCTGCTTCTTCTGATTCACCCTCCAGACTTCACCTTCTCCTTCTCCTTCTTCTACTTCTTCTGATTCACCCTCCAGACTTCACCTTCTCCTTCTCCTTCTTCTACTTCTTCTGATTCACCCTCCAGACTTCACCTTCTCCTTCTCCTTCTTCTACTTCTTCTGCTTCTCCCTCCAGACTTCACCTTCTACTTCTCCTTCTTCAGCTTCTTCTGCTTCACCCTCCAGACTTCACCTTCTCCTTCTCCTTCTTCTGCTTCTTCTGCTTCACCCTCCTGACTTCACCTTCTCCTTCTCCTTCTTCTACTTCTTCTGATTCACCCTCCAGACTTCACCTTCTCCTTCTCCTTCTTCTGCTTCTTCTGCTTCACCCTCCAGACTTCAACTTCTCCTCCTTCTTCTGCTTCTTCTGCTGCGCCCTCCAGACTTCACCTTCTCCTTCTCCTTCTTCTGCTTCTTCTGCTTCAACCTCCTGACTTCACCTTCTCCTTCTCCTTCTTCTACTTCTTCTGCTTCACCCCCCTGACTTCACCTTCTCCTTCTCCTTCTTCTGCTTCTTCTGATTCACCCTCCTAACTTCACCTTCTCCTTCTCCTTCTTCTGCTTCTTCTGATTCACCCTCCAGACTTCATCTTCTCCTTCTCCTTCTCCTGCTTCTTCTGATTCACCCTCCAGACTTCACCTTCTCCATCTCCTTCTTCTGCTTCTTCTGATTTACCCTCCAGACTTCACCTTCTCCTTCTCCTTCTTCTACTTCTTCTGATTCACCCTCCAGTCTTCACCTTCTCCTTCTCCTTCTTCTGCTTCTTCAGCTTCACCCTCCAGACTTCACCTTCTCCTTCTCTTTCTTCTGCTTCTTCTGATTCACCCTCCAGACTTCACCTTCTCCTTCTCCTTCTTCTGATTCTTCTGATTCACCCTCCAGACTTCACCATCTCCTTCTCCTTCTTCTGCTTCTTCTGATTCACCCTCCTGACTTCACCATCTCCTTCTCGTTCTTCTACTTCTTCTGATTCACCCTCCTGACTTCACCTTCTCCTTCTCCTTCTTCTACTTCTTCTGCTTCACCCTCCAGACGTCACCTTCTCCTTCTCCTTCTTCTACTTCTTCTGATTCACCCTCCAGACTTCACCTTCTCCTTCTCCTTCTTCTGCTTCTTCTGATTCACCCTCCAGACTTCACCTTCTCCTTCTCCTTATTCTGCTTCTTCTGATTCACCCTCCAGACTTCACCTTCTCCTTCTCCTTCTTCTGCTTCTTCTGATTCACCCTCCAGACTTCACCTTCTCCTTCTCCTTCTTCTACTTCTTCTGATTCATCCTCCAGACTTCATCTTCTCCTTCTCCTTCTTCTGCTTCTTCTGATTCACCCTCCAGACTTCACCTTCTCCTTCTCCTTCTTCTATTCTTCTGATTCACCCTCCAGACTTCACCTTCTCCTTCTACTTCTTCTGCTTCTTCTGATTCACCCTCCAGACTTCACCTTCTCCTTCTCCTTCTTCTGCTTCTTCTGATTCATCCTCCAGACTTCACCTTCTCCTTCTCCTTCTTCTGCTTCTTCTGATTCACCCTCCAGACTTCACCTTCTCCTTCTCCTTCTTCTGCTTCTTCTGATTCACCCTCCAGACTTCACCTTCTCCTTCTCCTTCTTCTGCTTCTTCTGATTCACCCTCCAGACTTCACCTTCTCCTTCTCCTTCTTGTACTTCTTCTGATTCACCCTCCAGACTACACCTTCTCCTTCTCCTTCTTCTGCTTCTTCTGATTCACCCTCCAGACTTCACCTTCTCCTTCTCCTTCTTCTACTTCTTCTGATTCACCCTCCAGACTTCACCTTCTCCTTCTCCTTCTTCTACTTCTTCTGATTCGCCCTCCAGACTTCACCTTCTCCTTCTCCTGCTTCTACTTCTTCTGCTTCTCCCTCCAGACTTCACCTTCTCCTTCTCCTTCTTCTGCTTCTTCTGATTCACCCTCCAGACTTCACCTTCTCCTTCTCCTTCTTCTACTTCTTCTGATTCACCCTCCAGACTTCACCATCCCCTTCTCCTTCTTCTACTTCTTCTGATTCACACTCCAGAATTCACCTTCTCCTTCTCCTTCTTCTACTTCTTCTGATTCACCCTCCTGACTTCACCTTCTCCTTCTCCTTCATCTGCTTCTTCTGCCTCACCCTCCAGACTTCACCTTCTCCTTCTCCGTCTTCTGCTTCTTCTGCTTCACCCTCCAGACTTCACCTTCTCCTTCTCCTTCTTCTGCTTCTTCTGCTTCACCCTCCTGACTTCACCTTCTCCTTCTCCTTCTTCTACTTCTTCTGATTCACCCTCCAGACTTCACCTTCTCCTTCTCCTTCTTCTGCTTCTTCTGCTTCACCCTCCAGACTTCAGCTTCTCCTTCTCCTTCTTCTGCTCCTTCTGCTTCGCCCTCCAGACTTCACCTTCTACTTCTCCTTCTTCTGCTTCTTCTGCTTCACCCTCCAGACTTCACCTTCTCCTTCTCCTTCTTCTGCTTCTTCTGCTTCACCCTCCTGACTTCACCTTCTCCTTCTCCTTCTTCTACTTCTTCTGATTCACCCTCCAGACTTCACCTTCTCCTTCTCCTTCTTCTGCTTCTTCTGCGTCACCCTCCAGACGTCACCTTCTCCTTCTCCTTCTTCTGCTTCTTCTGCTGCGCCCTCCAGACTTCACCTTCTCCTTCTCCTTCTTCTGCTTCTTCTGATTCACCCTCCAGACTTCACCTTCTCCTTCTCCTTCTTCTACTTCTTCTGATTCATCCTCCAGACTTCATCTTCTCCTTCTCCTTCTTCTGCTTCTTCTGATTCACCCTCCAGACTTCACCTTCTCCTTCTCCTTCTTCTATTCTTCTGATTCACCCTCCAGACTTCACCTTCTCCTTCTACTTCTTCTGCTTCTTCTGATTCACCCTCCAGACTTTACCTTCTCCTTCTCCTTCTTCTGCTTCTTCTGATTCATCCTCCAGACTTCACCTTCTCCTTCTCCTTCTTCTGCTTCTTCTGATTCACCCTCCAGACTTCACCTTCTCCTTCTCCTTCTTCTGCTTCTTCTGATTCACCCTCCAGACTTCACCTTCTCCTTCTCCTTCTTCTGCTTCTTCTGATTCACCCTCCAGACTTCACCTTCTCCTTCTCCTTCTTGTACTTCTTCTGATTCACCCTCCAGACTACACCTTCTCCTTCTCCTTCTTCTGCTTCTTCTGATTCACCCTCCAGACTTCACCTTCTCCTTCTCCTTCTTCTACTTCTTCTGATTCACCCTCCAGACTTCACCTTCTCCTTCTCCTTCTTCTACTTCTTCTGATTCGCCCTCCAGACTTCACCTTCTCCTTCTCCTGCTTCTCCTTCTTCTGCTTCTCCCTCCAGACTTCACCTTCTCCTTCTCCTTCTTCTGCTTCTTCTGATTCACCCTCCAGACTTCACCTTCTCCTTCTCCTTCTTCTACTTCTTCTGATTCACCCTCCAGACTTCACCATCCCCTTCTCCTTCTTCTACTTCTTCTGATTCACACTCCAGAATTCACCTTCTCCTTCTCCTTCTTCTACTTCTTCTGATTCTCCCTCCTGACTTCACCTTCTCCTTCTCCTTCATCTGCTTCTTCTGCTTCACCCTCCAGACTTCACCTTCTCCTTCTCCGTCTTCTGCTTCTTCTGCTTCACCCTCCAGACTTCACCTTCTCCTTCTCCTTCTTCTGCTTCTTCTGCTTCACCCTCCTGACTTCACCTTCTCCTTCTCCTTCTTCTACTTCTTCTGATTCACCCTCCAGACTTCACCTTCTCCTTCTCCTTCTTCTGCTTCTTCTGCTTCACCCTCCAGACTTCAGCTTCTCCTTCTCCTTCTTCTGCTCCTTCTGCTTCGCCCTCCAGACTTCACCTTCTACTTCTCCTTCTTCTGCTTCTTCTGCTTCACCCTCCAGACTTCACCTTCTCCTTCTCCTTCTTCTGCTTCTTCTGCTTCACCCTCCTGACTTCACCTTCTCCTTCTCCTTCTTCTACTTCTTCTGATTCACCCTCCAGACTTCACCTTCTCCTTCTCCTTCTTCTGCTTCTTCTGCGTCACCCTCCAGGCGTCACCTTCTCCTTCTCCTTCTTCTGCTTCTTCTGCTGCGCCCTCCAGACTTCACCTTCTCCTTCTCCTTCTTCTGCTTCTTCTGATTCACCCTCCAGACTTCACCTTCTCCTTCTCCTTCTTCTGCTTCTTCTGATTCACCCTCCAGACTTCACCTTCTCCTTGTCCTTCTTCTGCTTCTTTTGATTGACTCTCCAGACCTCACCTTCTCCTTCTGCTTCTTCTACTTCTTCTGATTCACCCTCCAGACTTCATCTTCTCCTTCTCCTTCTTCTTCTTCTTCTGATTCACCCTCCAGACTTCACCTTCTCCTTCTCCTTCTTCTGCTTCTTCTGCTGCGCCCTCCAGACTTCACCTTCTCCTTCTCCTCCTGCTGCTTCTTCTGCTTCACCCTCCTGACTTCACCTTCTCCTTCTCCTTCTTCTGCTTCTTCTGATTCACCCTCCAGACTTCACCTTCTCCTTCTCCTTCTTCTGCTTCTTCTGATTCACCCTCCAGACATCACCTTCTCCTTCTCCTTCTTCTGCTTCTTCTAATTCACCCTCCAGACTTCACCTTCTCCTTCTCCTTCTTCTACTTCTTCTGATTCACCCTCCAGACTTCATCTTCTCCTTCTCCTTCTTCTACTTCTTCTGATTCACCCTCCAGACTTCACCTTCTCCTTCTCCTTCTTCTATTCTTCTGATTCACCCTCCAGACTTCACCTTCTCCTTCTACTTCTTCTGCTTCTTCTGATTCACCCTCCAGACTTCACCTTCTCCTTCTCCTTCTTCTGCTTCTTCTGATTCACCCTCCAGACTTCACCTTCTCCTTCTCCTTCTTCTACTTCTTCTGATTCACCCTCCAGACTTCACCTTCTCCTTCTCCTTCTTCTACTTCTTCTGATTCACCCTCCAGACTTCACCTTCTCCTTCTCCTTCTTCTACTTCTTCTGCTTCTCCCTCCAGACTTCACCTTCTACTTCTCCTTCTTCAGCTTCTTCTGCTTCACCCTCCAGACTTCACCTTCTCCTTCTCCTTCTTCTGCTTCTTCTGCTTCACCCTCCTGACTTCACCTTCTCCTTCTCCTTCTTCTACTTCTTCTGATTCACCCTCCAGACTTCACCTTCTCCTTCTCCTTCTTCTGCTTCTTCTGCTTCACCCTCCAGACTTCAACTTCTCCTTCTCCTTCTTCTGCTTCTTCTGCTGCGTCCTCCAGACTTCACCTTCTCCTTCTCCTTCTTCTGCTTCTTCTGCTTCAACCTCCTGACTTCACCTTCTCCTTCTCCTTCTTCTACTTCTTCTGCTTCACCCCCCTGACTTCACCTTCTCCTTCTCCTTCTTCTGCTTCTTCTGATTCACCCTCCTAACTTCACCTTCTCCTTCTCCTTCTTCTGCTTCTTCTGATTCACCCTCCAGACTTCATCTTCTCCTTCTCCTTCTCCTGCTTCTTCTGATTCACCCTCCAGACTTCACCTTCTCCATCTCCTTCTTCTGCTTCTTCTGATTTACCCTCCAGACTTCACCTTCTCCTTCTCCTTCTTCTACTTCTTCTGATTCACCCTCCAGTCTTCACCTTCTCCTTCTCCTTCTTCTGCTTCTTCAGCTTCACCCTCCAGACTTAACCTTCTCCTTCTCTTTCTTCTGCTTCTTCTGATTCACCCTCCAGACTTCACCTTCTCCTTCTCCTTCTTCTGATTCTTCTGATTCACCCTCCAGACTTCACCATCTCCTTCTCCTTCTTCTGCTTCTTCTGATTCACCCTCCTGACTTCACCATCTCCTTCTCGTTCTTCTACTTCTTCTGATTCACCCTCCTGACTTCACCTTCTCCTTCTCCTTCTTCTACTTCTTCTGCTTCACCCTCCAGACGTCACCTTCTCCTTCTCCTTCTTCTACCTCTTCTGATTCACCCTCCAGACTTCACCTTCTCCTTCTCCTTCTTCTGCTTCTTCTGATTCGATCTCCAGACTTCACCTTCTCCTTCTCCTTATTCTGCTTCTTCTGATTCACCCTCCAGACTTCACCTTCTCCTTCTCCTTCTTCTGCTTCTTCTGATTCACCCTCCAGACTTCACCTTCTCCTTCTCCTTCTTCTACTTCTTCTGATTCATCCTCCAGACTTCATCTTCTCCTTCTCCTTCTTCTGCTTCTTCTGATTCACTCTCCAGACTTCACCTTCTCCTTCTCCTTCTTCTATTCTTCTGATTCACCCTCCAGACTTCACCTTCTCCTTCTACTTCTTCTGCTTCTTCTGATTCACCCTCCAGACTTCACCTTCTCCTTCTCCTTCTTCTGCTTCTTCTGATTCACCCTCCAGACTTCACCTTCTCCTTCTCCTTCTTCTGCTTCTTCTGATTCACCCTCCAGACTTCACCTTCTCCTTCTCCTTCTTCTGCTTCTTCTGATTCACCCTCCAGACTTCACCTTCTCCTTCTCCTTCTTCTGCTTCTTCTGATTCACCCTCCAGACTTCACCTTCTCCTTCTCCTTCTTCTGCTTCTTCTGATTCACCCTCCAGACTTTACCTTCTCCTTCTCCTTCTTGTACTTCTTCTGATTCACCCTCCAGACTTCACCTTCTCCTTCTCCTTCTTCTGCTTCTTCTGATTCACCCTCCAGACTTCACCTTCTCCTTCTCCTTCTTCTACTTCTTCTGATTCACCCTCCAGACTTCACCTTCTCCTTCTCCTTCTTCTACTTCTTCTGATTCACCCTCCAGACTTCACCTTCTCCTTCTCCTGCTTCTACTTCTTCTGCTTCTCCCTCCAGACTTCACCTTCTCCTTCTCCTTCTTCTGCTTCTTCTGATTCACCCTCCAGACTTCACCTTCTCCTTCTCCTTCTTCTACTTCTTCTGATTCACCCTCCAGACTTCACCATCCCCTTCTCCTTCTTCTACTTCTTCTGATTCACACTCCAGAATTCACCTTCTCCTTCTCCTTCTTCTACTTCTTCTGATTCACCCTCCTGACTTCACCTTCTCCTTCTCCTTCATCTGCTTCTTCTGCTTCACCCTCCAGACTTCACCTTCTCCTTCTCCGTCTTCTGCTTCTTCTGCTTCACCCTCCAGACTTCACCTTCTCCTTCTCCTTCTTCTGCTTCTTCTGCTTCACCCTCCTGACTTCACCTTCTCCTTCTCCTTCTTCTACTTCTTCTGTTTCACCCTCCAGACTTCACCTTCTCCTTCTCCTTCTTCTGCTTCTTCTGCTTCACCCTCCAGACTTCAGCTTCTCCTTCTCCTTCTTCTGCTCCTTCTGCTTCGCCCTCCAGACTTCACCTTCTACTTCTCCTTCTTCTGCTTCTTCTGCTTCACCCTCCAGACTTCACCTTCTCCTTCTCCTTCTTCTGCTTCTTCTGCTTCACCCTCCTGACTTCACCTTCTCCTTCTCCTTCTTCTACTTCTTCTGATTCACCCTCCAGACTTCACCTTCTCCTTCTCCTTCTTCTGCTTCTTCTGCGTCACCCTCCAGACGCCACCTTCTCCTTCTCCTTCTTCTGCTTCTTCTGCTGCGCCCTCCAGACTTCACCTTCTCCTTCTCCTTCTTCTGCTTCTTCTGATTCACCCTCCAGACTTCACCTTCTCCTTCTCCTTCTTCTGCTTCTTCTGATTCACCCTCCAGACTTCACCTTCTCCTTGTCCTTCTTCTGCTTCTTTTGATTGACTCTCCAGACCTCACCTTCTCCTTCTGCTTCTTCTACTTCTTCTGATTCACCCTCCAGACTTCATCTTCTCCTTCTCCTTCTTCTTCTTCTTCTGATTCACCCTCCAGACTTCACCTTCTCCTTCTCCTTCTTCTGCTTCTTCTGCTGTGCCCTCCAGACTTCACCTTCTCCTTCTCCTTCTGCTGCTTCTTCTGCTTCACCCTCCTGACTTCACCTTCTCCTTCTCCTTCTTCTGCTTCTTCTGATTCACCGTCCAGACTTCACCTTATCCTTCTCCTTCTTCTGCTTCTTCTGATTCACCCTCCAGACTTCACCTTCTCCTTCTCCTTCTTCTGCTTCTTCTGATTCACCCTCCAGACATCACCTTCTCCTTCTCCTACTTCTACTTCTTCTGATTCACCCTCCTGACTTCAACATCTCCTTCTCCTTCTTCTGCTTCTTCTGCTTCACCCTCCAGACTTCACCTTCTCCTTCTCCGTCTTCTGCTTCTTCTGCTTCACCCTCCAGACTTCACCTTCTCCTTCTCCTTCTTCTGCTTCTTCTGCTTCACCCTCCTTACTTCACCTTCTCCTTTTCCTTCTTCTACTTCTACTGATACACCCTCCAGACTTCACCTACTCCTTCTCCTTCTTCTGCTTCTTCTGCTTCACCCTCCAGACTTCACCTTCTCCTTCTCCTTCTTCTCTTCTTCTGCTTCGCCCTCCAGACTTCACCTTCTCCTTCTCCTTCTTCTGCTTCTTCTGCTTCACCCTCCAGACTTCACCTTCTCCTTCTCATTCTTCTGCTTCTTCTGCTTCAACCTCCTGACTACACCTTCTCCTTCTCCTTCTTCTACTTCTTCTGATTCAACCTCCAGACTTCACCTTCTCCTTCTCCTTCTTCTGCTTCTTCTGCTTCACCATCCAATCTTCACCTTCTCCATCTCCTTCTTCTGCTTCTTCTGCTGCGTCCTCCAGACTTCACCTTCTCCTTCTCCTTCTTCTGCTTCTTCTGCTTCACCCTCCTGACTTCACCTTCTCCTTCTCCTTCTTCTACTTCTTGTGCTTCACCCCCTGACTTCACCTTCTCCTTCTCCTTCTTCTGCTTCTTCTGAGTCACCCTCCTAACTGCACCTTCTCCTTCTCCTTCTTCTGCTTCTTCTGATTCACCCTCCTGACTTCACCTTCTCCTTCTCCTTCTTCTGCTTCTTCTGATTCACCCTCCAGACTTCACCTTCTCCTTCTCCTTCTTCTGCTTCTTCTGATTCATCCTCCAGACTTCACCTTCTCCTTCTCCTTCTTCTGCTTCTTCTGATTCACCCTCCAGACCTCACCATCTCCTTTTCCTTCTTCTACTTCTTCTGATTCACCCTCCAGACATCATCTTCTCCTTCTCCTTCTTCTGCTTCTTCTGATTCACCCTCCAGACTTCACCTTATCCTTCTCCTTCTTCTGCTTCTTCTGATTCACCCTCCAGACATCACCTTCCCCTTCTCCTTCTTCTACTTCTTCTGATTCACCCTCCAGACTTCACCTTCTCCTTCTCCTTCTTCTACTTCTTCTGATTCACCCTCCAGTCTTCACCTTCTCCTTCTCCTTCTTCTGCTTCTTCTGCTTCACCCTCCAGACTTCACCTTCTCCATCTCTTTCTTCTGCTTCTTCTGATTCTCCCTCCAGACTTCACCTTCTCCTTCTCCTTCTTCTGCTTCTTCTGATTCACCCTCCAGACCTCACCTTCTCCTTCTCCTTCTTCTATTTCTTCTGATTCACCCTCCAGACTTCATCTTCTTCTTCACCTTTTTCTGCTTCTTCTGATTCACCCTCCAGACTTCACCTTCTCCTTCTCCTTCTTCTGCTTCTTCTGATTCACCCTCCAGACTTCACCTTCTCCTTCTCCTTCTTCCACTTCTTCTGATTCACCCTCCAGACTTCACCTTCTCCTTCTCCTTCTTCTACTTCTTCTGATTCACCCTCCAGTCTTCACCTTCTCCTTCTTTTTCTTCTGCTTCTTCAGCTTTACCCTCCAGACTTCACCTTCTCCTTCTCTTTCTTCTGCTTCTTCTGATTCACCCTCCAGACTTCACCTTCTCCTTCTCCTTCTTCTGATTCTTCTGATTCACCCTCCAGACTTCACCATCTCCTTCTCCTTCTTCTGCTTCTTCTGATTCACCCTCCTGACTTCACCTTCTCCTTCTCCTACTTCTTCTGATTCACCCTCCTGACTTCACCTTCTCCTTCTCCTTCTCCTACTTCTTCTGCTTCACCCTCCAGACTTCACCTTCTCCTTCTCCTTCTTCTACTTCTTCTGATTCACCCTCCAGACTTCACCTTCTCCTTCTCCTTCTTCTGCTTCTTCTGATTCACCCTCCAGACTTCACCTTCTCCTTCTCCTTATTCTGCTTCTTCTGATTCACCCTCCAGACTTCACCTTCTCCTTCTCCTTCTTCTGCTTCTTCTGATTCACCCTCCAGACATCACCTTCTCCTTCTCCTACTTCTGCTTCTTCTAATTCACCCTCCAGACTTCACCTTCTCCTTCTCCTTCTTCTACTTCTTCTGGTTCACCCTCCAGACTTCATCTTCTCCTTCTCCTTCTTCTACTTCTTCTGATTCACCCTCCAGACTTCACCTTCTCCTTCTCCTTCTTCTATTCTTCTGATTCACCCTCCAGACTTCACCTTCTCCTTCTACTTCTTCTGCTTCTTCTGATTCACCCTCCAGACTTCACCTTCTCCTTCTCCTTCTTCTGCTTCTTCTGATTCACCCTCCAGACTTCACCTTCTCCTTCTCCTTCTTCTTCTTCTTCTGATTCACCCTCCAGACTTCACCTTCTCCTTCTCCTTCTTCTACTTCTTCTGATTCACCCTCCAGACTTCACCTTCTCCTTCTCCTTCTTCTACTTCTTCTGCTTCTCCCTCCAGACTTCACCTTCTACTTCTCCTTCTTCAGCTTCTTCTGCTTCACCCTCCAGACTTCACCTTCTCCTTCTCCTTCTTCTGCTTCTTCTGCTTCACCCTCCTGACTTCACCTTCTCCTTTTCCTTCTTCTACTTCTTCTGATTCACCCTCCAGACTTCACCTTCTCCTTCTCCTTCTTCTGCTTCTTCTGCTTCACCCTCCAGACTTCACCTTCTCCTTCTCCTTCTTCTGCTTCTTCTGCTGCACCCTCCAGACTTCACCTTCTCCTTCTCCTTCTTCTGCTTCTTCTGCTTCACCCTCCTGACTTCACCTTCTCCTTCTCCTTCTTCTACTTCTTCTGATTCACCCTCCAGACATCATCTTCTCCTTCTCCTTCTTCTGCTTCTTCTGATTCACCCTCCAGACTTCACCTTATCCTTCTCCTTCTTCTGCTTCTTCTGATTCACCCTCCAGACATCACCTTCCCCTTCTCCTTCTTCTACTTCTTCTGATTCACCCTCCAGACTTCACCTTCTCCTTCTCCTTCTTCTACTTCTTCTGATTCACCCTCCAGTCTTCACCTTCTCCTTCTCCTTCTTCTGCTTCTTCTGCTTCACCCTCCAGACTTCACCTTCTCCATCTCTTTCTTCTGCTTCTTCTGATTCTCCCTCCAGACTTCACCTTCTCCTTCTCCTTCTTCTGCTTCTTCTGATTCACCCTCCAGACCTCACCTTCTCCTTCTCCTTCTTCTATTTCTTCTGATTCACCCTCCAGACTTCATCTTCTTCTTCACCTTTTTCTGCTTCTTCTGATTCACCCTCCAGACTTCACCTTCTCCTTCTCCTTCTTCTGCTTCTTCTGATTCACCCTCCAGACTTCACCTTCTCCTTCTCCTTCTTCCACTTCTTCTGATTCACCCTCCAGACTTCACCTTCTCCTTCTCCTTCTTCTACTTCTTCTGATTCACCCTCCAGTCTTCACCTTCTCCTTCTTTTTCTTCTGCTTCTTCAGCTTTACCCTCCAGACTTCACCTTCTCCTTCTCTTTCTTCTGCTTCTTCTGATTCACCCTCCAGACTTCACCTTCTCCTTCTCCTTCTTCTGATTCTTCTGATTCACCCTCCAGACTTCACCATCTCCTTCTCCTTCTTCTGCTTCTTCTGATTCACCCTCCTGACTTCACCTTCTCCTTCTCCTACTTCTTCTGATTCACCCTCCTGACTTCACCTTCTCCTTCTCCTTCTCCTACTTCTTCTGCTTCACCCTCCAGACTTCACCTTCTCCTTCTCCTTCTTCTACTTCTTCTGATTCACCCTCCAGACTTCACCTTCTCCTTCTCCTTCTTCTGCTTCTTCTGATTCACCCTCCAGACTTCACCTTCTCCTTCTCCTTATTCTGCTTCTTCTGATTCACCCTCCAGACTTCACCTTCTCCTTCTCCTTCTTCTGCTTCTTCTGATTCACCCTCCAGACATCACCTTCTCCTTCTCCTACTTCTGCTTCTTCTAATTCACCCTCCAGACTTCACCTTCTCCTTCTCCTTCTTCTACTTCTTCTGGTTCACCCTCCAGACTTCATCTTCTCCTTCTCCTTCTTCTACTTCTTCTGATTCACCCTCCAGACTTCACCTTCTCCTTCTCCTTCTTCTATTCTTCTGATTCACCCTCCAGACTTCACCTTCTCCTTCTACTTCTTCTGCTTCTTCTGATTCACCCTCCAGACTTCACCTTCTCCTTCTCCTTCTTCTGCTTCTTCTGATTCACCCTCCAGACTTCACCTTCTCCTTCTCCTTCTTCTACTTCTTCTGATTCACCCTCCAGACTTCACCTTCTCCTTCTCCTTCTTCTACTTCTTCTGATTCACCCTCCAGACTTCACCTTCTCCTTCTCCTTCTTCTACTTCTTCTGCTTCTCCCTCCAGACTTCACCTTCTACTTCTCCTTCTTCAGCTTCTTCTGCTTCACCCTCCAGACTTCACCTTCTCCTTCTCCTTCTTCTGCTTCTTCTGCTTCACCCTCCTGACTTCACCTTCTCCTTTTCCTTCTTCTACTTCTTCTGATTCACCCTCCAGACTTCACCTTCTCCTTCTCCTTCTTCTGCTTCTTCTGCTTCACCCTCCAGACTTCACCTTCTCCTTCTCCTTCTTCTGCTTCTTCTGCTGCACCCTCCAGACTTCACCTTCTCCTTCTCCTTCTTCTGCTTCTTCTGCTTCACCCTCCTGACTTCACCTTCTCCTTCTCCTTCTTCTACTTCTTCTGCTTCACCCCCCTGACTTCACCTTCTCCTTCTCCTTCTTCTGCTTCATCTGATTCACCCTCCTAACTTCACCTTCTCCTTCTCCTTCTTCTGCTTCTTCTGATTCACCCTCCTGACTTCACCTTCTCCTTCTCCTTCTTCTGCTTCTTCTGATTCACCCTCCAGACTTCACCTTCTCCTTCTCCTTCTTCTGCTTCTTCTGATT
Organism: Somniosus microcephalus; assembly: GCF_052327205.1. Classification (NCBI taxonomy): domain Eukaryota; kingdom Metazoa; phylum Chordata; class Chondrichthyes; order Squaliformes; family Somniosidae; genus Somniosus; species Somniosus microcephalus. The sequence goes on along the minus strand of NW_028225459.1, from coordinate 234,701 downwards.
CTCCCTCCAGACTTCACCTTCTCCTTCTCCTTCTTCTGCTTCTTCTGATTCACCCTCCAGACCTCACCTTCTCCTTCTCCTTCTTCTACTTCTTCTGATTCACCCTCCAGACTTCATCTTCTCCTTCTCCTTCTCCTGCTTCTTCTGATTCACCCTCCAGACTTCACCTTCTCCATCTCCTTCTTCTGCTTCTTCTGATTCACCCTCCAGACTTCACCTTCTCCTTCTCCTTCTTCTACTTCTTCTGATTCACCCTCCAGGCTTCACCTTCTCCTTCTCCTTCTTCTACTTCTTCTGATTCACCCTCCAGTCTTCACCTTCTCCTTCTCCTTCTTCTGCTTCTTCAGCTTCACCCTCCAGACTTCACCTTCTCCTTCTCTTTCTTCTGCTTCTTCTGATTCACCCTCCAGACTTCACCTTCTCCTTCTCCTTCTTCTGATTCTTCTGATTCACCCTCCAGACTTCACCATCTCCTTCTCCTTCTTCTGCTTCTTCTGATTCACCCTCCTGACTTCACCATCTCCTTCTCGTTCTTCTACTTCTTCTGATTCGCCCTCCAGACTTCACCTTCTCCTTCTCCTTCTTCTGCTTCTTCTGCTTCACCCTCCAGACTTCACCATCTCCTTCTCCTTCTTCTGCTTCTTCTGCTTCATCCTCCTGACTTCACCTTCTACTTCTCCTTCTTCAACTTCTTCTGATTCACCCTCCAGACTTCACCTTCTCCTTCTCCTTCTTCTGCTTCTTCTGCTTCACCCTCCAATCTTCACCTTCTCCTTCTCCTTCTTCTGCTTCTTCTGCTGCGCCCTCCAGACTTCACCTTCTACTTCTCCTTCTTCTGCTTCTTCTGCTTCACCCTCCAGACTTCACCTTCTCCTTCTCCTTCTTCTGCTTCTTCTGCTTCACCCTCCTGACTTCACCTTCTCCTTCTCCTTCTTCTACTTCTTCTGATTCACCCTCCAGACTTCACCTTCTCCTTCTCCTTCTTCTGCTTCTTCTGCGTCACCCTCCAGACGCCACCTTCTCCTTCTCCTTCTTCTGCTTCTTCTGCTGCGCCCTCCAGACTTCACCTTCTCCTTCTCCTTCTTCTGCTTCTTCTGATTCACCCTCCAGACTTCACCTTCTCCTTCTCCTTCTTCTGCTTCTTCTGATTCACCCTCCAGACTTCACCTTCTCCTTGTCCTTCTTCTGCTTCTTTTGATTGACTCTCCAGACCTCACCTTCTCCTTCTGCTTCTTCTACTTCTTCTGATTCACCCTCCAGACTTCATCTTCTCCTTCTCCTTCTTCTTCTTCTTCTGATTCACCCTCCAGACTTCACCTTCTCCTTCTCCTTCTTCTGCTTCTTCTGCTGCGCCCTCCAGACTTCACCTTCTCCTTCGCCTTCTGCTGCTTCTTCTGCTTCACCCTCCTGACTTCACCTTCTCCTTCTCCTTCTTCTGCTTCTTCTGATTCACCCTCCAGACTTCACCTTATCCTTCTCCTTCTTCTGCTTCTTCTGATTCACCCTCCAGACTTCACCTTCTCCTTCTCCTTCTTCTGCTTCTTCTGATTCACCCTCCAGACATCACCTTCTCCTTCTCCTTCTTCGACTTCTTCTGATTCACCCTCCTGACTTCAACATCTCCTTCTCCTTCTTCTGCTTCTTCTGCTTCACCCTCCAGACTTCACCTTCTCCTTCTCCGTCTTCTGCTTCTTCTGCTTCACCCTCCAGACTTCACCTTCTCCTTCTCCTTCTTCTGCTTCTTCTGCTTCACCCTCCTTACTTCACCTTCTCCTTTTCCTTCTTCTACTTCTACTGATACACCCTCCAGACTTCACCTACTCCTTCTCCTTCTTCTGCTTCTTCTGCTTCACCCTCCAGACTTCACCTTCTCCTTCTCCTTCTTCTCTTCTTCTGCTTCGCCCTCCAGACTTCACCTTCTCCTTCTCCTTCTTCTGCTTCTTCTGCTTCACCCTCCAGACTTCACCTTCTCCTTCTCATTCTTCTGCTTCTTCTGCTTCAACCTCCTGACTACACCTTCTCCTTCTCCTTCTTCTACTTCTTCTGATTCAACCTCCAGACTTCACCTTCTCCTTCTCCTTCTTCTGCTTCTTCTGCTTCACCCTCCAATCTTCACCTTCTCCTTCTCCTTCTTCTACTTCTTGTGCTTCACCCCCTGACTTCACCTTCTCCTTCTCCTTCTTCTGCTTCTTCTGCTTCACCCTCCTGACTTCACCTTCTCCTTCTCCTTCTTCTACTTCTTGTGCTTCACCCCCTGACTTCACCTTCTCCTTCTCCTTCTTCTGCTTCTTCTGAGTCACCCTCCTAACTGCACCTTCTCCTTCTCCTTCTTCTGCTTCTTCTGATTCACCCTCCTGACTTCACCTTCTACTTCTCCTTCTTCTGCTTCTTCTGATTCACCCTCCAGACTTCACCTTCTCCTTCTCCTTCTTCTGCTTCTTCTGATTCATCCTCCAGACTTCACCTTCTCCTTCTCCTTCTTCTGCTTCTTCTGATTCACCCTCCAGACCTCACCATCTCCTTTTCCTTCTTCTACTTCTTCTGATTCACCCTCCAGACATCATCTTCTGCTTCTCCTTCTTCTGCTTCTTCTGATTCACCCTCCAGACTTCACCTTATCCTTCTCCTTCTTCTGCTTCTTCTGATTCACCCTCCAGACATCACCTTCTCCTTCTTCTTCTACTTCTTCTGATTCACCCTCCAGACTTCACCTTCTCCTTCTCCTTCTTCTACTTCTTCTGATTCACCCTCCAGTCTTCACCTTCTCCTTCTCCTTCTTCTGCTTCTTCTGCTTCACCCTCCAGACTTCACCTTCTCCATCTCTTTCTTCTGCTTCTTCTGATTCTCCCTCCAGACTTCACCTTCTCCTTCTCCTTCTTCTGCTTCTTCTGATTCACCCTCCAGACCTCACCTTCTCCTTCTCCTTCTTCTATTTCTTCTGATTCACCCTCCAGACTTCATCTTCTTCTTCACCTTTTTCTGCTTCTTCTGATTCACCCTCCAGACTTCACCTTCTCCTTCTCCTTCTTCTGCTTCTTCTGATTCACCCTCCAGACTTCACCTTCTCCTTCTCCTTCTTCCACTTCTTCTGATTCACCCTCCAGACTTCACCTTCTCCTTCTCCTTCTTCTACTTCTTCTGATTCACCCTCCAGTCTTCACCTTCTCCTTCTTTTTCTTCTGCTTCTTCAGCTTTACCCTCCAGACTTCACCTTCTCCTTCTCTTTCTTCTGCTTCTTCTGATTCACCCTCCAGACTTCACCTTCTCCTTCTTCTGATTCTTCTGATTCACCCTCCAGACTTCACCATCTCCTTCTCCTTCTACTGCTTCTTCTGATTCACCCTCCTGACTTCACCTTCTCCTTCTCCTACTTCTTCTGATTCACCCTCCTGACTTCACCTTCTCCTTCTCCTTCTCCTACTTCTTCTGCTTCACCCTCCAGACTTCACCTTCTCCTTCTCCTTCTTCTACTTCTTCTGATTCACCCTCCAGACTTCACCTTCTCCTTCTCCTTCTTCTGCTTCTTCTGATTCACCCTCCAGACTTCACCTTCTCCTTCTCCTTATTCTGCTTCTTCTGATTCACCCTCCAGACTTCACCTTCTCCTTCTCCTTCTTCTGGTTCTTCTGATTCACCCTCCAGACATCACCTTCTCCTTCTCCTACTTCTGCTTCTTCTAATTCACCCTCCAGACTTCACCTTCTCCTTCTCCTTCTTCTGCTTCTTCTGCTTCACCCTCCAGACTTCACCATCTCCTTCTCCTTCTTCTGCTTCTTCTGCTTCATCCTCCTGACTTCACCTTCTACTTCTCCTTCTTCAACTTCTTCTGATTCACCCTCCAGACTTCACCTTCTCCTTCTCCTTCTTCTGCTTCTTCTGCTTCACCCTCCAATCTTCACCTTCTCCTTCTCCTTCTTCTGCTTCTTCTGCTGCGCCCTCCAGACTTCACCTTCTACTTCTCCTTCTTCTGCTTCTTCTGCTTCACCCTCCAGACTTCACCTTCTCCTTCTCCTTCTTCTGCTTCTTCTGCTTCACCCTCCTGACTTCACCTTCTCCTTCTCCTTCTTCTACTTCTTCTGATTCACCCTCCAGACTTCACCTTCTCCTTCTCCTTCTTCTGCTTCTTCTGCGTCACCCTCCAGACGCCACCTTCTCCTTCTCCTTCTTCTGCTTCTTCTGCTGCGCCCTCCAGACTTCACCTTCTCCTTCTCCTTCTTCTGCTTCTTCTGATTCACCCTCCAGACTTCACCTTCTCCTTCTCCTTCTTCTGCTTCTTCTGATTCACCCTCCAGACTTCACCTTCTCCTTGTCCTTCTTCTGCTTCTTTTGATTGACTCTCCAGACCTCACCTTCTCCTTCTGCTTCTTCTACTTCTTCTGATTCACCCTCCAGACTTCATCTTCTCCTTCTCCTTCTTCTTCTTCTTCTGATTCACCCTCCAGACTTCACCTTCTCCTTCTCCTTCTTCTGCTTCTTCTGCTGCGCCCTCCAGACTTCACCTTCTCCTTCGCCTTCTGCTGCTTCTTCTGCTTCACCCTCCTGACTTCACCTTCTCCTTCTCCTTCTTCTGCTTCTTCTGATTCACCCTCCAGACTTCACCTTATCCTTCTCCTTCTTCTGCTTCTTCTGATTCACCCTCCAGACTTCACCTTCTCCTTCTCCTTCTTCTGCTTCTTCTGATTCACCCTCCAGACATCACCTTCTCCTTCTCCTTCTTCGACTTCTTCTGATTCACCCTCCTGACTTCAACATCTCCTTCTCCTTCTTCTGCTTCTTCTGCTTCACCCTCCAGACTTCACCTTCTCCTTCTCCGTCTTCTGCTTCTTCTGCTTCACCCTCCAGACTTCACCTTCTCCTTCTCCTTCTTCTGCTTCTTCTGCTTCACCCTCCTTACTTCACCTTCTCCTTTTCCTTCTTCTACTTCTACTGATACACCCTCCAGACTTCACCTACTCCTTCTCCTTCTTCTGCTTCTTCTGCTTCACCCTCCAGACTTCACCTTCTCCTTCTCCTTCTTCTCTTCTTCTGCTTCGCCCTCCAGACTTCACCTTCTCCTTCTCCTTCTTCTGCTTCTTCTGCTTCACCCTCCAGACTTCACCTTCTCCTTCTCATTCTTCTGCTTCTTCTGCTTCAACCTCCTGACTACACCTTCTCCTTCTCCTTCTTCTACTTCTTCTGATTCAACCTCCAGACTTCACCTTCTCCTTCTCCTTCTTCTGCTTCTTCTGCTTCACCCTCCAATCTTCACCTTCTCCTTCTCCTTCTTCTACTTCTTGTGCTTCACCCCCTGACTTCACCTTCTCCTTCTCCTTCTTCTGCTTCTTCTGCTTCACCCTCCTGACTTCACCTTCTCCTTCTCCTTCTTCTACTTCTTGTGCTTCACCCCCTGACTTCACCTTCTCCTTCTCCTTCTTCTGCTTCTTCTGAGTCACCCTCCTAACTGCACCTTCTCCTTCTCCTTCTTCTGCTTCTTCTGATTCACCCTCCTGACTTCACCTTCTACTTCTCCTTCTTCTGCTTCTTCTGATTCACCCTCCAGACTTCACCTTCTCCTTCTCCTTCTTCTGCTTCTTCTGATTCATCCTCCAGACTTCACCTTCTCCTTCTCCTTCTTCTGCTTCTTCTGATTCACCCTCCAGACCTCACCATCTCCTTTTCCTTCTTCTACTTCTTCTGATTCACCCTCCAGACATCATCTTCTGCTTCTCCTTCTTCTGCTTCTTCTGATTCACCCTCCAGACTTCACCTTATCCTTCTCCTTCTTCTGCTTCTTCTGATTCACCCTCCAGACATCACCTTCTCCTTCTTCTTCTACTTCTTCTGATTCACCCTCCAGACTTCACCTTCTCCTTCTCCTTCTTCTACTTCTTCTGATTCACCCTCCAGTCTTCACCTTCTCCTTCTCCTTCTTCTGCTTCTTCTGCTTCACCCTCCAGACTTCACCTTCTCCATCTCTTTCTTCTGCTTCTTCTGATTCTCCCTCCAGACTTCACCTTCTCCTTCTCCTTCTTCTGCTTCTTCTGATTCACCCTCCAGACCTCACCTTCTCCTTCTCCTTCTTCTATTTCTTCTGATTCACCCTCCAGACTTCATCTTCTTCTTCACCTTTTTCTGCTTCTTCTGATTCACCCTCCAGACTTCACCTTCTCCTTCTCCTTCTTCTGCTTCTTCTGATTCACCCTCCAGACTTCACCTTCTCCTTCTCCTTCTTCCACTTCTTCTGATTCACCCTCCAGACTTCACCTTCTCCTTCTCCTTCTTCTACTTCTTCTGATTCACCCTCCAGTCTTCACCTTCTCCTTCTTTTTCTTCTGCTTCTTCAGCTTTACCCTCCAGACTTCACCTTCTCCTTCTCTTTCTTCTGCTTCTTCTGATTCACCCTCCAGACTTCACCTTCTCCTTCTTCTGATTCTTCTGATTCACCCTCCAGACTTCACCATCTCCTTCTCCTTCTACTGCTTCTTCTGATTCACCCTCCTGACTTCACCTTCTCCTTCTCCTACTTCTTCTGATTCACCCTCCTGACTTCACCTTCTCCTTCTCCTTCTCCTACTTCTTCTGCTTCACCCTCCAGACTTCACCTTCTCCTTCTCCTTCTTCTACTTCTTCTGATTCACCCTCCAGACTTCACCTTCTCCTTCTCCTTCTTCTGCTTCTTCTGATTCACCCTCCAGACTTCACCTTCTCCTTCTCCTTATTCTGCTTCTTCTGATTCACCCTCCAGACTTCACCTTCTCCTTCTCCTTCTTCTGGTTCTTCTGATTCACCCTCCAGACATCACCTTCTCCTTCTCCTACTTCTGCTTCTTCTAATTCACCCTCCAGACTTCACCTTCTCCTTCTCCTTCTTCTACTTCTTCTGGTTCACCCTCCAGACTTCATCTTCTCCTTCTCCTTCTTCTACTTCTTCTGATTCACCCTCCAGACTTCACCTTCTCCTTCTCCTTCTTCTATTCTTCTGATTCACCCTCCAGACTTCACCTTCTCCTTCTACTTCTTCTGCTTCTTCTGATTCACCCTCCAGACTTCACCTTCTCCTTCTCCTTCTTCTGCTTCTTCTGATTCACCCTCCAGACTTCACCTTCTCCTTCTCCTTCTTCTACTTCTTCTGATTCACCCTCCAGACTTCACCTTCTCCTTCTCCTTCTTCTACTTCTTCTGATTCACCCTCCAGACTTCACCTTCTCCTTCTCCTTCTTCTACTTCTTCTGCTTCTCCCTCCAGACTTCACCTTCTACTTCTCCTTCTTCAGCTTCTTCTGCTTCACCCTCCAGACTTCACCTTCTCCTTCTCCTTCTTCTGCTTCTTCTGCTTCACCCTCCTGACTTCACCTTCTCCTTTTCCTTCTTCTACTTCTTCTGATTCACCCTCCAGACTTCACCTTCTCCTTCTCCTTCTTCTGCTTCTTCTGCTTCACCCTCCAGACTTCACCTTCTCCTTCTCCTTCTGCTTCTTCTGCTGCACCCTCCAGACTTCACCTTCTCCTTCTCCTTCTTCTGCTTCTTCTGCTTCACCCTCCTGACTTCACCTTCTCCTTCTCCTTCTTCTACTTCTTCTGCTTCACCCCCCTGACTTCACCTTCTCCTTCTCCTTCTTCTGCTTCATCTGATTCACCCTCCTAACTTCACCTTCTCCTTCTCCTTCTTCTGCTTCTTCTGATTCACCCTCCTGACTTCACCTTCTCCTTCTCCTTCTTCTGCTTCTTCTGATTCACCCTCCAGACTTCACCTTCTCCTTCTCCTTCTTCTGCTTCTTCTGATTCACCCTCCAGACCTCACCTTCTCCTTCTCCTTCTTCTACTTCTTCTGATTCACCCTCCAGACTTCATCTTCTCCTTCTCCTTCTCCTGCTTCTTCTGATTCACCCTCCAGACTTCACCTTCTCCATCTCCTTCTTCTGCTTCTTCTGATTCACCCTCCAGACTTCACCTTCTCCTTCTCCTTCTTCTACTTCTTCTGATTCACCCTCCAGGCTTCACCTTCTCCTTCTCCTTCTTCTACTTCTTCTGATTCGCCCTACAGACTTCACCTTCTCCTTCTCCTTCTTCTGCTTCTTCTGCTTCACCCTCCAGACTTCACCATCTCCTTCTCCTTCTTCTGCTTCTTCTGCTTCATCCTCCTGACTTCACCTTCTACTTCTCCTTCTTCAACTTCTTCTGATTCACCCTCCAGACTTCACCTTCTCCTTCTCCTTCTTCTGCTTCTTCTGCTTCACCCTCCAATCTTCACCTTCTCCTTCTCCTTCTTCTGCTTCTTCTGCTGCGCCCTCCAGACTTCACCTTCTCCTTCTCCTTCTTCTGCTTCTTCTGCTTCACCCTCCTGACTTCACCTTCTCCTTCTCCTTCTTCTACTTCTTCTGCTTCACCCCCCTGAAGTCACCTTCTCCTTCTCCTTCATCTGCTTCTTCTGATTCACCCTCCTAACTGCACCTTCTCCTTCTCCTTTTTCTGCTTCTTCTGATTCACCCTCCAGACTTCACCTTCTCCTTCTCCTTCTTCTGCTTCTTCTGATTCACCCTCGAGACCTCACCATCTCCTTTTCCTTCTTCTACTTCTTCTGATTCACCCTCCAGACATCATCTTCTCCTTCTCCTTCTTCTGCTTCTTCTGATTCACCCTCCAGACATCACCTTCTCCTTCTCCTTCTTCTACTTCTTCTGATTCACCCTCCTGACTTCAACATCTCCTTCTCCTTCTTCTGCTTCTTCTGCTTCACCCTCCAGATTCACCTTCTCCTTCTCCGTCTTCTGCTTCTTCTGCTTCACCCTCCAGACTTCTACTTCTCCTTCTCCTTCTTCTGCTTCTTCTGCTTCACCCTCCTGACTTCACCTTCTCCTTTTCCTTCTTCTACTTCTACTGATTCACCCTCCAGACTTCACCTACTCCTTCTCCTTCTTCTGCTTCTTCTGCTTCACCCTCCAGACTTCACCTTCTCCTTCTCCTTCTTCTCTTCTTCTGCTTCGCTCTCCATACTTCACCTTCTCCTTCTCCTTCTTCTGCTTCTTCTGCTTCACCCTCCAGACTTCACCTTCTCCTTCTCCTTCTTCTGCTTCTTCTGCTTCAACCTCCTGACTACACCTTCTCCTTCTCCTTCTTCTACTTCTTCTGATTCACCCTCCAGACTTCACCTTCTCCTTCTCCTTCTTCTGCTTCTTCTGCTTCACCCTCCAGACTTCAGCTTCTCCTTCTCCTTCTTCTGCTCCTTCTGCTTCGCCCTCCAGACTTCACCTTCTACTTCTCCTTCTTCTGCTTCTTCTGCTTCACCCTCCAGACTTCACCTTCTCCTTCTCCTTCTTCTGCTTCTTCTGCTTCACCCTCCTGACTTCACCTTCTCCTTCTCCTTCTTCTACTTCTTCTGATTCACCCTCCAGACTTCACCTTCTCCTTCTCCTTCTTCTGCTTCTTCTGCGTCACCCTCCAGACGCCACCTTCTCCTTCTCCTTCTTCCGCTTCTTCTGCTGCGCCCTCCAGACTTCACCTTCTCCTTCTCCTTCTTCTGCTTCTTCTGATTCACCCTCCAGACTTCACCTTCTCCTTCTCCTTCTTCTGCTTCTTCTGATTCACCCTCCAGACTTCACCTTCTCCTTGTCCTTCTTCTGCTTCTTTTGATTGACTCTCCAGACCTCACCTTCTCCTTCTGCTTCTTCTACTTCTTCTGATTCACCCTCCAGACTTCATCTTCTCCTTCTCCTTCTTCTTCTTCTTCTGATTCACCCTCCAGACTTCACCTTCTCCTTCTCCTTCTTCTGCTTCTTCTGCTGCGCCCTCCAGACTTCACCTTCTCCTTCTCCTTCTGCTGCTTCTTCTGCTTCACCCTCCTGACTTCACCTTCTCCTTCTCCTTCTTCTGCTTCTTCTGATTCACCCTCCAGACTTCACCTTATCCTTCTCCTTCTTCTGCTTCTTCTGATTCACCCTCCAGACTTCACCTTCTCCTTCTCCTTCTTCTGCTTCTTCTGATTCACCCTCCAGACATCACCTTCTCCTTCTCCTTCTTCTACTTCTTCTGATTCACCCTCCTGACTTCAACATCTCCTTCTCCTTCTTCTGCTTCTTCTGCTTCACCCTCCAGACTTCACCTTCTCCTTCTCCGTCTTCTGCTTCTTCTGCTTCACCCTCCAGACTTCACCTTCTCCTTCTCCTTCTTCTGCTTCTTCTGCTTCACCCTCCTTACTTCACCTTCTCCTTTTCCTTCTTCTACTTCTACTGATACACCCTCCAGACTTCACCTACTCCTTCTCCTTCTTCTGCTTCTTCTGCTTCACCCTCCAGACTTCACCTTCTCCTTCTCCTTCTTCTCTTCTTCTGCTTCGCCCTCCAGACTTCACCTTCTCCTTCTCCTTCTTCTGCTTCTTCTGCTTCACCCTCCAGACTTCACCTTCTCCTTCTCATTCTTCTGCTTCTTCTGCTTCAACCTCCTGACTACACCTTCTCCTTCTCCTTCTTCTACTTCTTCTGATTCAACCTCCAGACTTCACCTTCTCCTTCTCCTTCTTCTGCTTCTTCTGCTTCACCCTCCAATCTTCACCTTCTCCATCTCCTTCTTCTGCTTCTTCTGCTGCGTCCTCCAGGCTTCACCTTCTCCTTCTCCTTCTTCTGCTTCTTCTGCTTCACCCTCCTGACTTCACCTTCTCCTTCTCCTTCTTCTACTTCTTGTGCTTCACCCCCTGACTTCACCTTCTCCTTCTCCTTCTTCTGCTTCTTCTGAGTCACCCTCCTAACTGCACCTTCTCCTTCTCCTTCTTCTGCTTCTTCTGATTCATCCTCCAGACTTCACCTTCTCCTTCTCCTTCTTCTGCTTCTTCTGATTCACCCTCCAGACCTCACCATCTCCTTTTCCTTCTTCTACTTCTTCTGATTCACCCTCCAGACATCATCTTCTCCTTCTCCTTCTTCTGCTTCTTCTGATTCACCCTCCAGACTTCACCTTATCCTTCTCCTTCTTCTGCTTCTTCTGATTCACCCTCCAGACATCACCTTCTCCTTCTCCTTCTTCTACTTCTTCTGATTCACCCTCCAGACTTCACCTTCTCCTTCTCCTTCTTCTACTTCTTCTGATTCACCCTCCAGTCTTCACCTTCTCCTTCTCCTTCTTCTGCTTCTTCTGCTTCACCCTCCAGACTTCACCTTCTCCATCTCTTTCTTCTGCTTCTTCTGATTCTCCCTCCAGACTTCACCTTCTCCTTCTCCTTCTTCTGCTTCTTCTGATTCACCCTCCAGACCTCACCTTCTCCTTCTCCTTCTTCTATTTCTTCTGATTCACCCTCCAGACTTCATCTTCTCCTTCACCTTTTTCTGCTTCTTCTGATTCACCCTCCAGACTTCACCTTCTCCTTCTCCTTCTTCTACTTCTTCTGATTCACCCTCCAGACTTCACCTTCTCCTTCTCCTTCTTCTGCTTCTTCTGATTCACCCTCCAGACTTCACCTTCTCCTTCTCCTTATTCTGCTTCTTCTGATTCACCCTCCAGACTTCACCTTCTCCTTCTCCTTCTTCTGCTTCTTCTGATTCACCCTCCAGACATCACCTTCTCCTTCTCCTACTTCTGCTTCTTCTAATTCACCCTCCAGACTTCACCTTCTCCTTCTCCTTCTTCTACTTCTTCTGGTTCACCCTCCAGACTTCATCTTCTCCTTCTCCTTCTTCTACTTCTTCTGATTCACCCTCCAGACTTCACCTTCTCCTTCTCCTTCTTCTATTCTTCTGATTCACCCTCCAGACTTCACCTTCTCCTTCTACTTCTTCTGCTTCTTCTGATTCACCCTCCAGACTTCACCTTCTCCTTCTCCTTCTTCTGCTTCTTCTGATTCACCCTCCAGACTTCACCTTCTCCTTCTCCTTCTTCTACTTCTTCTGATTCACCCTCCAGACTTCACCTTCTCCTTCTCCTTCTTCTACTTCTTCTGATTCACCATCCAGACTTCACCTTCTCCTTCTCCTTCTTCTACTTCTTCTGCTTCTCCCTCCAGACTTGACCTTCTACTTCTCCTTCTTCAGCTTCTTCTGCTTCACCCTCCAGACTTCACCTTCTCCTTCTCCTTCTTCTGCTTCTTCTGCTTCACCCTCCTGACTTCACCTTCTCCTTCTCCTTCTTCTACTTCTTCTGATTCACCCTCCAGACTTCACCTTCTCCTTCTCCTTCTTCTGCTTCTTCTGCTTCACCCTCCAGACTTCAATTTCTCCTTCTCCTTCTTCTGCTTCTTCTGCTGCACCCTCCAGACTTCACCTTCTCCTTCTCCTTCTTCTGCTTCTTCTGCTTCACCCTCCTGACTTCACCTTCTACTTCTCCTTCTTCTACTTCTTCTGCTTCACCCCCCTGACTTCACCTTCTCCTTCTCCTTCTTCTGCTTCTTCTGATTCACCCTCCTAACTTCACCTTCTCCTTCTCCTTCTTCTGCTTCTTCTGATTCACCCTCCAGACTTCACCTTCTCCTTCTCTTTCTTCTGCTTCTTCTGATTCACCCTCCAGACTTCACCTTCTCCTTCTCCTTCTTCTGATTCTTCTGATTCACCCTCCTGACTTCACCATCTCCTTCTCGTTCTTCTACTTCTTCTGATTCGCCCTCCAGACTTCACCTTCTCCTTCTCCTTCTTCTGCTTCTTCTGCTTCACCCTCCAGACTTCACCATCTCCTTCTCCTTCTTCTGCTTCTTCTGCTTCAACCTCCTGACTTCACCTTCTACTTCTCCTTCTTCTACTTCTTCTGATTCACCCTCCAGACTTCACCTTCTCCTTCTCCTTCTTCTGCTTCTTCTGCTTCACCCTCCAATCTTCACCTTCTCCTTCTCCTTCTTCTGCTTCTTCTGCTGCGCCCTCCAGACTTCACCTTCTCCTTCTCCTTCTTCTGCTTCTTCTGCTTCACCCTCCTGACTTCACCTTCTCCTTCTCCTTCTTCTACTTCTTCTGCTTCACCCCCCTGAAGTCACCTTCTCCTTCTCCTTCTTCTGCTTCTTCTGATTGACCCTCCTAACTGCACCTTCTCCTTCTCCTTTTTCTGCTTCTTCTGATTCACCCTCCAGACTTCACCTTCTCCTTCTCCTTCTTCTGCTTCTTCTGATTCACCCTCGAGACCTCACCATCTCCTTTTCCTTCTTCTACTTCTTCTGATTCACCCTCCAGACATCATCTTCTCCTTCTCCTTCTTATGCTTCTTCTGATTCACCCTCCAGACTTCACCTTCTCCTTCTCCTTCTTCTGCTTCTTCTGATTCACCCTCCAGACTTCACCTTCTCCTTCTCCTTCTTCTACTTCTTCTGATTCACCCTCCTGACTTCAACATCTCCTTCTCCTTCTTCTGCTTCTTCTGCTTCACCCTCCAGATTCACCTTCTCCTTCTCCGTCTTCTGCTTCACCCTCCAGACTTCACCTTCTCCTTCTCCTTCTTCTGCTTCTTCTGCTTCACCCTCCTGACTTCACCTTCTCCTTTTCCTTCTTCTACTTCTACTGATTCACCCTCCAGACTTCACCTACTCCTTCTCCTTCTTCTGCTTCTTCTGCTTCATCCTCCAGACTTCACCTTCTCCTTCTCCTTCTTCTCTTCTTCTGCTTCGCTCTCCAGACTTCACCTTCTCCTTCTCCTTCTTCTGCTTCTTCTGCTTCACCCTCCAGACTTCACCTTCTCCTTCTCCTTCTTCTGCTTCTTCTGCTTCAACCTCCTGACTACACCTTCTCCTTCTCCTTCTTCTACTTCTTCTGATTCAACCTCCAGACTTCACCTTCTCCTTCTCCTTCTTCTGCTTCTTCTGCTTCACCCTCCAATCTTCACCTTCTCCATCTCCTTCTTCTGCTTCTTCTGCTGCGTCCTCCAGACTTCACCTTCTCCTTCTCCTTCTTCTGCTTCTTCTGCTTCACCCTCCTGACTTCACCTTCTCCTTCTCCTTCTTCTACTTCTTCTGCTTCACCCCCTGACTTCACCTTCTCCTTCTCCTTCTTCTGCTTCTTCTGAGTCACCCTCCTAACTGCACCTTCTCCTTCTCCTTCTTCTGCTTCTTCTGATTCACCCTCCTGACTTCACCTTCTCCTTCTCCTTCTTCTGCTTCTTCTGATTCACCCTCCAGACTTCACCTTCTCCTTCTCCTTCTTCTGCTTCCACTGATTCATCCTCCAGACTTCACCTTCTCCTTCTCCTTTTCTGCTTCTTCTGATTCACCCTCCAGACCTCACCATCTCCTTTTCCTTCTTCTACTTATTCTGATTCAATCTCCAGACATCATCTTCTCCTTCTCCGTCTACTGCTTCTTCTGATTCACCCTCCAGACTTCACCTTCTCCTTCTCCTTCTTCTGCTTCTTCTGATTCACCCTCCAGACATCACTTTCTCCTTCTCCTTCTTCTACTTCTTCTGATTCACCCTCCAGACTTCACCTTCTCCTTCTCCTTCTTCTACTTCTTCTGATTCACCCTCCAGTCTTCACCTTCTCCTTCTCCTTCTTCTGCTTCTTCTGCTTCACCCTCCAGACTTCACCTTCTCCTTCTCTTTCTTCTGCTTCTTCTGATTCTCCCTCCAGACTTCACCTTCTCCTTCTCCTTCTTCTGCTTCTTCTGATTCACCCTCCAGACCTCACCTTCTCCTTCTCCTTCTTCTACTTCTTCTGATTCACCCTCCAGACTTCATCTTCTCCTTCTCCTTTTTCTGCTTCTTCTGATTCACCCTCCAGACTTCACCTTCTCCTTCTCCTTCTTCTGCTTCTTCTGATTCACCCTCCAGACTTCACCTTCTCCTTCTCCTTCTTCTGCTTCTTCTGATTCACCCTCCAGACTTCACCTTCTCCTTCTCCTTATTCTGCTTCTTCTGATTCACCCTCCAGACTTCACCTTCTCCTTCTCCTTCTTCTGCTTCTTCTGATTCACCCTCCAGACATCACCTTCTCCTTCTCCTTCTTCTGCTTCTTCTAATTCACCCTCCAGACATCACCTTCTCCTTCTCCTTCTTCTACTTCTTCTGATTCACCCTCCAGACTTCATCTTCTCCTTCTCCTTCTTCTACTTCTTCTGATTCACCCTCCAGACTTCACCTTCTCCTTCTCCTTCTTCTATTCTTCTGATTCACCCTCCAGACTTCACCTTCTCCTTCTACTTCTTCTGCTTCTTCTGATTCACCCTCCAGACTTCACCTTCTCCTTCTCCTTCTTCTGCTTCTTCTGATTCACCCTCCAGACTTCACCTACTCCTTCTCCTTCTTCTACTTCTTCTGATTCACCCTCCAGACTTCACCTTCTCCTTCTCCTTCTTCTGCTTCTTCTGATTCACCCTCCAGACTTCACCTTCTCCTTCTCCTTATTCTGCTTCTTCTGATTCACCCTCCAGACTTCACCTTCTCCTTCTCCTTCTTCTGCTTCGTCTGATTCACCCTCCAGACATCACCTTCTCCTTCTCCTTCTTCTGCTTCTTCTAATTCACCCTCCAGACTTCACCTTCTCCTTCTCCTTCTTCTACTTCTTCTGATTCACCCTCCAGACTTCATCTTCTCCTTCTCCTTCTTCTACTTCTTCTGATTCACCCTCCAGACTTCACCTTCTCCTTCTCCTTCTTCTATTCTTCTGATTCACCCTCCAGACTTCACCTTCTCCTTCTACTTCTTCTGCTTCTTCTGATTCACCCTCCAGACTTCACCTTCTCCTTCTCCTTCTTCTGCTTCTTCTGATTCACCCTCCAGACTTCACCTTCTCCTTCTCCTTCTTCTACTTCTTCTGATTCACCCTCCAGACTTCACCTTCTCCTTCTCCTTCACCCTCCAGACTTCACCTTCTCCTTCTCCTTCTTCTACTTCTTCTGCTTCTCCCTCCAGACTTCACCTTCTACTTCTCCTTCTTCAGCTTCTTCTGCTTCACCCTCCAGACTTCACCTTCTCCTTCTCCTTCTTCTGCTTCTTCTGCTTCACCCTCCTGACTTCACCTTCTTCTACTTCTTCTGATTCACCCTCCAGACTTCACCTTCTCCTTCTCCTTCTTCTGCTTCTTCTGCTTCACCCTCCAGACTTCACCTTCTCCTTCTCCTTCTTCTCTTCTTCTGCTTCGCTCTCCAGACTTCACCTTCTCCTTCTCCTTCTTCTGCTTCTTCTGCTTCACCCTCCAGACTTCACCTTCTCCTTCTCCTTCTTCTGCTTCTTCTGCTTCAACCTCCTGACTACACCTTCTCCTTCTCCTTCTTCTACTTCTTCTGATTCAACCTCCAGACTTCACCTTCTCCTTCTCCTTCTTCTGCTTCTTCTGCTACACCCTCCAATCTTCACCTTCTCCATCTCCTTCTTCTGCTTCTTCTGCTGCGTCCTCCAGACTTCACCTTCTCCTTCTCCTTCTTCTGCTTCTTCTGCTACACCCTCCAATCTTCACCTTCTCCATCTCCTTCTTCTGCTTCTTCTGCTGCGTCCTCCAGACTTCACCTTCTCCTTCTCCTTCTTCTGCTTCTACTGATTCATCCTCCAGACTTCACCTTCTCCTTCTCCTTCTTCTGCTTCTTCTGATTCACCCTCCAGACCTCACCATCTCCTTTTCCTTCTTCTACTTATTCTGATTCAATCTCCAGACATCATCTTCTCCTTCTCCGTCTACTGCTTCTTCTGATTCACCCTCCAGACTTCACCTTCTCCTTCTCCTTCTTCTGCTTCTTCTGATTCACCCTCCAGACATCACTTTCTCCTTCTCCTTCTTCTACTTCTTCTGATTCACCCTCCAGACTTCACCTTCTCCTTCTCCTTCTTCTACTTCTTCTGATTCACCCTCCAGTCTTCACCTTCTCCTTCTCCTTCTTCTGCTTCTTCTGCTTCACCCTCCAGACTTCACCTTCTCCTTCTCTTTCTTCTGCTTCTTCTGATTCTCCCTCCAGACTTCACCTTCTCCTTCTCCTTCTTCTGCTTCTACTGATTCATCCTCCAGACTTCACCTTCTCCTTCTCCTTTTCTGCTTCTTCTGATTCACCCTCCAGACCTCACCATCTCCTTTTCCTTCTTCTACTTATTCTGATTCAATCTCCAGACATCATCTTCTCCTTCTCCGTCTACTGCTTCTTCTGATTCACCCTCCAGACTTCACCTTCTCCTTCTCCTTCTTCTGCTTCTTCTGATTCACCCTCCAGACATCACTTTCTCCTTCTCCTTCTTCTACTTCTTCTGATTCACCCTCCAGACTTCACCTTCTCCTTCTCCTTCTTCTACTTCTTCTGATTCACCCTCCAGTCTTCACCTTCTCCTTCTCCTTCTTCTGCTTCTTCTGCTTCACCCTCCAGACTTCACCTTCTCCTTCTCTTTCTTCTGCTTCTTCTGATTCTCCCTCCAGACTTCACCTTCTCCTTCTCCTTCTTCTGCTTCTTCTGATTCACCCTCCAGACCTCACCTTCTCCTTCTCCTTCTTCTACTTCTTCTGATTCACCCTCCAGACTTCATCTTCTCCTTCTCCTTTTTCTGCTTCTTCTGATTCACCCTCCAGACTTCACCTTCTCCTTCTCCTTCTTCTGCTTCTTCTGATTCACCCTCCAGACTTCACCTTCTCCTTCTCCTTCTTCTGCTTCTTCTGATTCACCCTCCAGACTTCACCTTCTCCTTCTCCTTATTCTGCTTCTTCTGATTCACCCTCCAGACTTCACCTTCTCCTTCTCCTTCTTCTGCTTCTTCTGATTCACCCTCCAGACATCACCTTCTCCTTCTCCTTCTTCTGCTTCTTCTAATTCACCCTCCAGACTTCACCTTCTCCTTCTCCTTCTTCTACTTCTTCTGATTCACCCTCCAGACTTCATCTTCTCCTTCTCCTTCTTCTACTTCTTCTGATTCACCCTCCAGACTTCACCTTCTCCTTCTCCTTCTTCTATTCTTCTGATTCACCCTCCAGACTTCACCTTCTCCTTCTACTTCTTCTGCTTCTTCTGATTCACCCTCCAGACTTCACCTTCTCCTTCTCCTTCTTCTGCTTCTTCTGATTCACCCTCCAGACTTCACCTACTCCTTCTCCTTCTTCTACTTCTTCTGATTCACCCTCCAGACTTCACCTTCTCCTTCTCCTTCTTCTGCTTCTTCTGATTCACCCTCCAGACTTCACCTTCTCCTTCTCCTTATTCTGCTTCTTCTGATTCACCCTCCAGACTTCACCTTCTCCTTCTCCTTCTTCTGCTTCGTCTGATTCACCCTCCAGACATCACCTTCTCCTTCTCCTTCTTCTGCTTCTTCTAATTCACCCTCCAGACTTCACCTTCTCCTTCTCCTTCTTCTACTTCTTCTGATTCACCCTCCAGACTTCATCTTCTCCTTCTCCTTCTTCTACTTCTTCTGATTCACCCTCCAGACTTCACCTTCTCCTTCTCCTTCTTCTATTCTTCTGATTCACCCTCCAGACTTCACCTTCTCCTTCTACTTCTTCTGCTTCTTCTGATTCACCCTCCAGACTTCACCTTCTCCTTCTCCTTCTTCTGCTTCTTCTGATTCACCCTCCAGACTTCACCTTCTCCTTCTCCTTCTTCTACTTCTTCTGATTCACCCTCCAGACTTCACCTTCTCCTTCTCCTTCACCCTCCAGACTTCACCTTCTCCTTCTCCTTCTTCTACTTCTTCTGCTTCTCCCTCCAGACTTCACCTTCTACTTCTCCTTCTTCAGCTTCTTCTGCTTCACCCTCCAGACTTCACCTTCTCCTTCTCCTTCTTCTGCTTCTTCTGCTTCACCCTCCTGACTTCACCTTCTTCTACTTCTTCTGATTCACCCTCCAGACTTCACCTTCTCCTTCTCCTTCTTCTGCTTCTTCTGCTTCACCCTCCAGACTTCACCTTCTCCTTCTCCTTCTTCTCTTCTTCTGCTTCGCTCTCCAGACTTCACCTTCTCCTTCTCCTTCTTCTGCTTCTTCTGCTTCACCCTCCAGACTTCACCTTCTCCTTCTCCTTCTTCTGCTTCTTCTGCTTCAACCTCCTGACTACACCTTCTCCTTCTCCTTCTTCTACTTCTTCTGATTCAACCTCCAGACTTCACCTTCTCCTTCTCCTTCTTCTGCTTCTTCTGCTACACCCTCCAATCTTCACCTTCTCCATCTCCTTCTTCTGCTTCTTCTGCTGCGTCCTCCAGACTTCACCTTCTCCTTCTCCTTCTTCTGCTTCTTCTGCTACACCCTCCAATCTTCACCTTCTCCATCTCCTTCTTCTGCTTCTTCTGCTGCGTCCTCCAGACTTCACCTTCTCCTTCTCCTTCTTCTGCTTCTACTGATTCATCCTCCAGACTTCACCTTCTCCTTCTCCTTCTTCTGCTTCTTCTGATTCACCCTCCAGACCTCACCATCTCCTTTTCCTTCTTCTACTTATTCTGATTCAATCTCCAGACATCATCTTCTCCTTCTCCGTCTACTGCTTCTTCTGATTCACCCTCCAGACTTCACCTTCTCCTTCTCCTTCTTCTGCTTCTTCTGATTCACCCTCCAGACATCACTTTCTCCTTCTCCTTCTTCTACTTCTTCTGATTCACCCTCCAGACTTCACCTTCTCCTTCTCCTTCTTCTACTTCTTCTGATTCACCCTCCAGTCTTCACCTTCTCCTTCTCCTTCTTCTGCTTCTTCTGCTTCACCCTCCAGACTTCACCTTCTCCTTCTCTTTCTTCTGCTTCTTCTGATTCTCCCTCCAGACTTCACCTTCTCCTTCTCCTTCTTCTGCTTCTTCTGATTCACCCTCCAGACCTCACCTTCTCCTTCTCCTTCTTCTACTTCTTCTGATTCACCCTCCAGACTTCATCTTCTCCTTCTCCTTTTTCTGCTTCTTCTGATTCACCCTCCAGACTTCACCTTCTCCTTCTCCTTCTTCTGCTTCTTCTGATTCACACTCCAGACTTCACCTTCTCCTTCTCCTTCTTCTGCTTCTTCTGATTCACCCTCCAGACTTCACCTTCTCCTTCTCCTTATTCTGCTTCTTCTGATTCACCCTCCAGACTTCACCTTCTCCTTCTCCTTCTTCTGCTTCTTCTGATTCACCCTCCAGACATCACCTTCGCCTTCTCCTTCTTCTGCTTCTTCTAATTCACCCTCCAGACTTCACCTTCTCCTTCTCCTTCTTCTACTTCTTCTGATTCACCCTCCAGACTTCATCTTCTCCTTCTCCTTCTTCTACTTCTTCTGATTCACCCTCCAGACTTCACCTTCTCCTTCTCCTTCTTCTATTCTTCTGATTCACCCTCCAGACTTCACCTTCTCCTTCTACTTCTTCTGCTTCTTCTGATTCACCCTCCAGACTTCACCTTCTCCTTCTCCTTCTTCTGCTTCTTCTGATTCACCCTCCAGACTTACCTTCTCCTTCTCCTTCTTCTACTTCTTCTGATTCACCCTCCAGACTTCACCTTCTCCTTCTCCTTCTTCTACTTCTTCTGATTCACCCTCCAGACTTCACCTTCTCCTTCTCCTTCTTCTGCTTCTTCTGATTCACCCTCCAGACTTACCTTCTCCTTCTCCTTCTTCTACTTCTTCTGATTCACCCTCCAGACTTCACCTTCTCCTTCTCCTTCTTCTGCTTCGTCTGATTCACCCTCCAGACATCACCTTCTCCTTCTCCTTCTTCTGCTTCTTCTAATTCACCCTCCAGACTTCACCTTCTCCTTCTCCTTCTTCTACTTCTTCCGATTCACCCTCCAGACTTCATCTTCTCCTTCTCCTTCTTCTACTTCTTCTGATTCACCCTCCAGACTTCACCTTCTCCTTCTCCTTCTTCTATTCTTCTGATTCACCCTCCAGACTTCACCTTCTCCTTCTACTTCTTCTGCTTCTTCTGATTGACCCTCCAGACTTCACCTTCTCCTTCTCCTTCTTCTGCTTCTTCTGATTCACCCTCCAGACTTCACCTTCTCCTTCTCCTTCTTCTACTTCTTCTGATTCACCCTCCAGACTTCACCTTCTCCTTCTCCTTCTTCTACTTCTTCTGCTTCTCCCTCCAGACTTCACCTTCTACTTCTCCTTCTTCAGCTTCTTCTGCTTCACCCTCCAGACTTCACCTTCTCCTTCTCCTTCTTCTGCTTCTTCTGCTTCACCCTCCTGACTTCACCTTCTTCTACTTCTTCTGATTCACCCTCCAGACTTCACCTTCTCCTTCTCCTTCTTCTGCTTCTTCTGCTTCACCCTCCAGACTTCAACTTCTCCTTCTCCTTCTTCTGCTTCTTCTGCTGCGCCCTCCAGAATTCACCTTCTCCTTCTCCTTCTTCTGCTTCTTCTGCTTCACCCTCCTGACTTCACCTTCTCCTTCTCCTTCTTCTACTTCTTCTGCTTCACCCCCCTGACTTCACCTTCTCCTTCTCCTTCTTCTGCTTCTTCTGATTCACCCTCCTAACTTCACCTTCTCCTTCTCCTTCTTCTGCTTCTTCTGATTCACCCTCCAGACTTCATCTTCTCCTTCTCCTTCTCCTGCTTCTTCTGATTCACCCTCCAGACTTCACCTTCTCCATCTCCTTCTTCTGCTTCTTCTGATTCACCCTCCAGACTTCACCTTCTCCTTCTCCTTCTTCTACTTCTTCTGATTCACCCTCCAGGCTTCACCTTCTCCTTCTCCTTCTTCTACTTCTTCTGATTCACCCTCCAGTCTTCACCTTCTCCTTCTCCTTCTTCTGCTTCTTCAGCTTCACCCTCCAGACTTCACCTTCTCCTTCTCTTTCTTTGCTTCTTCTGATTCACCCTCCAGACTTCACCTTCTCCTTCTCCTTCTTCTGATTCTTCTGATTCACCCTCCAGACTTCACCATCTCCTTCTCCTTCTTCTGCTTCTTCTGATTCACCCTCCTGACTTCACCATCTCCTTCTCGTTCTTCTACTTCTTCTGATTCACCCTCCTGACTTCACCTTCTCCTTCTCCTTCTTCTACTTCTTCTGCTTCACCCTCCAGACGTCACCTTCTCCTTCTCCTTCTTCTACTTCTTCTGATTCACCCTCCAGACTTCACCTTCTCCTTCTCCTTCTTCTGCTTCTTCTGATTCACCCTCCAGACTTCACCTTCTCCTTCTCCTTATTCTGCTTCTTCTGATTCACCCTCCAGACTTCATCTTCTCCTTCTCCTTCTTCTGCTTCTTCTGATTCACCCTCCAGACTTCACCTTCTCCTTCTCCTTCTTCTACTTCTTCTGATTCACCCTCCAGACTTCATCTTCTCCTTCTCCTTCTTCTGCTTCTTCTGATTCACCCTCCAGACTTCACCTTCTCCTTCTCCTTCTTCTATTCTTCTGATTCACCCTCCAGACTTCACCTTCTCCTTCTACTTCTTCTGCTTCTTCTGCTTCACCCTCCAGACTTCACCTTCTCCTTCTCCTTCTTCTCTTCTTCTGCTTCGCTCTCCAGACTTCACCTTCTCCTTCTCCTTCTTCTGCTTCTTCTGCTTCACCCTCCAGACTTCACCTTCTCCTTCTCCTTCTTCTGCTTCTTCTGCTTCAACCTCCTGACTACACCTTCTCCTTCTCCTTCTTCTACTTCTTCTGATTCAACCTCCAGACTTCACCTTCTCCTTCTCCTTCTTCTGCTTCTTCTGCTTCACCCTCCAATCTTCACCTTCTCCATCTCCTTCTTCTGCTTCTTCTGCTGCGTCCTCCAGACTTCGCCTTCTCCTTCTCCTTCTTCTGCTTCTTCTGCTTCACCCTCCTGACTTCACCTTCTCCTTCTCCTTCTTCTACTTCTTCTGCTTCACCCCCTGACTTCACCTTCTCCTTCTCCTTCTTCTGCTTCTTCTGAGTCACCCTCCTAACTGCACCTTCTCCTTCTCCTTCTTCTGCTTCTTCTGATTCACCCTCCTGACTTCACCTTCTCCTTCTCCTTCTTCTGCTTCTTCTGATTCACCCTCCAGACTTCACCTTCTCCTTCTCCTTCTTCTGCTTCTTCTGATTCATCCTCCAGACTTCACCTTCTCCTTCTCCTTCTTCTGCTTCTTCTGATTCACCCTCCAGACCTCACCATCTCCTTTTCCTTCTTCTACTTATTCTGATTCAATCTCCAGACATCATCTTCTCCTTCTCCTTCTACTGCTTCTTCTGATTCACCCTCCAGACTTCACCTTCTCCTTCTCCTTCTTCTGCTTCTTCTGATTCACCCTCCAGACATCACCTTCTCCTTCTCCTTCTTCTACTTCTTCTGATTCACCCTCCAGACTTCACCTTCTTCTTCTCCTTCTTCTACTTCTTCTGATTCACCCTCCAGTCTTCACCTTCTCATTCTCCTTCTTCTGCTTCTTCTGCTTCACCCTCCAGACTTCACCTTCTCCTTCTCTTTCTTCTGCTTCTTCTGATTCTCCCTCCAGACTTCACCTTCTCCTTCTCCTTCTTCTGCTTCTTCTGATTCACCCTCCAGACCTCACCTTCTCCTTCTCCTTCTTCTACTTCTTCTGATTCACCCTCCAGACTTCATCTTCTCCTTCTCCTTTTTCTGCTTCTTCTGATTCACCCTCCATACTTCACCTTCTCCTTCTCCTTCTTCTGCTTCTTCTGATTCACCCTCCAGACTTCACCTTCTCCTTCTCCTTCTTCTGCTTCTTCTGATTCACCCTCCAGACTTCACCTTCTCCTTCTCCTTCTTCTACTTCTTCTGATTCACCCTCCAGTCTTCACCTTCTCCTTCTTTTTCTTCTGCTTCTTCAGCTTCTCCCTCCAGACTTCACCTTCTCCTTCTCTTTCTTCTGCTTCTTCTGATTCACCCTCCAGACTTCACCTTCTCCTTCTCCTTCTTCTGATTCTTCTGATTCACCCTCCAGACTTCACCATCTCCTTCTCCTTCTTCTGCTTCTTCTGATTCACCCTCCTGACTTCACCTTCTCCTTCTCCTTCTTCTACTTCTTCTGATTCACCCTCCTGACTTCACCTTCTCCTTCTCCTTCTTCTACTTCTTCTGCTTCACCCTCCAGACTTCACCTTCTCCTTCTCCTTCTTCTACTTCTTCTGATTCACCCTCCAGACTTCACCTTCTCCTTCTCCTTCTTCTGCTTCTTCTGATTCACCCTCCAGACTTCACCTTCTCCTTCGCCTTATTCTGCTTCTTCTGATTCACCCTCCAGACTTCACCTTCTCCTTCTCCTTCTACTGCTTCTTCTGATTCACCCTCCAGACTTCACCTTCTCCTTCTCCTTCTACTGCTTCTTCTGATTCACCCTCCAGACATCACCTTCTCCTTCTCCTTCTTCTGCTTCTTCTAATTCACCCTCCAGACTTCACCTTCTCCTTCTCCTTCTTCTACTTCTTCTGATTCACCCTCCAGACTTCATCTTCTCCTTCTCCTTCTTCTACTTCTTCTGATTCACCCTCCAGACTTCACCTTCTCCTTCTCCTTCTTCTATTCTTCTGATTCACCCTCCAGACTTCACCTTCTCCTTCTACTTCTTCTGCTTCTTCTGATTCACCCTCCAGACTTCACCTTCTCCTTCTCCTTCTTCTGCTTCTTCTGATTCACCCTCCAGACTTCACCTTCTCCTTCTCCTTCTTCTACTTCTTCTGATTCACCCTCCAGACTTCACCTTCTCCTTCTCCTTCTTCTACTTCTTCTGATTCACCCTCCAGACTTCACCTTCTCCTTCTCCTTCTTCTACTTCTTCTGCTTCACCCTCCAGACTTCACCTTCTCCTTCTCCTTCTTCTACTTCTTCTGATTCACCCTCCAGACTTCACCTTCTCCTTCTCCTTCTTCTGCTTCTTCTGATTCACCCTCCAGACTTCACCTTCTCCTTCTCCTTCTTCTGCTTCTTCTAATTCACCCTCCAGACTTCACCTTCTCCTTCTCCTTCTTCTACTTCTTCTGATTCACCCTCCAGACTTCATCTTCTCCTTCTTCTACTTCTTCTGATTCACCCTCCAGACTTCACCTTCTCCTTCTCCTTCTTCTATTCTTCTGATTCACCCTCCAGACTTCACCTTCTCCTTCTACTTCTTCTGCTTCTTCTGATTCACCCTCCAGACTTCACCTTCTCCTTCTCCTTCTTCTGCTTCTTCTGATTCACCCTCCAGACTTCACCTTCTCCTTCTCCTTCTTCTACTTCTTCTGATTCACCCTCCAGACTTCACCTTCTCCTTCTCCTTCTTCTACTTCTTCTGATTCACCCTCCAGACTTCACCTTCTCCTTCTCCTTCTTCTACTTCTTCTGCTTCTCCCTCCAGACTTCACCTTCTACTTCTCCTTCTTCAGCTTCTTCTGCTTCACCCTCCAGACTTCACCTTCTCCTTCTCCTTCTTCTGCTTCTTCTGCTTCACCCTCCTGACTTCACCTTCTCCTTCTCCTTCTTCTACTTCTTCTGATTCACCCTCCAGACTTCACCTTCTCCTTCTCCTTCTTCTGCTTCTTCTGCTTCACCCTCCAGACTTCAACTTCTCCTTCTCCTTCTTCTGCTTCTTCTGCTGCGCCGTCCAGACTTCACCTTCTCCTTCTCCTTCTTCTGCTTCTTCTGCTTCACCCTCCTGACTTCACCTTCTCCTTCTCCTTCTTCTACTTCTTCTGCTTCACCCCCCTGACTTCACCTTCTCCTTCTCCTTCTTCTGCTTCTTCTGATTCACCCTCCTAACTTCACCTTCTCCTTCTCCTTCTTCTGCTTCTTCTGATTCACCCTCCAGACTTCATCTTCTCCTTCTCCTTCTCCTGCTTCTTCTGATTCACCCTCCAGACTTCACCTTCTCCATCTCCTTCTTCTGCTTCTTCTGATTCACCCTCCAGACTTCACCTTCTCCTTCTCCTTCTTCTGCTTCTTCTGATTCACCCTCCAGGCTTCACCTTCTCCTTCTCCTTCTTCTGCTTCTTCTGATTCACCCTCCAGTCTTCACCTTCTCCTTCTCCTTCTTCTGCTTCTTCAGCTTCACCCTCCAGACTTCACCTTCTCCTTCTCTTTCTTCTGCTTCTTCTGATTCACCCTCCAGACTTCACCTTCTCCTTCTCCTTCTTCTGATTCTTCTGATTCACCCTCCAGACTTCACCATCTCCTTCTCCTTCTTCTGCTTCTTCTGATTCACCCTCCTGACTTCACCATCTCCTTCTCGTTCTTCTACTTCTTCTGATTCACCCTCCTGACTTCACCTTCTCCTTCTCCTTCTTCTACTTCTTCTGCTTCACCCTCCAGACGTCACCTTCTCCTTCTCCTTCTTCTACTTCTTCTGATTCACCCTCCAGACTTCACCTTCTCCTTCTCCTTCTTCTGCTTCTTCTGATTCACCCTCCAGACTTCACCTTCTCCTTCTCCTTATTCTGCTTCTTCTGATTCACCCTCCAGACTTCACCTTCTCCTTCTTCTGCTTCTTCTGATTCACCATCCAGACTTCACCTTCTCCTTCTCCTTCTTCTACTTCTTCTGATTCACCCTCCAGACTTCATCTTCTCCTTCTCCTTCTTCTGCTTCTTCTGATTCACCCTCCAGACTTCACCTTCTCCTTCTCCTTCTTCTATTCTTCTGATTCACCCTCCAGACTTCACCTTCTCCTTCTACTTCTTCTGCTTCTTCTGCTTCACCCTCCAGACTTCACCTTCTCCTTCTCCTTCTTCTGCTTCTTCTGATTCACCCTCCAGACTTCACCTTCTCCTTCTCCTTCTTCTGCTTCTTCTGATTCACCCTCCAGACTTCACCTTCTCCTTCTCCTTCTTCTGCTTCTTCTGATTCACCCTCCAGACTTCACCTTCTCCTTCTCCTTCTTCTGCTTCTTCTGATTCACCCTCCAGACTTCACCTTCTCCTTCTCCTTCTTGTACTTCTTCTGATTCACCCTCCAGACTTCACCTTCTCCTTCTCCTTCTTCTGCTTCTTCTGATTCACCCTCCAGACTTCACCTTCTCCTTCTCCTTCTTCTACTTCTTCTGATTCACCCTCCAGACTTCACCTTCTCCTTCTCCTTCTTCTACTTCTTCTGATTCACCCTCCAGACTTCACCTTCTCCTTCTCCTTCTTCTACTTCTTCTGCTTCTCCCTCCAGACTTCACCTTCTCCTTCTCCTTCTTCTGCTTCTTCTGATTCACCCTCCAGACTTCACCTTCTCCTTCTCCTTCTTCTACTTCTTCTGATTCACCCTCCAGACTTCACCATCCCCTTCTCCTTCTTCTCCTTCTTCTGATACAGACTCCAGAATTCACCTTCTCCTTCTCCTTCTTCTGCTTCTTCTGATTCACCCTCCAGACTTCACCTTCTCCTTCTCCTTCTTCTACTTCTTCTGATTCACCCTCCAGACTTCACCATCCCCTTCTCCTTCTTCTCCTTCTTCTGATTCACACTCCAGAATTCACCTTCTCCTTCTCCTTCTTCTGCTTCTTCTGCTTCACCCTCCAGACTTCAGCTTCTCCTTCTCCTTCTTCTGCTCCTTCTGCTTCGCCCTCCAGACTTCACCTTCTCCTTCTCCTTCTTCTGCTTCTTCTGCTTCACCCTCCAGACTTCACCTTCTCCTTCTCCTTCTTCTGCTTCTTCTGCTTCACCCACCTGACTTCACCTTCTCCTTCTCCTTCTTCTACTTCTTCTGAATCACCCTACAGACTTCACCTTCTCCTTCTCCTTCTTCTGCTTCTTCTGCGTCACCCTCCAGACGTCACCTTCTCCTTCTCCTTCTTCTGCTTCTTCTGCTGCGCCCTCCAGACTTCACCTTCTCCTTCTCCTTCTTCTGCTTCTTCTGATTCACCCTCCAGACTTCACCTTCTCCTTCTCCTTCTTCTGCTTCTTCTGATTCACCCTCCAGACTTCACCTTCTCCTTGTCCTTCTTCTGCTTCTTTTGATTGACTCTCCAGACCTCACCTTCTCCTTCTGCTTCTTCTACTTCTTCTGATTCACCCTCCAGACTTCATCTTCTCCTTCTCCTTCTTCTGCTTCTTCTGATTCACCCTCCAGACTTCACCTTCTCCTTCTCCTTCTTCTGCTTCTTCTGATTCACCCTCCAGACTTCACCTTCTCCTTCTCCTTCTTCTACTTCTTCTGATTCACCCTCCAGACTTCACCTTCTCCTTCTCCTTCTTCTGCTTCTTCTGCTTCACCCTCCAGACTTCACCTTCTCCTTCTCCTTCTTCTGCTTCTTCTGCTGCGCCCTCCAGACTTCACCTTCTCCTTCTCCTTCTGCTGCTTCTTCTGCTTCACCCTCCTGACTTCACCTTCTCCTTCTCCTTCTTCTGCTTCTTCTGATTCACCCTCCAGACTTCACCTTATCCTTCTCCTTCTTCTGCTTCTTCTGATTCACCCTCCAGACTTCACCTTCTCCTTCTCCTTCTTCTGCTTCTTCTGAATCACCCTCCAGACATCACCTTCTCCTTCTCCTTCTTCTACTTCTTCTGATTCCCCCTCCTGACTTCAACATCTCCTTCTCCTTCTTCTGCTTCTTCTGCTTCACCCTCCAGACTTCACCTTCTCCTTCTCCGTCTTCTGCTTCTTCTGCTTCACCCTCCAGACTTCACCTTCTCCTTCTCCTTCTTCTGCTTCTTCTGCTTCACCCTCCTGACTTCACCTTCTCCTTTTCCTTCTTCTACTTCTACTGATTCACCCTCCAGACTTCACCTACTCCTTCTCCTTCTTCTGCTTCTTCTGCTTCACCCTCCAGACTTCACCTTCTCCTTCTCCTTCTTCTCTTCTTCTGCTTCGCCCTCCAGACTTCACCTTCTCCTTCTCCTTCTTCTGCTTCTTCTGCTTCATCCTCCAGACTTCACCTTCTCCTTCTCCTTCTTCTGCTTCTTCTGCTTCAACCTCCTGACTACACCTTCTCCTTCTCCTTCTTCTACTTCTTCTGATTCAACCTCCAGACTTCACCTTCTCCTTCTCCTTCTTCTGCTTCTTCTGCTTCACCCTCCAATCTTCACCTTCTCCATCTCCTTCTTCTGCTTCTTCTGCTGCGTCCTCCAGACTTCACCTTCTCCTTCTCCTTCTTCTGCTTCTTCTGCTTCACCCTCCTGACTTCACCTTCTCCTTCTCCTTCTTCTACTTCTTCTGCTTCACCCCCTGACTTCAGCTTCTCCTTCTCCTTCTTCTGCTTCTTCTGAGTCACCCTCCTAACTGCACCTTCTCCTTCTCCTTCTTCTGCTTCTTCTGATTCACCCTCCTGACTTCACCTTCTCCTTCTCCTTCTTCTGCTTCTACTGATTCACCCTCCAGACTTCACCTTCTCCTTCTCCTTCTTCTGCTTCTTCTGATTCATCCTCCAGACTTCACCTTCTCCTTCTCCTTCTTCTGCTTCTTCTGATTCACCCTCCAGACCTCACCATCTCCTTTTCCTTCTTCTACTTCTTCTGATTCACCCTCCAGACATCATCTTCTCCTTCTCCTTCTTCTGCTTCTTCTGATTCACCCTCCAGTCTTCACCTTCTCCTTCTCCTTCTTCTGCTTCTTCAGCTTCACCCTCCAGACTTCACCTTCTCCTTCTCTTTCTTCTGCTTCTTCTGATTCACCCTCCAGACTTCACCTTCTCCTTCTCCTTCTTCTGATTCTTCTGATTCACCCTCCAGACTTCACCATCTCCTTCTCCTTCTTCTGCTTCTTCTGATTCACCCTCCTGACTTCACCATCTCCTTCTCGTTCTTCTACTTCTTCTGATTCACCCTCCTGACTTCACCTTCTCCTTCTCCTTCTTCTACTTCTTCTGCTTCACCCTCCAGACGTCACCTTCTCCTTCTCCTTCTTCTACTTCTTCTGATTCACCCTCCAGACTTCACCTTCTCCTTCTCCTTCTTCTGCTTCTTCTGATTCACCCTCCAGACTTCACCTTCTCCTTCTCCTTATTCTGCTTCTTCTGATTCACCCTCCAGACTTCACCTTCTCCTTCTTCTGCTTCTTCTGATTCACCCTCCAGACTTCACCTTCTCCTTCTCCTTCTTCTACTTCTTCTGATTCACCCTCCAGACTTCATCTTCTCCTTCTCATTCTTCTGCTTCTTCTGATTCACCCTCCAGACTTCACCTTCTCCTTCTCCTTCTTCTATTCTTCTGATTCACCCTCCAGACTTCACCTTCTCCTTCTACTTCTTCTGCTTCTTCTGATTCACCCTCCAGACTTCACCTTCTCCTTCTCCTTCTTCTGCTTCTTCTGATTCACCCTCCAGACTTCACCTTCTCCTTCTCCTTCTTCTGCTTCTTCTGATTCACCCTCCAGACTTCACCTTCTCCTTCTCCTTCTTCTGCTTCTTCTGATTCACCCTCCAGACTTCACCTTCTCCTTCTCCTTCTTCTGCTTCTTCTGATTCACCCTCCAGACTTCACCTTCTCCTTCTCCTTCTTGTACTTCTTCTGATTCACCCTCCAGACTTCACCTTCTCCTTCTCCTTCTTCTGCTTCTTCTGATTCACCCTCCAGACTTCACCTTCTCCTTCTCCTTCTTCTACTTCTTCTGATTCACCCTCCAGACTTCACCTTCTCCTTCTCCTTCTTCTACTTCTTCTGATTCACCCTCCAGACTTCACCTTCTCCTTCTCCTTCTTCTACTTCTTCTGCTTCTCCCTCCAGACTTCACCTTCTCCTTCTCCTTCTTCTGCTTCTTCTGATTCACCCTCCAGACTTCACCTTCTCCTTCTCCTTCTTCTACTTCTTCTGATTCACCCTCCAGACTTCACCATCCCCTTCTCCTTCTTCTCCTTCTTCTGATTCACACTCCAGAATTCACCTTCTCCTTCTCCTTCTTCTGCTTCTTCTGATTCACCCTCCAGACTTCACCTTCTCCTTCTCCTTCTTCTACTTCTTCTGATTCACCCTCCAGACTTCACCATCCCCTTCTCCTTCTTCTCCTTCTTCTGATTCACACTCCAGAATTCACCTTCTCCTTCTCCTTCTTCTGCTTCTTCTGCTTCACCCTCCAGACTTCAGCTTCTCCTTCTCCTTCTTCTGCTCCTTCTGCTTCGCCCTCCAGACTTCACCTTCTCCTTCTCCTTCTTCTGCTTCTTCTGCTTCACCCTCCAGACTTCACCT
Source organism: Somniosus microcephalus (assembly GCF_052327205.1). Lineage (NCBI taxonomy): Eukaryota > Metazoa > Chordata > Chondrichthyes > Squaliformes > Somniosidae > Somniosus > Somniosus microcephalus. The sequence goes on along the minus strand of NW_028225459.1, from coordinate 203,901 downwards.
TCTCCTTCTCCTTCTTCTGCTTCTTCTGCTTCACCCACCTGACTTCACCTTCTCCTTCTCCTTCTTCTACTTCTTCTGAATCACCCTACAGACTTCACCTTCTCCTTCTCCTTCTTCTGCTTCTTCTGCGTCACCCTCCAGACGTCACCTTCTCCTTCTCCTTCTTCTGCTTCTTCTGCTGCGCCCTCCAGACTTCACCTTCTCCTTCTCCTTCTTCTGCTTCTTCTGATTCACCCTCCAGACTTCACCTTCTCCTTCTCCTTCTTCTGCTTCTTCTGATTCACCCTCCAGACTTCACCTTCTCCTTGTCCTTCTTCTGCTTCTTTTGATTGACTCTCCAGACCTCACCTTCTCCTTCTGCTTCTTCTACTTCTTCTGATTCACCCTCCAGACCTCATCTTCTCCTTCTCCTTCTTCTGCTTCTTCTGATTCACCCTCCAGACTTCACCTTCTCCTTCTCCTTCTTCTGCTTCTTCTGATTCACCCTCCAGACTTCACCTTCTCCTTCTCCTTCTTCTACTTCTTCTGATTCACCCTCCAGACTTCACCTTCTCCTTCTCCTTCTTCTGCTTCTTCTGCTTCACCCTCCAGACTTCACCTTCTCCTTCTCCTTCTTCTGCTTCTTCTGCTGCGCCCTCCAGACTTCACCTTCTCCTTCTCCTTCTGCTGCTTCTTCTGCTTCACCCTCCTGACTTCACCTTCTCCTTCTCCTTCTTCTGCTTCTTCTGATTCACCCTCCAGACTTCACCTTATCCTTCTCCTTCTTCTGCTTCTTCTGATTCACCCTCCAGACTTCACCTTCTCCTTCTCCTTCTTCTGCTTCTTCTGATTCACCCTCCAGACATCACCTTCTCCTTCTCCTTCTTCTACTTCTTCTGATTCCCCCTCCTGACTTCAACATCTCCTTCTCCTTCTTCTGCTTCTTCTGCTTCACCCTCCAGACTTCACCTTCTCCTTCTCCGTCTTCTGCTTCTTCTGCTTCACCCTCCAGACTTCACCTTCTCCTTCTCCTTCTTCTGCTTCTTCTGCTTCACCCTCTTGACTTCACCTTCTCCTTTTCCTTCTACTTCTACTGATTCACCCTCCAGACTTCACCTACTCCTTCTCCTTCTTCTGCTTCTTCTGCTTCACCCTCCAGACTTCACCTTCTCCTTCTCCTTCTTCTCTTCTTCTGCTTCGCCCTCCAGACTTCACCTTCTCCTTCTCCTTCTTCTGCTTCTTCTGCTTCACCCTCCAGACTTCACCTTCTCCTTCTCCTTCTTCTGCTTCTTCTGCTTCAACCTCCTGACTACACCTTCTCCTTCTCCTTCTTCTACTTCTTCTGATTCAACCTCCAGACTTCACCTTCTCCTTCTCCTTCTTCTGCTTCTTCTGCTTCACCCTCCAATCTTCACCTTCTCCATCTCCTTCTTCTGCTTCTTCTGCTGCGTCCTCCAGACTTCACCTTCTCCTTCTCCTTCTTCTGCTTCTTCTGCTTCACCCTCCTGACTTCACCTTCTCCTTCTCCTTCTTCTACTTCTTCTGCTTCACCCCCTGACTTCACCTTCTCCTTCTCCTTCTTCTGCTTCTTCTGAGTCACCCTCCTAACTGCACCTTCTCCTTCTCCTTCTTCTGCTTCTTCTGATTCACCCTCCTGACTTCACCTTCTCCTTCTCCTTCTTCTGCTTCTACTGATTCACCCTCCAGACTTCACCTTCTCCTTCTCCTTCTTCTGCTTCTTCTGATTCATCCTCCAGACTTCACCTTCTCCTTCTCCTTCTTCTGCTTCTTCTGATTCACCCTCCAGACCTCACCATCTCCTTTTCCTTCTTCTACTTCTTCTGATTCACCCTCCAGACATCATCTTCTCCTTCTCCTTCTTCTGCTTCTTCTGATTCACCCTCCAGACTTCACCTTATCCTTCTCCTTCTTCTGCTTCTTCTGATTCACCCTCCAGACATCACCTTCTCCTTCTCCTTCTTCTACTTCTTCTGATTCACCCTCCAGACTTCACCTTCTCCTTCTCCTTCTTCTACTTCTTCTGATTCACCCTCCAGTCTTCACCTTCTCCTTCTCCTTCTTCTGCTTCTTCTGCTTCACCCTCCAGACTTCACCTTCTCCTTCTCTTTCTTCTGCTTCTTCTGATTCTCCCTCCAGACTTCACCTTCTCCTTCTCCTTCTTCTGCTTCTTCTGATTCACCCTCCAGACCTCACCTTCTCCTTCTCCTTCTTCTACTTCTTCTGATTCACCCTCCAGACTTCATCTTCACCTTCTCCTTTTTCTGCTTCTTTTGATTCACCCTCCAGACTTCACCTTCTCCTTCTCCTTCTTCTGCTTCTTCTGATTCACCCTCCAGACTTCACCTTCTCCTTCTCCTTCTTCCACTTCTTCTGATTCACCCTCCAGACTTCACCTTCTCCTTCTCCTTCTTCTACTTCTTCTGATTCACCCTCCAGTCTTCACCTTCTCCTTCTTTTTCTTCTGCTTCTTCAGCTTCACCCTCCAGACTTCACCTTCTCCTTCTCTTTCTTCTGCTTCTTCTGATTCACCCTCCAGACTTCACCTTCTCCTTCTCCTTCTTCTGATTCTTCTGATTCACCCTCCAGACTTCACCATTTCCTTCTCCTTCTTCTGCTTCTTCTGATTCACCCTCCTGACTTCACCTTCTCCTTTTCCTACTTCTTCTGATTCACCCTCCTGACTTCACCTTCTCCTTCTCCTTCTTCTACTTCTTCTGCTTCACCCTCCAGACTTCACCTTCTCCTTCTCCTTCTTCTACTTCTTCTGATTCACCCTCCAGACTTCACCTTCTCCTTCTCCTTCTTCTGCTTCTTCTGATTCACCCTCCAGACTTCACCTTCTCCTTCTCCTTATTCTGCTTCTTCTGATTCACCCTCCAGACTTCACCTTCTCCTTCTCCTTCTTCTGCTTCTTCTGATTCACCCTCCAGACATCACCTTCTCCTTCTCCTTCTTCTGCTTCTTCTAATTCACCCTCCAGACTTCACCTTCTCCTTCTCCTTCTTCTACTTCTTCTGATTCACCCTCCAGACTTCATCTTCTCCTTCTCTATCTTATACTTCTTCTGATTCACCCTCCAGACTTCACCTTCTCCTTCTCCTTCTTCTATTCTTCTGATTCACCCTCCAGACTTCACCTTCTCCTTCTACTTCTTCTGCTTCTTCTGATTCACCCTCCAGACTTCACCTTCTCCTTCTCCTTCTTCTGCTTCTTCTGATTCACCCTCCAGACTTCACCTTCTCCTTCTCCTTCTTCTACTTCTTCTGATTCACCCTCCAGACTTCACCTTCTCCTTCTCCTTCTTCTACTTCTTCTGATTCACCCTCCAGACTTCACCTTCTCCTTCTCCTTCTTCTACTTCTTCTGCTTCTCCCTCCAGACTTCACCTTCTACTTCTCCTTCTTCAGCTTCTTCTGCTTCACCCTCCAGACTTCACCTTCTCCTTCTCCTTCTTCTGCTTCTTCTGCTTCACCCTCCTGACTTCACCTTCTCCTTCTCCTTCTTCTACTTCTTCTGATTCACCCTCCAGACTTCACCTTCTCCTTCTCCTTCTTCTGCTTCTTCTGCTTCACCCTCCAGACTTCAACTTCTCCTTCTCCTTCTTCTGCTTCTTCTGCTGCGCCCTCCAGACTTCACCTTCTCCTTCTCCTTCTTCTGCTTCTTCTGCTTCACCCTCCTGACTTCACCTTCTCCTTCTCCTTCTTCTACTTCTTCTGCTTCACCCCCCTGACTTCACCTTCTCCTTCTCCTTCTTCTGCTTCTTCTGATTCACCCTCCTAACTTCAACTTCTTCTTCTCCTTCTTCTGCTTCTTCTGATTCACCCTCCTGACTTCACCTTCTCCTTCTCCTTCTTCTGCTTCTTCTGATTCACCCTCCAGACTTCATCTTCTCCTTCTCCTTCTCCTGCTTCTTCTGATTCACCCTCCAGACTTCACCTTCTCCAACTCCTTCTTCTGCTTCTTCTGATTCACCCTCCAGACTTCACCTTCTCCTTCTCCTTCTTCTACTTCTTCTGATTCACCCTCCAGGCTTCACCTTCTCCTTCTCCTTCTTCTACTTCTTCTGATTCACCCTCCAGTCCTCACCTTCTCCTTCTCCTTCTTCTGCTTCTTCAGCTTCACCCTCCAGACTTCACCTTCTCCTTCTCTTTCTTCTGCTTCTTCTGATTCACCCTCCAGACTTCACCTTCTCCTTCTCCTTCTTCTGATTCTTCTGATTCACCCTCCAGACTTCACCATCTCCTTCTCCTTCTTCTGCTTCTTCTGATTCACCCTCCTGACTTCACCATCTCCTTCTCGTTCTTCTACTTCTTCTGATTCACCCTCCTGACTTCACCTTCTCCTTCTCCTTCTTCTACTTCTTCTGCTTCACCCTCCAGACGTCACCTTCTCCTTCTCCTTCTTCTACTTCTTCTGATTCACCCTCCAGACTTCACCTTCTCCTTCTCCTTCTTCTGCTTCTTCTGATTCACCCTCCAGACTTCACCTTCTCCTTCTCCTTATTCTGCTTCTTCTGATTCACCCTCCAGACTTCACCTTCTCCTTCTCCTTCTTCTGCTTCTTCTGATTCACCCTCCAGACTTCACCTTCTCCTTCTCCTTCTTCTACTTCTTCTGATTCACCCTCCAGACTTCATCTTCTCCTTCTCCTTCTTCTGCTTCTTCTGATTCACCCTCCAGACTTCACCTTCTCCTTCTCCTTCTTCTATTCTTCTGATTCACCCTCCAGACTTCACCTTCTCCTTCTACTTCTTCTGCTTCTTCTGATTCACCCTCCAGACTTCACCTTCTCCTTCTCCTTCTTCTGCTTCTTCTGATTCACCCTCCAGACTTCACCTTCTCCTTCTCCTTCTTCTACTTCTTCTGATTCACCCTCCAGACTTCACCTTCTCCTTCTCCTTCTTCTGCTTCTTCTGATTCACCCTCCAGACTTCACCTTCTCCTTCTCCTTCTTCTAATTCTTCTGATTCACCCTCCAGACTTCACCTTCTCCTTCTCCTTCTTCTGCTTCTTCTGATTCACCCTCCAGACTTCACCTTCTCCTTCTCCTTCGTCTACTTCTTCTGATTCACCCTCCAGACTGCTCCTTCTCCTTCTTCTTCGTCTTCTGATTCACCCTCCAGACTTCACCTTCTCCTTCTCCTTGTTCTGCTTCTTCTGATTCACCCTCCAGACTTCACCTTCTCCTTCTCCTTCTTCTACTTCTTCTGATTCACCCTCCAGACTTCACCTTCTCCTTCTCCTTCTTCTCCTTCTTCTGATTCACCCTCCAGACTTCACCTTCTCCTTCTCCTTCTTCTGCTTCTTCTGATTCACCCTCCAGACTTCACCTTCTCCTTCTCCTTCTTCTGCTTCTTCTGATTCACCCTCCAGACTTCACCTTCTCCTTCTCCTTCTTCTGCTTCTTCTGATTCACCCTCCAGACTTCACATTCTCCTTCTCCTTCTTCTACTTCTTCTGATTCACCCTCCAGACTTCACCTTCTCCTTCTCCTTCTTCTGCTTCTTCTGATTCACCCTCCAGACTACACCTTCTCCTTCTCCTTCTTCTACTTCTTCTGATTCACCCTCCAGACTTCACCTTCTCCTTCTCCTTCTTCTGCTTCTTCTGGTTCACCCTCCAGACTTCACCTTCTCCTTCTCCTTCTTCTACTTCTTCTGATTCACCCTCCAGACTTCACCTTCTCCTTCTCCTTCTTCTACTTCTTCTGCTTCTCCCTCCGGACTTCACCTTCTCCTTCTCCTTCTTCTGCTTCTTCTGATTCACCCTCCAGACTTCACCTTCTCCTTCTCCTTCTTCTTATTCTTCTGATTCACCCTCCAGACTTCACCTTCTCCTTCTCCTTCTTCTGCTTCTTCTGATTCACCCTCCAGACTTCACCTTCTCCTTCTCCTTCGTCTACTTCTTCTGATTCACCCTCCAGACTGCACCTTCTCCTTCTTCTTCGTCTTCTGATTCACCCTCCAGACTTCACCTTCTCCTTCTCCTTCTTCTGCTTCTTCTGATTCACCCTCCAGACTTCACCTTCTCCTTCTCCTTCTTCTACTTCTTGTGATTCACCCTCCAGACTTCACCTTCTCCTTCTCCTTCTTCTCCTTCTTCTGATTCACCCTCCAGACTTCACCTTCTCCTTCTCCTTCTTCTGCTTCTTCTGATTCACCCTCCAGACTTCACCTTCTCCTTCTCCTTCTTCTGCTTCTTCTGATTCACCCTCCAGACTTCACCTTCTCCTTCTCCTTCTTCTGCTTCTTCTGATTCACCCTCCAGACTTCACATTCTCCTTCTCCTTCTTCTACTTCTTCTGATTCACCCTCCAGACTTCACCTTCTCCTTCTCCTTCTTCTGCTTCTTCTGATTCACCCTCCAGGCTTCACCTTCTCCTTCTCCTTCGTCTACTTCTTCTGATTCACCCTCCAGACTACACCTTCTCCTTCTCCTTCTTCTACTTCTTCTGATTCACCCTCCAGACTTCACCTTCTCCTTCTCCTTCTTATGCTTCTTCTGGTTCACCCTCCAGACTTCACCTTCTCCTTCTCCTTCTTCTACTTCTTCTGATTCACCCTCCAGACTTCACCTTCTCCTTCTCCTTCTTCTACTTCTTCTGCTTCTCCCTCCGGACTTCACCTTCTCCTTCTCCTTCTTCTGCTTCTTCTGATTCACCCTCCAGACTTCACCTTCTCCTTCTCCTTCTTCTACTTCTTCTGCTGCGCCCTCCAGACTTCACCTTCTCCTTCTCCTTCTTCTGCTTCTTCTGCTTCACCCTCCTGACTTCACCTTCTCCTTCTCCTTCTTCTACTTCTTCTGCTTCACCCCCCTGACTTCACCTTCTCCTTCTTCTGCTTCTTCTGATTCACCCTCCTAACTTCACCTTCTCCTTCTCCTTCTTCTGCTTCTTCTGATTCTCCCTCCTGACTTCACCTTCTCCTTCTCCTTCTTCTGCATCTTCTGATTCACCCTCCAGACTTCACCTTCTCCTTCTCCTTCTTCTGCTTCTTCTGATTCACCCTCCAGACTTCACCTTCTCCTTCTCCTTCTTCTGCTTCTTCTGATTCACCCTCCAGACCTCACCTTCTCCTTCTCCTTCTTCTACTTCTTCTGATTCACCCTCCAGACTTCATCTTCTCCTTCTCCTTCTTCTGCTTCTTCTGATTCACGCTCCAGACTTCACCTTCTCCTTCTCCTTCTTCTGCTTCTTCTGATTCACCCTCCAGACTTCACCTTCTCCTTCTCCTTCTTCTACTTCTTCTGATTCACCCTCCAGACTTCACCTTCTGCTTCTCCTTCTTCTACTTCTTCTGATTCACCCTCCAGCCTTCACCTTCTCCTTCTCCTTCTTCTGCTTCTTCTGCTTCACCCTCCAGACTTCACCTTCTCCTTCTCTTTCTTCTGCTTCTTTTGATTCACCCTGCAGACTTCACCTTCTCCTTCTCCTTCTTCTGATTCTTCTGATTCACCCTCCAGACTTCAGCTTCTCCTTCTCCTTCTTCTGCTTCTTCTGATTCACCCTCCTGACTTCACCTTCTCCTTCTCCTTCTTCTACTTCTTCTGATTCACCCTCCTGACTTCACCTTCTCCTTCTCCTGCTTCTACTTCTTCTGCTTCACCCTCCAGACTTCACCTTCTCCTTCTCCTTCTTCTGCTTCTTCCGATTCACCCTCCAGACTTCACCTTCTCCTTCTCCTTCTTCTACTTCTTCTGATTCACCCTCCAGACTTCATCTTCTCCTTCTCCTTCTTCTGCTTCTTCTGATTCACCCTCCAGACATCACCTTCTCCTTCTCCTTCTTCTGCTTCTTCTGATTCACCCTCCAGACTTCACCTTCTCCTTCTCCTTCTTCTACTTCTTCTGATTCACCCTCCAGACTTCACCTTCTCCTTCTCCTTCTTCTACTTCTTCTGATTCACCCTCCAGACTTCACCTTCTCCTTCTCCTTCTTCTGCTTCTTCTGATTCACCCTCCAGACTTCACCTTCTCCTTCTCCTTCTTCTGCTTCTTCTGATTCACCCTCCAGACTTCACCTTCTCCTTCTCCTTCTTCTGCATCTTCTGATTCACCCTTCAGACTTCACCTTCTCCTTCTCCTTCTTCTGCTTTTTCTGATTCACCCTCCAGACCTCACCTTCTCCTTCTCCTTCTTCTACTTCTTCTGATTCACCCTCCAGACTTCATCCTCTCCTTCTCCTTCTTCTGCTTCTTCCGATTCACCCTCCAGACTTCACCTTCTCCTTCTCCTTCTTCTGCTTCTTCTGATTCACCCTCCAGACTTCGCCTTCTCCTTCTCCTTCTTCTACTTCTTCTGATTCACCCTCCAGACTTCACCTTCTCCTTCTCCTTCTTCTGCTTCTTCTGATTCACCCTCCAGACTTCACCTTCTCCTTCTCCTTCTTCTGCTTCTTCTGATTCACCCTCCAGACTTCACATTCTCCTTCTCCTTCTTCTACTTCTTCTGATTCACCCTCCAGACTTCACCTTCTCCTTCTCCTTCTTCTGCTTCTTCTGATTCACCCTCCAGGCTTCACCGTCTCCTTCTCCTTCGTCTACTTCTTCTGATTCACCCTCCAGACTACACCTTCTCCTTCTCCTTCTTCTACTTCTTCTGATTCACCCTCCAGACTTCACCTTCTCCTTCTCCTTCTTCTGCTTCTTCTGGTTCACCCTCCAGACTTCACCTTCTCCTTCTCCTTCTTCTACTTCTTCTGATTCACCCTCCAGACTTCACCTTCTCCTTCTCCTTCTTCTACTTCTTCTGCTTCTCCCTCCGGACTTCACCTTCTCCTTCTCCTTCTTCTGCTTCTTCTGATTCACCCTCCAGACTTCACCTTCTCCTTCTCCTTCTTCTAATTCTTCTGATTCACCCTCCAGACTTCACCTTCTCCTTCTCCTTCTTCTGCTTCTTCTGATTCACCCTCCAGACTTCACCTTCTCCTTCTCCTTCGTCTACTTCTTCTGATTCACCCTCCAGACTGCACCTTCTCCTTCTTCTTCGTCTTCTGATTCACCCTCCAGACTTCACCTTCTCCTTCTCCTTCTTCTGCTTCTTCTGATTCACCCTCCAGACTTCACCTTCTCCTTCTCCTTCTTCTACTTCTTGTGATTCACCCTCCAGACTTCACCTTCTCCTTCTCCTTCTTCTCCTTCTTCTGATTCACCCTCCAGACTTCACCTTCTCCTTCTCCTTCTTCTGCTTCTTCTGATTCACCCTCCAGACTTCACCTTCTCCTTCTCCTTCTTCTGCTTCTTCTGATTCACCCTCCAGACTTCACCTTCTCCTTCTCCTTCTTCTGCTTCTTCTGATTCACCCTCCAGACTTCACATTCTCCTTCTCCTTCTTCTACTTCTTCTGATTCACCCTCCAGACTTCACCTTCTCCTTCTCCTTCTTCTGCTTCTTCTGATTCACCCTCCAGGCTTCACCTTCTCCTTCTCCTTCGTCTACTTCTTCTGATTCACCCTCCAGACTACACCTTCTCCTTCTCCTTCTTCTACTTCTTCTGATTCACCCTCCAGACTTCACCTTCTCCTTCTCCTTCTTCTGCTTCTTCTGGTTCACCCTCCAGACTTCACCTTCTCCTTCTCCTTCTTCTGCTTCTTCTGATTCACCCTCCAGGCTTCACCTTCTCCTTCTCCTTCGTCTACTTCTTCTGATTCACCCTCCAGACTACACCTTCTCCTTCTCCTTCTTCTACTTCTTCTGATTCACCCTCCAGACTTCACCTTCTCCTTCTCCTTCTTCTACTTCTTCTGCTTCTCCCTCCGGACTTCACCTTCTCCTTCTCCTTCTTCTGCTTCTTCTGATTCACCCTCCAGACTTCACCTTCTCCTTCTCCTTCTTCTACTTCTTCTGCTGCGCCCTCCAGACTTCACCTTCTCCTTCTCCTTCTTCTGCTTCTTCTGCTTCACCCTCCTGACTTCACCTTCTCCTTCTCCTTCTTCTACTTCTTCTGCTTCACCCCCCTGACTTCACCTTCTCCTTCTCCTTCTTCTGCTTCTTCTGATTCACCCTCCTAACTTCACCTTCTCCTTCTCCTTCTTCTGCTTCTTCTGATTCTCCCTCCTGACTTCACCTTCTCCTTCTCCTTCTTCTGCATCTTCTGATTCACCCTCCAGACTTCACCTTCTCCTTCTCCTTCTTCTGCTTCTTCTGGTTCACCCTCCAGACTTCACCTTCTCCTTCTCCTTCTTCTGCTTCTTCTGATTCACCCTCCAGACCTCACCTTCTCCTTCTCCTTCTTCTACTTCTTCTGATTCACCCTCCAGACTTCATCTTCTCCTTCTCCTTCTTCTGCTTCTTCTGATTCACGCTCCACACTTCACCTTCTCCTTCTCCTTCTTCTGCTTCTTCTGATTCACCCTCCAGACTTCACCTTCTCCTTCTCCTTCTTCTACTTCTTCTGATTCACCCTCCAGACTTCACCTTCTGCTTCTCCTTCTTCTACTTCTTCTGATTCACCCTCCAGCCTTCACCTTCTCCTTCTCCTTCTTCTGCTTCTTCTGCTTCACCCTCCAGACTTCACCTTCCCCTTCTCTTTCTTCTGCTTCTTCTGATTCACCCTCCAGACTTCACCTTCTCCTTCTCCTTCTTCTGATTCTTCTGATTCACCCTCCAGACTTCACCTTCTCCTTCTCCTTCTTCTGCTTCTTCTGATTCACCCTCCTGACTTCACCTTCTCCTTCTCCTTCTTCTACTTCTTCTGATTCACCCTCCTGACTTCACCTTCTCCTTCTCCTTCTTCTACTTCTTCTGCTTCACCCTCCAGACTTCACCTTCTGCTTCTCCTTCTTCTACTTCTTCTGATTCACCCTCCAGACTTCACCTTCTCCTTCTCCTTCTTCTGCTTCTTCTGCTTCACCCTCCTGACTTCACCTTCTCCTTCTCCTTCTTCTACTTCTTCTGCTTCACCCCCCTGACTTCACCTTCTCCTTCTTCTGCTTCTTCTGATTCACCCTCCTAACTTCACCTTCTCCTTCTCCTTCTTCTGCTTCTTCTGATTCTCCCTCCTGACTTCACCTTCTCCTTCTCCTTCTTCTGCATCTTCTGATTCACCCTCCAGACTTCACCTTCTCCTTCTCCTTCTTCTGCTTCTTCTGATTCACCCTCCAGACTTCACCTTCTCCTTCTCCTTCTTCTGCTTCTTCTGATTCACCCTCCAGACCTCACCTTCTCCTTCTCCTTCTTCTACTTCTTCTGATTCACCCTCCAGACTTCATCTTCTCCTTCTCCTTCTTCTGCTTCTTCTGATTCACGCTCCAGACTTCACCTTCTCCTTCTCCTTCTTCTGCTTCTTCTGATTCACCCTCCAGACTTCACCTTCTCCTTCTCCTTCTTCTACTTCTTCTGATTCACCCTCCAGACTTCACCTTCTGCTTCTCCTTCTTCTACTTCTTCTGATTCACCCTCCAGCCTTCACCTTCTCCTTCTCCTTCTTCTGCTTCTTCTGCGTCACCCTCCAGACTTCACCTTCTCCTTCTCTTTCTTCTGCTTCTTTTGATTCACCCTGCAGACTTCACCTTCTCCTTCTCCTTCTTCTGATTCTTCTGATTCACCCTCCAGACTTCAGCTTCTCCTTCTCCTTCTTCTGCTTCTTCTGATTCACCCTCCTGACTTCACCTTCTCCTTCTCCTTCTTCTACTTCTTCTGATTCACCCTCCTGACTTCACCTTCTCATTCTCCTGCTTCTACTTCTTCTGCTTCACCCTCCAGACTTCACCTTCTCCTTCTCCTTCTTCTGCTTCTTCCGATTCACCCTCCAGACTTCACCTTCTCCTTCTCCTTCTTCTACTTCTTCTGATTCACCCTCCAGACTTCATCTTCTCCTTCTCCTTCTTCTGCTTCTTCTGATTCACCCTCCAGACATCACCTTCTCCTTCTCCTTCTTCTGCTTCTTCTGATTCACCCTCCAGACTTCACCTTCTCCTTCTCCTTCTTCTACTTCTTCTGATTCACCCTCCAGACTTCACCTTCTCCTTCTTCTACTTCTTCTGATTCACCCTCCAGACTTCACCTTCTCCTTCTCCTTCTTCTGCTTCTTCTGATTCACCCTCCAGACTTCACCTTCTCCTTCTCCTTCTTCTGCTTCTTCTGATTCACCCTCCAGACTTCACCTTCTCCTTCTCCTTCTTCTGCATCTTCTGATTCACCCTTCAGACTTCACCTTCTCCTTCTCCTTCTTCTGCTTTTTCTGATTCACCCTCCAGACCTCACCTTCTCCTTCTCCTTCTTCTACTTCTTCTGATTCACCCTCCAGACTTCATCCTCTCCTTCTCCTTCTTCTGCTTCTTCCGATTCACCCTCCAGACTTCACCTTCTCCTTCTCCTTCTTCTGCTTCTTCTGATTCACCCTCCAGACTTCGCCTTCTCCTTCTCCTTCTTCTACTTCTTCTGATTCACCCTCCAGACTTCACCTTCTCCTTCTCCTTCTTCTGCTTCTTCTGATTCACCCTCCAGACTTCACCTTCTCCTTCTCCTTCTTCTGCTTCTTCTGATTCACCCTCCAGACTTCACATTCTCCTTCTCCTTCTTCTACTTCTTCTGATTCACCCTCCAGACTTCACCTTCTCCTTCTCCTTCTTCTGCTTCTTCTGATTCACCCTCCAGGCTTCACCTTCTCCTTCTCCTTCGTCTACTTCTTCTGATTCACCCTCCAGACTACACCTTCTCCTTCTCCTTCTTCTACTTCTTCTGATTCACCCTCCAGACTTCACCTTCTCCTTCTCCTTCTTCTGCTTCTTCTGGTTCACCCTCCAGACTTCACCTTCTCCTTCTCCTTCTTCTACTTCTTCTGATTCACCCTCCAGACTTCACCTTCTCCTTCTCCTTCTTCTACTTCTTCTGCTTCTCCCTCCGGACTTCACCTTCTCCTTCTCCTTCTTCTGCTTCTTCTGATTCACCCTCCAGACTTCACCTTCTCCTTCTCCTTCTTCTAATTCTTCTGATTCACCCTCCAGACTTCACCTTCTCCTTCTCCTTCTTCTGCTTCTTCTGATTCACCCTCCAGACTTCACCTTCTCCTTCTCCTTCGTCTACTTCTTCTGATTCACCCTCCAGACTGCACCTTCTCCTTCTTCTTCGTCTTCTGATTCACCCTCCAGACTTCACCTTCTCCTTCTCCTTCTTCTGCTTCTTCTGATTCACCCTCCAGACTTCACCTTCTCCTTCTCCTTCTTCTACTTCTTGTGATTCACCCTCCAGACTTCACCTTCTCCTTCTCCTTCTTCTCCTTCTTCTGATTCACCCTCCAGACTTCACCTTCTCCTTCTCCTTCTTCTGCTTCTTCTGATTCACCCTCCAGACTTCACCTTCTCCTTCTCCTTCTTCTGCTTCTTCTGATTCACCCTCCAGACTTCACCTTCTCCTTCTCCTTCTTCTGCTTCTTCTGATTCACCCTCCAGACTTCACATTCTCCTTCTCCTTCTTCTACTTCTTCTGATTCACCCTCCAGACTTCACCTTCTCCTTCTCCTTCTTCTGCTTCTTCTGATTCACCCTCCAGGCTTCACCTTCTCCTTCTCCTTCGTCTACTTCTTCTGATTCACCCTCCAGACTACACCTTCTCCTTCTCCTTCTTCTACTTCTTCTGATTCACCCTCCAGACTTCACCTTCTCCTTCTCCTTCTTCTGCTTCTTCTGGTTCACCCTCCAGACTTCACCTTCTCCTTCTCCTTCTTCTACTTCTTCTGATTCACCCTCCAGACTTCACCTTCTCCTTCTCCTTCTTCTACTTCTTCTGCTTCTCCCTCCGGACTTCACCTTCTCCTTCTCCTTCTTCTGCTTCTTCTGATTCACCCTCCAGACTTCACCTTCTCCTTCTCCTTCTTCTACTTCTACTGCTGCGCCCTCCAGACTTCACCTTCTCCTTCTCCTTCTTCTGCTTCTTCTGCTTCACCCTCCTGACTTCACCTTCTCCTTCTCCTTCTTCTACTTCTTCTGCTTCACCCCCCTGACTTCACCTTCTCCTTCTCCTTCTTCTGCTTCTTCTGATTCACCCTCCTAACTTCACCTTCTCCTTCTCCTTCTTCTGCTTCTTCTGATTCTCCCTCCTGACTTCACCTTCTCCTTCTCCTTCTTCTGCATCTTCTGATTCACCCTCCAGACTTCACCTTCTCCTTCTCCTTCTTCTGCTTCTTCTGGTTCACCCTCCAGACTTCACCTTCTCCTTCTCCTTCTTCTGCTTCTTCTGATTCACCCTCCAGACCTCACCTTCTCCTTCTCCTTCTTCTACTTCTTCTGATTCACCCTCCAGACTTCATCTTCTCCTTCTCCTTCTTCTGCTTCTTCTGATTCACGCTCCACACTTCACCTTCTCCTTCTCCTTCTTCTGCTTCTTCTGATTCACCCTCCAGACTTCACCTTCTCCTTCTCCTTCTTCTACTTCTTCTGATTCACCCTCCAGACTTCACCTTCTGCTTCTCCTTCTTCTACTTCTTCTGATTCACCCTCCAGCCTTCACCTTCTCCTTCTCCTTCTTCTGCTTCTTCTGCTTCACCCTCCAGACTTCACCTTCCCCTTCTCTTTCTTCTGCTTCTTCTGATTCACCCTCCAGACTTCACCTTCTCCTTCTCCTTCTTCTGATTCTTCTGATTCACCCTCCAGACTTCACCTTCTCCTTCTCCTTCTTCTGCTTCTTCTGATTCACCCTCCTGACTTCACCTTCTCCTTCTCCTTCTTCTACTTCTTCTGATTCACCCTCCTGACTTCACCTTCTCCTTCTCCTTCTTCTACTTCTTCTGCTTCACCCTCCAGACTTCACCTTCTGCTTCTCCTTCTTCTACTTCTTCTGATTCACCCTCCAGACTTCACCTTCTCCTTCTCCTTCTTCTGCTTCTTCTGATTCACCATCCAGACTTCACATTCTCCTTCTCCTTATTCTGCTTCTTCTGATTCACCCTCCAGACTTCACCTTCTGCTTCTCCTTCTTCTGCTTCTTCTGCTTCACCCTCCAGACTTCACCTTCTCCTTCTCCTTCTTCTGCTTCTTCCGATTCACCCTCCAGACTTCACCTTCTCCTTCTCCTTCTTCTACTTCTTCTGATTCACCCTCCAGACTTCATCTTCTCCTTCTCCTTCTTCTGCTTCTTCTGATTCACCCTCCAGACATCACCTTCTCCTTCTCCTTCTTCTGCTTCTTCTGATTCACCCTCCAGACTTCACCTTCTCCTTCTCCTTCTTCTACTTCTTCTGATTCACCCTCCAGACTTCACCTTCTCCTTCTCCTTCTTCTACTTGTTCTGATTCACCCTCCAGACTTCACCTTCTCCTTCTCCTTCTTCTGCTTCTTCTGATTCACCCTCCAGACTTCACCTTCTCCTTCTCCTTCTTCTGCTTCTTCTGATTCACCCTCCAGACTTCACCTTCTCCTTCTCCTTCTTCTGCATCTTCTGATTCACCCTTCAGACTTCACCTTCTCCTTCTCCTTCTTCTGCTTTTTCTGATTCACCCTCCAGACCTCACCTTCTCCTTCTCCTTCTTCTACTTCTTCTGATTCACCCTCCAGACTTCATCCTCTCCTTCTCCTTCTTCTGCTTCTTCCGATTCACCCTCCAGACTTCACCTTCTCCTTCTCCTTCTTCTGCTTCTTCTGATTCACCCTCCAGACTTCGCCTTCTCCTTCTCCTTCTTCTACTTCTTCTGATTCACCCTCCAGACTTCACCTTCTCCTTCTCCTTCTTCTACTTCTTCTGATTCACCCTCCAGTCTTCACCTTCTCCATCTCCTTCTTCTGCTTCTTCTGATTCAACCTCCAGACTTCACCTTCTCCTTCTCCTTATTCTGCTTCTTCTGATTCACCCTCCAGACTTCACCTTCTCCTTCTCCTTCTTCTGCTTCTTCTGCTTCACCCTCCAGACTTCACCTTCTCCTTCTCCTTCTTCTGCTTCTTCCGATTCACCCTCCAGACTTCACCTTCTCCTTCTCCTTCTTCAACTTCTTCTGATTCACCCTCCAGACTTCATCTTCTCCTTCTCCTTCTTCTGCTTCTTCTGATTCACCCTCCAGACATCACCTTCTCCTTCTCCTTCTTCTGCTTCTTCTGATTCACCCTCCAGACTTCACCTTCTCCTTCTCCTTCTTCTACTTCTTCTGATTCACCCTCCAGACTTCACCTTCTCCTTCTCCTTCTTCTACTTCTTCTGATTCACCCTCCAGACTTCACCTTCTCCTTCTCCTTCTTCTGCTTCTTCTGATTCACCCTCCAGACTTCACCTTCTCCTTCTCCTTCTTCTGCTTCTTCTGATTCACCCTCCAGACTTCACCTTCTCCTTCTCCTTCTTCTGCATCTTCTGATTCACCCTTCAGACTTCACCTTCTCCTTCTCCTTCTTCTGCTTTTTCTGATTCACCCTCCAGACCTCACCTTCTCCTTCTTCTTCTACTTCTTCTGATTCACCCTCCAGACTTCATCTTCTCCTTCTCCTTCTTCTGCTTCTTCCGATTGAACCTCCAGACTTCACCTTCTCCTTCTTCTTCTTCTGCTTCTTCTGATTCACCCTCCAGACTTCGCCTTCTCCTTCTCCTTCTTCTACTTCTTCTGATTCACCCTCCAGACTTCACCTTCTCCTTCTCCTTCTTCTACATCTTCTGATTCACCCTCCAGTCTTCACCTTCTCCATCTCCTTCTTCTGCTTCTTCTGATTCACCCTCCTGACTTCACCTTCTCCTTCTCCTTCTTCTGCTTCTTCTGATTCACCCTCCAGATTTCACCTTCTCCTTCTCCTTCTTCTACTTCTTCTGATTCACCCTCCAGACATCACCTTCTCCTTCTACTTCTTCTTCTTCTTCTGATTCACCCTCCAGACTTCACCTTCTCCTTCTCCTTCTTCTGCTTCTTCTGATTCACCCTCCAGCCTTCACCATCTCCTTCTCCTTCTTCTGCTTCTTCTGCTTCACCCTCCAGACTTCACCTTCTCCTTCTCCTTCTTCTGCTTCTTCTGATTCACCCTCCAGACTTCACCTTCTCCTTCTCCTTCTTCTAATTCTTCTGATTCACCCTCCAGACTTCACCTTCTCCTTCTCCTTCTTCTGCTTCTTCTGATTCACCCTCCAGACTTCAGCTTCTCCTTCTCCTTCGTCTACTTCTTCTGATTCACCCTCCAGACTGCACCTTCTCCTTCTTCAACGTCTTCTGATTCCCCCTCCAGACTTCACCTTCTCCTTCTCCTTCTTCTGCTTCTTCTGATTCACCCTCCAGACTTCACCTTCTCCTTCTCCTTCTTCTACTTCTTCTGATTCACCCTCCAGACTTCACCTTCTCCTTCTCCTTCTTCTCCTTCTTCTGATTCACCCTCCAGACTTCACCTTCTCCTTCTCCTTCTTCTACTTCTTCTGCTTCTCCCTCCAGACTTCACCTTCTCCTTCTCCTTCTTCAGCTTCTTCTGATTCACCCTCCAGACTTCACCTTCTCCTTCTCCTTCTTCTACTTCTTCTGATTCACCCTCCAGACTTCACCTTCTCCTTCTCCTTCTTCTACTTCTTCTGATTCACCCTCCAGATTTCACCTTCTCCTTCTCCTTCTTCTACTTCTTCTGATTCACCCTCCTGAATTCACCTTCTCCTTCTCCTTCTTCTGCTTCTTCTGCTTCACCCTCCAGACTTCACCTTGTCCTTCTCCTTCTTCTGCTTCTTCTGCTTCACCCTCCAGACTTCACCTTCTCCTTCTCCTTCTTCTGCTTCTTCTGCTTCACCCTCCTGACTTCACCTTCTCCTTCTCCTTCTTCTACTTCTTCTGATTCACCCTTCAGACTTCACCTTCTCCTTCTCCTTCTTCTGATTCTTCTGCTTCACCCTCCACACTTCACCTTCTCCTTCTCCTTCTTCTGCTTCTTCTGCTTCGCCCTCCAGACTTCACCTTCTTCTTCTCCTTCTTCTGCTTCTTCTGCCTCACCCTCCAGACTTCACCGTCTCCTTCTCCTTCTTCTGCTTTTTCTGCTTCACCCTCCTAACTTCACCTTCACCTTCTCCTTCTTCTACTTCTTCTGATTCACCCTCCAGACTTCACCTTCTCCTTCTCCTTCTTCTGCTTCTTCTACTTCACCCTACAGACTTCACCTTCTCCTTTTCCTTCTTCTCTTCTTCTGCTGCGCCCTCCAGACTTCACCTTTTCCTTCTCCTTCTTCTGCTTCTTCTGCTTCACCCTCCTGACTTCACCTTCTCCTTCTTCTTCTTCTACTTCTTCTGATTCACCCTCCAGATTTCAACTTCTCCTTCTCCTTCTTCTACTTCTTCTGATTCACCCTCCTGACTTCACCTTCTCCTTCTCCTTCTTCTGCTTCTTCTGCTTCACCCTCCAGACTTCACCTTGTCCTTCTCCTTCTTCTGCTTCTTCTGCTTCACCCTCCAGACTTCACCTTCTCCTTCTCCTTCTTCTGCTTCTTCTGCTTCACCCTCCTGACTTCACCTTCTCCTTCTCCTTCTTCTACTTCTTCTGATTCACCCTTCAGACTTCACCTTCTCCTTCTCCTTCTTCTGATTCTTCTGCTTCACCCTCCAGGCTTCACCTTCTCCTTCTCCTTCTTCTGCTTCTTCTGCTTCGCCCTCCAGACTTCACCTTCTCCTTCTCCTTCTTCTGCTTCTTCTGCCTCACCCTCCAGACTTCACCTTCTCCTTCTCCTTCTTCTGCTTCTTCTGCTTCACCCTCCTGACTTCACCTTCTCCTTCTCCTTCTTCTACTTCTTCTGATTCACCCTCCAGACTTCACCTTCTCCTTCTCCTTCTTCTGCTTCTTCTGCTTCACCCTCCAGACTTCACCTTCTCCTTTTCCTTCTTCTCTTCTTCTGCTGCGCCCTCCAGACTTCACCTTCTCCTTCTCCTTCTTCTGCTTCTTCTGCTTCACCCTCCTGACTTCACCTTCTCCTTCTCCTTCTTCTACTTCTTCTGCTTCACCCCCCTGACTTCACCTTCTCCTTCTCCTTCTTCTGCTTCTTCTGATCCACCCTCCTAACTTCACCTTCTCCTTCTCCTTCTTTTGCTTCTTCTGATCCACCCTCCTAACTTCACCTTCTCCTTCTCCTTCTTCTGCTTCTTCTGATTCACCCTCCTGACTTCACCTTCTCCTTCTCCTTCTTCTGCTTCTTCTGATTCACCCTCCAGACTTCACCTTCTCCTTCTTCATCTTCTGCTTCTTCTGATTCACCCTCCAGACTTCACCTTCTCCTTCTCCTTCTTCTGCTTCTTCTGATTCACCCTCCAGACTTCGCCTTCTCCTTCTCCTTTTTCTACTTCTTCTGATTCACCCTCCAGACTTCACCTTCTCCTTCTCCTTCTTCTACTTCTTCTGATTCACTCTCCAGTCTTCACCATCTGCTACTCCTTCTTCTGCTTCTTCTGATTCACCCTCCAGACTTCACCTTCTCCTTCTCCTTCTTCTGCTTCTTCTGATTCACCCTCCTGACTTCACCTTCTCCTTCTCCTTCTTCTGCTTCACCCTCCAGACTTTACCTTCTCCTTCTCCTTCTTCTACTTCTTCTGATTCACCCTCCAGACTTCACCTTCTCCTTCTACTTCTTCTGCTTCTTCTGATTCACCCTCCAGACTTCACCTTCTCCTTCTCCTTCTTCTGCTTCTTCTGATTCACCCTCCAGACTTCACCTTCTCCTTCTCCTTCTTCTGCTTCTTCTGATTCACCCTCCAGACTTCACCTTCTCCTTCTCCTTCTTCTACTTCTTCTGCTTCACCACCCTGACTTCACCTTCTCCTTCTCCTTCTTCTGCTTCTTCTGATTCACCCTCCTAACTTCACCTTCTCCTTCTCCTTCTTCTGCTTCTTCTGATTCACCCTCCTTACTTCACCTTCTCCTTCTCCTTCTTCTACTTCTTCTGCTTCACCCCCCTGACTTCACCTTCTCCTTCTCCTTCTTCTGCTTCTTCTGATTCACCCTCCTAACTTCACCTTCTCCTTCTCCTTCTTCTGCTTCTTCTGATTCACCCTAACGACTTCACCTTCTCCTTCTCCTTCTTCTGCTTCTTCTGATACACCCTCCAGACTTCACCTTCTCCTTCTCCTTCTTCTACTTCTTCTGATTCACCCTCCAGACTTCACCTTCTCCTTCTCCTTCTTCTGCTTCTTCTGGTTCACCCTCCAGACTTCACCTTCTCCTTCTCCTTCTTCTACTTCTTCTGATTCACCCTCCAGACTTCACCTTCTCCTTCTCCTTCTTCTACTTCTGCTTCTCCCTCCGGACTTCACCTTCTCCTTCTCCTTCTTCTGCTTCTTCTGATTCACCCTCCAGACTTCACCTTCTCCTTCTCCTTCTTCTGATTCTTCTGATTCACCCTCCAGACTTCACCTTCTCCTTCACCTTCTTCTGCTTATTCTGTTTCACCCTCCTGACTTCACCTTCTACTTCTCCTTCTTCTACTTCTTCTGATTCACCCTCCTGACTTCACCTTCTCCTTCTCCTTCTTCTGCTTCTTCTGATTCACCCTCCAGATTTCACCTTCTCCTTCTCCTTCTTCTACTTCTTCTGATTCACCCTCCAGACATCACCTTCTCCTTCTACTTCTTCTGCTTCTTCTGATTCACCCTCCAGACTTCACCTTCTCCTTCTCCTTCTTCTGCTTCTTCTGATTCACCCTCCAGACTTCACCATCTCCTTCTCCTTCTTCTGCTTCTTCTGCTTCACCCTCCAGACTTCAGCTTCTCCTTCTCCTTCTTCTGCTTCTTCTGATTCACCCTGCAGACTTCCCCTTCTCCTTCTCCTTCTTCTAATTCTTCTGATTCACCCTCCAGACTTCACCTTCTCCTTCTCCTTCTTCTGCTTCTTCTGATTCACCCTCCAGACTTCACCTTCTCCTTCTCCTTCGTCTACTTCTTCTGATTCACCCTCCAGACTGCACCTTCTCCTTCTTCTACGTCTTCTGATTCACCCTCCAGACTTCACCTTCTCCTTCTCCTTCTTCTGCGTCTTCTGATTCACCCTCCAGACTTCACCTTCTCCTTCTCCTTCTTCTACTTCTTCTGATTCACCCTCCAGACTTCACCTTCTCCTTCTCCTTCTTCTCCTTCTTCTGATTCACCCACCAGACTTCACCTTCTCCTTCTCCTTCTTCTGCTTCTCCCTCCAGACTTCACCTTCTGCTTCTCCTTCTTCAGCTTCTTCTGATTCACCCTCCAGACTTCACCTTCTCCTTCTCCTTCTTCTACTTCTTCTGATTCACCCTCCAGACTTCACCTTCTCCTTCTCCTTCTTCTACTTCTTCTGATTCACCCTCCAGATTTCACCTTCTCCTTCTCCTTCTTCTACTTCTTCTGATTCACCCTCCTGACTTCACCTTCTCCTTCTCCTTCTTCTGCTTCTTCTGCTTCACCCTCCAGACTTCACCTTGTCCTTCTCCTTCTTCTGCTTCTTCTGCTTCACCCTCCAGACTTCACCTTCTCCTTCTCCTTCTTCTGCTTCTTCTGCTTCACCCTCCTGACTGCACCTTCTCCTTCTCCTTCTTCTACTTCTTCTGATTCACCCTTCAGACTTCACCTTCTCCTTCTCCTTCTTCTGATTCTTCTGCTTCTCCCTCCAGACTTCACCTTCTCCTTCTCCTTCTTCTGCTTCGCCCTCCAGACTTCACCTTCTCCTTCTCCTTCTTCTGCTTCTTCTGCCTCACCCTCCAGACTTCACCTTCTCCTTCTCCTTCTTCTGCTTCTTCTGCTTCACCCTCCTGACTTCACCTTCTCCTTCTCCTTCTTCTACTTCTTCTGATTCACCCTCCAGACTTCACCTTCTCCTTCTCCTTCTTCTGCTTCTTCTGCTTCACCCTCCAGACTTCACCTTCTCCTTTTCCTTCTTCTCTTCTTCTGCTGCGCCCTCCAGACTTCACCTTCTCCTTCTCCTTCTTCTGCTTCTTCTGCTTCACCCTCCTGACTTCACCTTCTCCTTCTCCTTCTTCTACTTCTTCTGATTCACCCTCCAGATTTCAACTTCTCCTTCTCCTTCTTCTACTTCTTCTGATTCACCCTCCTGACTTCACCTTCTCCTTCTCCTTCTTCTGCTTCTTCTGCTTCACCCTCCAGACTTCACCTTGTCCTTCTCCTTCTTCTGCTTCTTCTGCTTCACCCTCCAGACTTCACCTTCTCCTTCTCCTTCTTCTGCTTCTTCTGCTTCACCCTCCTGACTTCACCTTCTCCTTCTCCTTCTTCTACTTCTTCTGATTCACCCTTCAGACTTCACCTTCTCCTTCTCCTTCTTCTGATTCTTCTGCTTCACCCTCCAGACTTCACCTTTACCTTCTCCTTCTTCTGCTTCTTCTGCTTCGCCGTCCAGACTTCACCTTCTCCTTCTCCTTCTTCTGCTTCTTCTGCCTCACCCTCCAGACTTCACCTTCTCCTTCTCCTTCTTCTGCTTCTTCTGCTTCACCCTCCTGACTTCACCTTCTCCTTCTCCTTCTTCTACTTCTTCTGATTCACCCTCCAGACTTCACCTTCTCCTTCTCCTTCTTCTGCTTCTTCTGCTTCACCCTCCAGACTTCACCTTCTCCTTTTCCTTCTTCTCTTCTTCTGCTGCGCCCTCCAGACTTCACCTTCTCCTTCTCCTTCTTCTGCTTCTTCTGCTTCACCCCCCTGACTTCACCTTCTCCTTCTCCTTCTTCTACTTCTTCTGCTTCACCCCCCTGACTTCACCTTCTCCTTCTCCTTCTTCTGCTCCTTCTGATCCACCCTCCTAACTTCACCTTCTCCTTCTCCTTCTTTTGCTTCTTCTGATCCACCCTCCTAACTTCACCTTCTCCTTCTCCTTCTTCTGCTTCTTCTGATTCACCCTCCTGACTTCACCTTCTCCTTCTCCTTCTTCTGCTTCTTCTGATTCACCCTCCAGACTTCACCTTCTCCTTCTTCTTCTTCTGCTTCTTCTGATTCACCCTCCAGACTTCACCTTCTCCTTCTCCTTCTTCTGCTTCTTCTGATTCACCCTCCAGACTTCGCCTTCTCCTTCTCCTTTTTCTACTTCTTCTGATTCACCCTCCAGACTTCACCTTCTCCTTCTCCTTCTTCTACTTCTTCTGATTCACTCTCCAGTCTTCACCATCTGCTACTCCTTCTTCTGCTTCTACTGATTCACCCTCCAGACTTCACCTTCTCCTTCTCCTTCTTCTGCTTCTTCTGATTCACCCTCCTGACTTCACCTTCTCCTTCTCCTTCTTCTGCTTCACCCTCCAGACTTCACCTTCTCCTTCTCCTTCTTCTACTTCTTCTGATTCACCCTCCAGACTTCACCTTCTCCTTCTACTTCTTCTGCTTCTTCTGATTCACCCTCCAGACTTCACCTTCTCCTTCTCCTTCTTCTGCTTCTTCTGATTCACCCTCCAGACTTCACCTTCTCCTTCTCCTTCTTCTGCTTCTTCTGATTCACCCTCCAGACTTCACCTTCTCCTTCTCCTTCTTCTACTTCTTCTGCTTCTCCACCCTGACTTCACCTTCTCCTTCTCCTTCTTCTGCTTCTTCTGATTCACCCTCCTAACTTCACCTTCTCCTTCTCCTTCTTCTGCTTCTTCTGATTCACCCTCCTGACTTCACCTTCTCCTTCTCCTTCTTCTACTTCTTCTGCTTCACCCCCCTGACTTCACCTTCTCCTTCTCCTTCTTCTGCTTCTTCTGATTCACCCTCCTAACTTCACCTTCTCCTTCTCCTTCTTCTGCTTCTTCTGATTCACCCTAACGACTTCACCTTCTCCTTCTCCTTCTTCTGCTTCTTCTGATACACCCTCCAGACTTCACCTTCTCCTTCTCCTTCTTCTACTTCTTCTGATTCACCCTCCAGATTTCACCTTCTCCTTCTCCTTCTTCTGCTTCTTCTGGTTCACCCTCCAGACTTCACCTTCTCCTTCTCCTTCTTCTACTTCTTCTGATTCACCCTCCAGACTTCACCTTCTCCTTCTCCTTCTTCTACTTCTGCTTCTCCCTCCGGACTTCACCTTCTCCTTCTCCTTCTTCTGCTTCTTCTGATTCACCCTCCAGACTGCACCTTCTCCTTCTTCTACGTCTTCTGATTCACCCTCCAGACTTCACCTTCTCCTTCTCCTTCTTCTGCGTCTTCTGATTCACCCTCCAGACTTCAACTTCTCCTTCTCCTTCTTCTGCTTCTTCTGATTCACCCTCCAGACTGCACCTTCTCCTTCTTCTACGTCTTCTGATTCACCCTCCAGACTTCACCTTCTCCTTCTCCTTCTTCTGCTTCTCCCTCCAGACTTCACCTTCTGCTTCTCCTTCTTCAGCTTCTTCTGATTCACCCTCCAGACTTCACCTTCTCCTTCTCCTTCTTCTACTTCTTCTGATTCACCCTCCAGACTTCACCTTCTCCTTCTCCTTCTTCTACTTCTTCTGATTCACCCTCCAGATTTCACCTTCTCCTTCTCCTTCTTCTACTTCTTCTGATTCACCCTCCTGACTTCACCTTCTCCTTCTCCTTCTTCTGCTTCTTCTGCTTCACCCTCCAGACTTCACCTTCTCCTTCTCCTTCTTCTGCTTCTTCTGCTTCCCCCTCCAGACTTCACCTTCTCCTTCTCCTTCTTCTACTTCTTCTGATTCACCCTCCAGACTTCACCTTCTCCTTCTCCTTCTTCTACTTCTTCTGATTCACCCTCCAGATTTCACCTTCTCCTTCTCCTTCTTCTACTTCTTCTGATTCACCCTCCTGACTTCACCTTCTCCTTCTCCTTCTTCTGCTTCTTCTGCTTCACCCTCCAGACTTCACCTTCTCCTTCTCCTTCTTCTGCTTCTTCTGCTTCCCCCTCCAGACTTCACCTTCTTCTTCTCCTTCTTCTGCTTCTTCTGCTTCACCCTCCTGACTTCACCTTCTCCTTCTTCTACTTCTTCTTATTCACCCTCCAGACTTCACCTTCTCCTTCTCCTTCTTCTGATTCTTCTGCTTCACCCTCCAGACTTCACCTTCTCCTTCTCCTTCTTCTGCTTCTTCTGCTTCGCCCTCCAGACTTCACCTTCTCCTTCTCCTTCTTCTGCTTCTTCTGCCTCACCCTCCAGACTTCACCTTCTCCTTCTCCTTCTTCTGCTTCTTCTGCTTCACCCTCCTGACTTCACCTTCTCCTTTTCCTTCTTCTGCTTCTTCTGCTGCGCCCTCCAGACTTCACCTTCTTCTTCTCCTTCTTCTGCTTCTTCTGCTTCACCCTCCTGACTTCACCTTCTCCTTCTCCTTCTTCTACTTCTTCTGCTTCACCCCCCTGACTTCACCTTCTCCTTCTCCTTCTTCTGCTTCTTCTGATCCACCCTCCTAACTTCACCTTCTCCTTCTCCTTCTTCTGCTTCTTCTGATTCACCCTCCTGACTTCACCTTCTCCTTCTCCTTCTTCTGCTTCTTCTGATTCACCCTCCAGACTTCACCTTCTCCTTCTTCTTCTTCTGCTTCTTCTGGTTCACCCTCCAGACTTCACCTTCTCCTTCTCCTTCTTCTGCTTCTTCTGATTCACCCTCCAGACCTTACCTTCTCCTTCTCCTTCTTCTGCTTCTTCTGCTTCACCCTCCAGACATCACCTTCTCCTTCTCTTTCTTCTGCTTCTTCTGATTCACCCTCCAGACTTCACCTTCTCCTTCTCCTTCTTCTACTGCTTCTGCTTCACCCTCCAGACTTCACCTTCTCCTTCTCCTTCTTCTACTTCTTCTGATTCACCCTCCAGACTTCACCTTCTCCTTCTCCTTCTTCTGCTTCTTCTGGTTCACCCTTCGGACTTCACCTTCTCCTTCTCCTTATCCTGCTTCTTCTGATTCACCCTCCAGACTTCACCTTCTCCTTCTCCTTCTTCTGCATCTTATGATTCACCCTCCAGACTTCACTTCTCCTTCTCCTTCTTCTGCTTCTTCTGATTCACCCTCCAGACTTCACCTTCTCCTTCTCCTTCTTCTGCTTCTTCTGATTCACCCTTCAGACTTCACCTTCTCCTTCTCCTTCTTCTGATTCTTCTGATTCACCCTCCAGACCTCACCTTCTCCTTCTCCTTCTTCTACTTCTTCTGATTCACCCTCCAGACTTCATCGTCTCCTTCTCCTTCTTCTGCTTCTTCTGATTCACCCTCCAGACTTCACCTTCTCCTTCTCCTTCTTCTGCTTCTTCTGATTCACCCTCCAGACCTCACCTTCTCCTTCTCCTTCTTCTACTTCTTCTGATTCACCCTCCAGACTTCACCTTCTCCTTCTCCTTCTTCTGCTTCTTCTGATTCACCCTCCAGACTTCACCTTCTCCTTCTCCTTCTTCTACTTCTTCTGATTCACCCTCCAGACTTCACCTTCTCCTTCTCCTTCTTCAACTTCTTCTGATTCACCCTCCAGTCTTCACCTTCTCCTTCTCCTTCTTCTGCTTCTTCTGCTTCACCCTCCAGACTTCACCTTCTCCTTCTCTTTCTTCTGCTTCTTCTGATTCACCCTCCAGACTTCACCTTCTCCTTCTCCTTCTTCTGATTCTTCTGATTCACCCTCCAGACTTCACCTTCTCCTTCTCCTTCTTCTGCTTCTTCTGATTCACCCTCCTGACTTCACCTTCTCCTTCTCCTTCTTCTACTTCTTCTGATTCACCCTCCAGACTTCACCTTCTCCTTCTACTTCTTCTGCTTCTTCTGATTCACCCTCCAGACTTCACCTTCTCCTTCTCCTTCTTCTGCTTCTTCTGATTCACCCTCCAGACTTCACCTTCTCCTTCTCCTTGTATTGCTTCTACTGATTCACCCTCCAGACTTCACCTTCTCCTTCTCCTTCTTCTGCTACTTCTGATTCACCCTCCAGACTTCACCTTCTCCTTCTCCTTCTTCTACTTCTTCTGATTCACCCGCCAGACTTCACCTTCTCCTTCTCCTTCTTCTGCTTCTTCTGATTCACCCTCCAGACTTCACCTTCTCCTTCTCCTTCGCCTACTTCTTCTGATTCACCCTCCAGACTACACCTTCTCCTTCTCCTTCTTCTACTTCTTCTGATTCACCCTAACGACTTCACCTTCTCCTTCTCCTTCTTCTGCTTCTTCTGATACACCCTCCAGACTTCACCTTCTCCTTCTCCTTCTTCTACTTCTTCTGATTCACCCTCCAGACTTCACCTTCTCCTTCTCCTTCTTCTACTTCTTCTGATTCACCCTCCAGACTTCACCTTCTCCTTCTCCTTCTTCTACTTCTTCTGCTTCTCCCTCCAGACTTCACCTTCTCCTTCTCCTTCTTCTGCTTCTTCTGATTCACCCTCCAGACTTCACCTTCTCCTTCTTCTTCTTCTGCTTCTTCTGATTCACCCTCCAGACTTCACCTTCTCCTTCTCCTTCTTCTACTTCTTCTGATTCACCCTCCAGACTTCACCTTCTCCTTCTCCTTCTTCTACTTCTTCAGATTCACCCTCCAGACTTCAACTTCTCCTTCTACTTCTTCTGCTTCTTCTGATTCACCCTCCAGACCTCACCTTCTCCTTCTCCTTCTTCTGCTTCTTCTGATTCACCCTCCAGACTTCACCTTCTCCTTCTTCTTCTTCTGCTTCTTCTGATTCACCCTCCAGACTTCACCTTCTCCTTCTCCTTCTTCTGCTTCTTCTGATTCACCCTCCAGACTTCACCTTCTCCGTCTCCTTCTTCTACTTCTTCTGATTCACCCTCCAGACTTCACCTTCTCCTTCTCCTTCTTCTGCTTCTTCTGATTCACCCTCCAGACTTCACCTTCTCCTTCTCCTTCGTCTACTTCTTCTGATTCACCCTCCAGTCTACACCTTCTCCTTCTCCTTCTTCGACTTCTTCTGATTCACCCTCCAGACTTCACCTTCTCCTTCTCCTTCTTCTGCTTCTTCTGATTCACCCTCCAGACTTCACCTTCTCCTTCTCCTTCTTCGACTTCTTCTGATTCACCCTCCAGACTTCACCTTCTCCTTCTCCTTCTTCTACTTCTTCTGATTCACCCTCCAGACTTCACCTTCTCCTTCTCCTTCTTCTACTTCTTCTGCTTCTCCCTCCAGACTTCACCTTCTCCTTCTCCTTCTTCTGCTTCTTCTGATTCACCCTCCAGACTTCACCTTCTCCTTCTTCTACTTCTTCTGATTCACCCTCCAGACTTCACCTTCTCCTTCTCCTTCTTCTACTTCTTCTGCTTCACCCTCCAGACTTCCCCTTCTCCTTCTCCTTCTTCTGCTTCTTCTGCTTCACCCTCCTGACTTCACCTTCTCCTTCTCCTTCTTCTACTTCTTCTGATTCACCCTCCAGACTTCACCTTCTCCTTCTCCTTCTTCTGCTTCTTCTGCTTCACCCTCCAGACTTCACCTTCTCCTTCTCCTTCTTCTGCTTCTTCTGCTTCGCCCTCCAGACTTCACCTTCTCCTTCTCCTTCTTCTGCTTCTTCTGCTTCACCCTCCAGACTTCACCTTCTCCTTCTCCTTCTTCTGCTTCTTCTGCTTCACCCTCCTGACTTCACCTTCTCCTTCTCCTTCTTCTACTTCTTCTGCTTCACCCTCCTGACTTCACCTTCTCCTTGTCCTTCTTCTACTTCTTCTGCTTCACCCCCCTGACTTCACCTTCTCCTTCTCCTTCTTCTGCTTCTTCTGATTCACCCTCCTAACTTCACCTTCTCCTTCTCCTTCTTCTGCTTCTTCTGATTCACCCTCCTGACTTCGCCTTCTCCTTCTCCTTCTTCTGCTTCTGCTGATTCACCCTCCAGACTTCACCTTCTCCTTCTCCTTCTTCTGCTTCTTCTGATTCAACCGCCAGACTTCACCTTCTCCTTCTCCTTCTTCTCCTTCTTCTGATTCACCCTCCAGACTTCACCTTCTCCTTCTCCTTCGTCTACTTCTTCTGATTCACCCTCCAGACTGCACCTTCTCCTTCTCCTTCTTCTGCTTCTTCTGCTTCACCCTCCAGTTTTCACCTTCTGCTTCTCCTTCTTCTGCTTCTTCTGCTGCGCCCTCCAGACTTCACCTTCTCCTTCTCCTTCTTCTAATTCTTCTGATTCACCCTCCAGACTTCACCTTCTCCTTCTCCTTCTTCTGCTTCTTCTGATTCACCCTCCAGACTTCACCTTCTCCTTCTCCTTCGTCTACTTCTTCTGATTCACCCTCCAGACTGCACCTTCTCCTTCTTCTACGTCTTCTGATTCACCCTCCAGACTTCACCTTCTCCTTCTCCTTCTTCTGCTTCTTCTGATTCACCCTCCAGACTTCACCTTCTCCTTCTCCTTCTTCTACTTCTTCTGATTCACCCTCCAGACTTCACCTTCTCCTTCTCCTTCTTCTACTTCTTCTGCTTCTCCCTCCAGACTTCACCTTCTCCTTCTCCTTCTTCAGCTTCTTCTGATTCACCCTCCATACTTCACCTTCTCCTTCTCCTTCTTCTACTTCTTCTGATTCACCCTCCAGACTTCACCTTCTCCTTCTCCTTCTTCTACTTCTTCTGATTCACCCTCCAGATTTCACCTTCTCCTTCTCCTTCTGCTACTTCTTCTGATTCACCCTCCTGACTTCACCTTCTCCTTCTCCTTCTTCTGCTTCTTCTGCTTCACCCTCCAGACTTCACCTTGTCCTACTCCTTCTTCTGCTTCTTCTGCTTCACCCTCCAGACTTCACCTTCTCCTTCTCCTTCTTCTGCTTCTTCTGCTTCACCCTCCTGACTTCACCTTCTCCTTCTCCTTCTTCTACTTCTTCTGATTCACCCTTCAGACTTCACCTTCTCCTTCTCCTTCTTCTGATTCTTCTGCTTCACCCTCCAGACTTCACCTTCTCCTTCTCCTTCTTCTGCTTCTTCTGCTTCGCCCTCCAGACTTCACCTTCTCCTTCTCCTTCTTCTGCTTCTTCTGCCTCACCCTCCAGACTTCACCTTCTCCTTCTCCTTCTTCTGCTTCTTCTGCTTCACCCTCCTGACTTCACCTTCTCCTTCTCCTTCTTCTACTTCTTCTGATTCATCCTCCAGACTTCACCTTCTCCTTCTCCTTCTTCTGCTTCTTCTGCTTCACCCTCCAGACTTCACCTTCTCCTTTTCCTTCTTCTCTTCTTCTGCTGCGCCCTCCAGACTTCACCTTCTCCTTCTCCTTCTTCTGCTTCTTCTGCTTCACCCTCCTGACTTCACCTTCTCCTTCTCCTTCTTCTACTTCTTCTGATTCACCCTCCTGACTTCACCTTCTCCTTCTCCTTCTTCTGCTTCTTCTGCTTCACCCTCCAGACTTCACCTTGTCCTTCTCCTTCTTCTGCTTCTTCTGCTTCACCCTCCAGACTTCACCTTGTCCTTCTCCTTCTTCTACTTCTTCTGCTTCACCCTTCAGACTTCACCTTCTCCTTCTCCTTCTTCTGCTTCTTCTGCTTCACCCTCCTGACTTCACCTTCTCCTTCTCCTTCTTCTACTTCTTCTGATTCACCCTCCTGACTTCACCTTCTCCTTCTCCTTCTTCTGCTTCTTCTGCTTCACCCTCCAGACTTCACCTTGTCCTTCTCCTTCTTCTGCTTCTTCTGCTTCACCCTCCAGACTTCACCTTCTCCTTCTCCTTCTTCTGCTTCTTCTGCTTCACCCTCCTGACTTCACCTTCTCCTTCTCCTTCTTCTACTTCTTCTGATTCACCCTTCAGACTTCACCTTCTCCTTCTCCTTCTTCTGATTCTTCTGCTTCACCCTCCAGACTTCACCTTCTCCTTCTCCTTCTTCTGCTTCTTCTGCTTCGCCCTCCAGACTTCACCTTCTCCTTCTCCTTCTTCTGCTTCTTCTGCCTCACCCTCCAGACTTCACCTTCTCCTTCTCCTTCTTCTGCTTCTTCTGATTCACCCTCCAGACCTCACCTTCTCCTTCTCCTTCTTCTACTTCTTCTGATTCACCCTCCAGACTTCATCTTCTCCTTCTCCTTCTTCTACTTCTTCTGATTCACCCTCCAGACTTCACCTTCTCCTTCTCCTTCTTCTACTTCTTCTGCTTCTCCCTCCAGACTTCACCTTCTCCTTCTCCTTCTTCTGCTTCTTCTGATTCACCCTCCAGACTTCACCTTCTCCTTCTTCTACTTCTTCTGATTCACCCTCCAGACTTCACCTTCTCCTTCTCCTTCTTCTACTTCTTCTGCTTCACCCTCCAGACTTCCCCTTCTCCTTCTCCTTCTTCTGCTTCTTCTGCTTCACCCTCCTGACTTCACCTTCTCCTTCTCCTTCTTCTACTTCTTCTGATTCACCCTCCAGACTTCACCTTCTCCTTCTCCTTCTTCTGCTTCTTCTGCTTCACCCTCCAGACTTCACCTTCTCCTTCTCCTTCTTCTGCTTCTTCTGCTTCGCCCTCCAGACTTCACCTTCTCCTTCTCCTTCTTCTGCTTCTTCTGCTTCACCCTCCAGACTTCACCTTCTCCTTCTCCTTCTTCTGCTTCTTCTGCTTCACCCTCCTGACTTCACCTTCTCCTTCTCCTTCTTCTACTTCTTCTGCTTCACCCTCCTGACTTCACCTTCTCCTTGTCCTTCTTCTACTTCTTCTGCTTCACCCCCCTGACTTCACCTTCTCCTTCTCCTTCTTCTGCTTCTTCTGATTCACCCTCCTAACTTCACCTTCTCCTTCTCCTTCTTCTGCTTCTTCTGATTCACCCTCCTGACTTCGCCTTCTCCTTCTCCTTCTTCTGCTTCTGCTGATTCACCCTCCAGACTTCACCTTCTCCTTCTCCTTCTTCTGCTTCTTCTGATTCAACCGCCAGACTTCACCTTCTCCTTCTCCTTCTTCTCCTTCTTCTGATTCACCCTCCAGACTTCACCTTCTCCTTCTCCTTCGTCTACTTCTTCTGATTCACCCTCCAGACTGCACCTTCTCCTTCTCCTTCTTCTGCTTCTTCTGCTTCACCCTCCAGACTTCACCTTCTGCTTCTCCTTCTTCTGCTTCTTCTGCTGCGCCCTCCAGACTTCACCTTCTCCTTCTCCTTCTTCTAATTCTTCTGATTCACCCTCCAGACTTCACCTTCTCCTTCTCCTTCTTCTGCTTCTTCTGATTCACCCTCCAGACTTCACCTTCTCCTTCTCCTTCGTCTACTTCTTCTGATTCACCCTCCAGACTGCACCTTCTCCTTCTTCTACGTCTTCTGATTCACCCTCCAGACTTCACCTTCTCCTTCTCCTTCTTCTGCTTCTTCTGATTCACCCTCCAGACTTCACCTTCTCCTTCTCCTTCTTCTACTTCTTCTGATTCACCCTCCAGACTTCACCTTCTCCTTCTCCTTCTTCTCCTTCTTCTGATTCACCCTCCAGACTTCACCTTCTCCTTCTCCTTCTTCTACTTCTTCTGCTTCTCCCTCCAGACTTCACCTTCTCCTTCTCCTTCTTCAGCTTCTTCTGATTCACCCTCCATACTTCACCTTCTCCTTCTCCTTCTTCTACTTCTTCTGATTCACCCTCCAGACTTCACCTTCTCCTTCTCCTTCTTCTACTTCTTCTGATTCACCCTCCAGATTTCACCTTCTCCTTCTCCTTCTTCTACTTCTTCTGATTCACCCTCCTGACTTCACCTTCTCCTTCTCCTTCTTCTGCTTCTTCTGCTTCACCCTCCAGACTTCACCTTGTCCTACTCCTTCTTCTGCTTCTTCTGCTTCACCCTCCAGACTTCACCTTCTCCTTCTCCTTCTTCTGCTTCTTCTGCTTCACCCTCCTGACTTCACCTTCTCCTTCTCCTTCTTCTACTTCTTCTGATTCACCCTTCAGACTTCACCTTCTCCTTCTCCTTCTTCTGATTCTTCTGCTTCACCCTCCAGACTTCACCTTCTCCTTCTCCTTCTTCTGCTTCTTCTGCTTCGCCCTCCAGACTTCACCTTCTCCTTCTCCTTCTTCTGCTTCTTCTGCCTCACCCTCCAGACTTCACCTTCTCCTTCTCCTTCTTCTGCTTCTTCTGCTTCACCCTCCTGACTTCACCTTCTCCTTCTCCTTCTTCTACTTCTTCTGATTCATCCTCCAGACTTCACCTTCTCCTTCTCCTTCTTCTGCTTCTTCTGCTTCACCCTCCAGACTTCACCTTCTCCTTTTCCTTCTTCTCTTCTTCTGCTGCGCCCTCCAGACTTCACCTTCTCCTTCTCCTTCTTCTGCTTCTTCTGCTTCACCCTCCTGACTTCACCTTCTCCTTCTCCTTCTTCTACTTCTTCTGATTCACCCTCCTGACTTCACCTTCTCCTTCTCCTTCTTCTGCTTCTTCTGCTTCACCCACCAGACTTCACCTTGTCCTTCTCCTTCTTCTGCTTCTTCTGCTTCACCCTCCAGACTTCACCTTCTCCTTCTCCTTCTTCTGCTTCTTCTGCTTCACCCTCCTGACTTCACCTTCTCCTTCTCCTTCTTCTACTTCTTCTGATTCACCCTTCAGACTTCACCTTCTCCTTCTCCTTCTTCTGATTCTTCTGCTTCACCCTCCAGACTTCACCTTCTCCTTCTCCTTCTTCTGCTTCTTCTGCTTCGCCCTCCAGACTTCACCTTCTCCTTCTCCTTCTTCTGCTTCTTCTGCCTCACCCTCCAGACTTCACCTTCTCCTTCTCCTTCTTCTGCTTCTTCTGATTCACCCTCCAGACCTCACCTTCTCCTTCTCCTTCTTCTACTTCTTCTGATTCACCCTCCAGACTTCATCTTCTCCTTCTCCTTCTTCTGCTTCTTCTGATTCACCCTCCAGACTTCACCTTCCCCTTCTCCTTCTTCTGCTTCTTCTGCTTCACCCTCCTGACTTCACCTTCTCCTTCTCCTTCTTCTACTTCTTCTGCTTCACCCCCCTGACTTCACCTTCTCCTTCTCCTTCTTCTGCTTCTTCTGATCCACCCTCCTAACTTCACCTTCTCCTTCTCCTTCTTTTGCTTCTTCTGATCCACCCTCCTAACTTCACCTTCTCCTTCTCCTTCTTCTGCTTCTTCTGATTCACCCTCCTGACTTCACCTTCTCCTTCTCCTTCTTCTGCTTCTTCTGATTCACCCTCCAGACTTCACCTTCTCCTTCTCCTTCTTCTGCTTCTTCTGATTCACCCTCCAGACTTCACCTTCTCCTTCTCCTTCTTCTACTTCTTCTGCTGCGCCCTCCAGACTTCACCTTCTCCTTCTCCTTCTTCTGCTTCTTCTGCTTCACCCTCCTGACTTCACCTTCTCCTTCTCCTTCTTCTACTTCTTCTGCTTCACCCCCCTGACTTCACCTTCTCCTTCTTCTGCTTCTTCTGATTCACCCTCCTAACTTCACCTTCTCCTTCTCCTTCTTCTGCTTCTTCTGATTCTCCCTCCTGACTTCACCTTCTCCTTCTCCTTCTTCTGCATCTTCTGATTCACCCTCCAGACTTCACCTTCTCCTTCTCCTTCTTCTGCTTCTTCTGATTCACCCTCCAGACTTCACCTTCTCCTTCTCCTTCTTCTGCTTCTTCTGATTCACCCTCCAGACCTCACCTTCTCCTTCTCCTTCTTCTACTTCTTCTGATTCACCCTCCAGACTTCATCTTCTCCTTCTCCTTCTTCTGCTTCTTCTGATTCACGCTCCAGACTTCACCTTCTCCTTCTCCTTCTTCTGCTTCTTCTGATTCACCCTCCAGACTTCACCTTCTCCTTCTCCTTCTTCTACTTCTTCTGATTCACCCTCCAGACTTCACCTTCTGCTTCTCCTTCTTCTACTTCTTCTGATTCACCCTCCAGCCTTCACCTTCTCCTTCTCCTTCTTCTGCTTCTTCTGCTTCACCCTCCAGACTTCACCTTCTCCTTCTCTTTCTTCTGCTTCTTTTGATTCACCCTGCAGACTTCACCTTCTCCTTCTCCTTCTTCTGATTCTTCTGATTCACCCTCCAGACTTCAGCTTCTCCTTCTCCTTCTTCTGCTTCTTCTGATTCACCCTCCTGACTTCACCTTCTCCTTCTCCTTCTTCTACTTCTTCTGATTCACCCTCCTGACTTCACCTTCTCCTTCTCCTGCTTCTACTTCTTCTGCTTCACCCTCCAGACTTCACCTTCTCCTTCTCCTTCTTCTGCTTCTTCCGATTCACCCTCCAGACTTCACCTTCTCCTTCTCCTTCTTCTACTTCTTCTGATTCACCCTCCAGACTTCATCTTCTCCTTCTCCTTCTTCTGCTTCTTCTGATTCACCCTCCAGACATCACCTTCTCCTTCTCCTTCTTCTGCTTCTTCTGATTCACCCTCCAGACTTCACCTTCTCCTTCTCCTTCTTCTACTTCTTCTGATTCACCCTCCAGACTTCACCTTCTCCTTCTCCTTCTTCTACTTCTTCTGATTCACCCTCCAGACTTCACCTTCTCCTTCTCCTTCTTCTGCTTCTTCTGATTCACCCTCCAGACTTCACCTTCTCCTTCTCCTTCTTCTGCTTCTTCTGATTCACCCTCCAGACTTCACCTTCTCCTTCTCCTTCTTCTGCATCTTCTGATTCACCCTTCAGACTTCACCTTCTCCTTCTCCTTCTTCTGCTTTTTCTGATTCACCCTCCAGACCTCACCTTCTCCTTCTCCTTCTTCTACTTCTTCTGATTCACCCTCCAGACTTCATCCTCTCCTTCTCCTTCTTCTGCTTCTTCCGATTCACCCTCCAGACTTCACCTTCTCCTTCTCCTTCTTCTGCTTCTTCTGATTCACCCTCCAGACTTCGCCTTCTCCTTCTCCTTCTTCTACTTCTTCTGATTCACCCTCCAGACTTCACCTTCTCCTTCTCCTTCTTCTGCTTCTTCTGATTCACCCTCCAGACTTCACCTTCTCCTTCTCCTTCTTCTGCTTCTTCTGATTCACCCTCCAGACTTCACATTCTCCTTCTCCTTCTTCTACTTCTTCTGATTCACCCTCCAGACTTCACCTTCTCCTTCTCCTTCTTCTGCTTCTTCTGATTCACCCTCCAGGCTTCACCTTCTCCTTCTCCTTCGTCTACTTCTTCTGATTCACCCTCCAGACTACACCTTCTCCTTCTCCTTCTTCTACTTCTTCTGATTCACCCTCCAGACTTCACCTTCTCCTTCTCCTTCTTCTGCTTCTTCTGGTTCACCCTCCAGACTTCACCTTCTCCTTCTCCTTCTTCTACTTCTTCTGATTCACCCTCCAGACTTCACCTTCTCCTTCTCCTTCTTCTACTTCTTCTGCTTCTCCCTCCGGACTTCACCTTCTCCTTCTCCTTCTTCTGCTTCTTCTGATTCACCCTCCAGACTTCACCTTCTCCTTCTCCTTCTTCTAATTCTTCTGATTCACCCTCCAGACTTCACCTTCTCCTTCTCCTTCTTCTGCTTCTTCTGATTCACCCTCCAGACTTCACCTTCTCCTTCTCCTTCGTCTACTTCTTCTGATTCACCCTCCAGACTGCACCTTCTCCTTCTTCTTCGTCTTCTGATTCACCCTCCAGACTTCACCTTCTCCTTCTCCTTCTTCTGCTTCTTCTGATTCACCCTCCAGACTTCACCTTCTCCTTCTCCTTCTTCTACTTCTTGTGATTCACCCTCCAGACTTCACCTTCTCCTTCTCCTTCTTCTCCTTCTTCTGATTCACCCTCCAGACTTCACCTTCTCCTTCTCCTTCTTCTGCTTCTTCTGATTCACCCTCCAGACTTCACCTTCTCCTTCTCCTTCTTCTGCTTCTTCTGATTCACCCTCCAGACTTCACCTTCTCCTTCTCCTTCTTCTGCTTCTTCTGATTCACCCTCCAGACTTCACATTCTCCTTCTCCTTCTTCTACTTCTTCTGATTCACCCTCCAGACTTCACCTTCTCCTTCTCCTTCTTCTGCTTCTTCTGATTCACCCTCCAGGCTTCACCTTCTCCTTCTCCTTCGTCTACTTCTTCTGATTCACCCTCCAGACTACACCTTCTCCTTCTCCTTCTTCTACTTCTTCTGATTCACCCTCCAGACTTCACCTTCTCCTTCTCCTTCTTCTGCTTCTTCTGGTTCACCCTCCAGACTTCACCTTCTCCTTCTCCTTCTTCTACTTCTTCTGATTCACCCTCCAGACTTCACCTTCTCCTTCTCCTTCTTCTACTTCTTCTGCTTCTCCCTCCGGACTTCAACTTCTCCTTCTCCTTCTTCTGCTTCTTCTGATTCACCCTCCAGACTTCACCTTCTCCTTCTCCTTCTTCTACTTCTTCTGCTGCGCCCTCCAGACTTCACCTTCTCCTTCTCCTTCTTCTGCTTCTTCTGCTTCACCCTCCTGACTTCACCTTCTCCTTCTCCTTCTTCTACTTCTTCTGCTTCACCCCCCTGACTTCACCTTCTCCTTCTCCTTCTTCTGCTTCTTCTGATTCACCCTCCTAACTTCACCTTCTCCTTCTCCTTCTTCTGCTTCTTCTGATTCTCCCTCCTGACTTCACCTTCTCCTTCTCCTTCTTCTGCATCTTCTGATTCACCCTCCAGACTTCACCTTCTCCTTCTCCTTCTTCTGCTTCTTCTGGTTCACCCTCCAGACTTCACCTTCTCCTTCTCCTTCTTCTGCTTCTTCTGATTCACCCTCCAGACCTCACCTTCTCCTTCTCCTTCTTCTACTTCTTCTGATTCACCCTCCAGACTTCATCTTCTCCTTCTCCTTCTTCTGCTTCTTCTGATTCACGCTCCACACTTCACCTTCTCCTTCTCCTTCTTCTGCTTCTTCTGATTCACCCTCCAGACTTCACCTTCTCCTTCTCCTTCTTCTACTTCTTCTGATTCACCCTCCAGACTTCACCTTCTGCTTCTCCTTCTTCTACTTCTTCTGATTCACCCTCCAGCCTTCACCTTCTCCTTCTCCTTCTTCTGCTTCTTCTGCTTCACCCTCCAGACTTCACCTTCCCCTTCTCTTTCTTCTGCTTCTTCTGATTCACCCTCCAGACTTCACCTTCTCCTTCTCCTTCTTCTGATTCTTCTGATTCACCCTCCAGACTTCACCTTCTCCTTCTCCTTCTTCTGCTTCTTCTGATTCACCCTCCTGACTTCACCTTCTCCTTCTCCTTCTTCTACTTCTTCTGATTCACCCTCCTGACTTCACCTTCTCCTTCTCCTTCTTCTACTTCTTCTGCTTCACCCTCCAGACTTCACCTTCTGCTTCTCCTTCTTCTACTTCTTCTGATTCACCCTCCAGACTTCACCTTCTCCTTCTCCTTCTTCTGCTTCTTCTGCTTCACCCTCCTGACTTCACCTTCTCCTTCTCCTTCTTCTACTTCTTCTGCTTCACCCCCCTGACTTCACCTTCTCCTTCTTCTGCTTCTTCTGATTCACCCTCCTAACTTCACCTTCTCCTTCTCCTTCTTCTGCTTCTTCTGATTCTCCCTCCTGACTTCACCTTCTCCTTCTCCTTCTTCTGCATCTTCTGATTCACCCTCCAGACTTCACCTTCTCCTTCTCCTTCTTCTGCTTCTTCTGATTCACCCTCCAGACCTCACCTTCTCCTTCTCCTTCTTCTACTTCTTCTGATTCACCCTCCAGACTTCATCTCCTCCTTCTCCTTCTTCTGCTTCTTCTGATTCACGCTCCAGACTTCACCTTCTCCTTCTCCTTCTTCTGCTTCTTCTGATTCACCCTCCAGACTTCACCTTCTCCTTCTCCTTCTTCTACTTCTTCTGATTCACCCTCCAGACTTCACCTTCTGCTTCTCCTTCTTCTACTTCTTCTGATTCACCCTCCAGCCTTCACCTTCTCCTTCTCCTTCTTCTGCTTCTTCTGCTTCACCCTCCAGACTTCACCTTCTCCTTCTCTTTCTTCTGCTTCTTTTGATTCACCCTGCAGACTTCACCTTCTCCTTCTCCTTCTTCTGATTCTTCTGATTCACCCTCCAGACTTCAGCTTCTCCTTCTCCTTCTTCTGCTTCTTCTGATTCACCCTCCTGACTTCACCTTCTCCTTCTCCTTCTTCTACTTCTTCTGATTCACCCTCCTGACTTCACCTTCTCCTTCTCCTGCTTCTACTTCTTCTGCTTCACCCTCCAGACTTCACCTTCTCCTTCTCCTTCTTCTGCTTCTTCCGATTCACCCTCCAGACTTCACCTTCTCCTTCTCCTTCTTCTACTTCTTCTGATTCACCCTCCAGACTTCATCTTCTCCTTCTCCTTCTTCTGCTTCTTCTGATTCACCCTCCAGACATCACCTTCTCCTTCTCCTTCTTCTGCTTCTTCTGATTCACCCTCCAGACTTCACCTTCTCCTTCTCCTTCTTCTACTTCTTCTGATTCACCCTCCAGACTTCACCTTCTCCTTCTCCTTCTTCTACTTCTTCTGATTCACCCTCCAGACTTCAACTTCTCCTTCTCCTTCTTCTGCTTCTTCTGATTCACCCTCCAGACTTCACCTTCTCCTTCTCCTTCTTCTGCTTCTTCTGATTCACCCTCCAGACTTCACCTTCTCCTTCTCCTTCTTCTGCATCTTCTGATTCACCCTTCAGACTTCACCTTCTCCTTCTCCTTCTTCTGCTTTTTCTGATTCACCCTCCAGACCTCACCTTCTCCTTCTCCTTCTTCTACTTCTTCTGATTCACCCTCCAGACTTCATCCTCTCCTTCTCCTTCTTCTGCTTCTTCCGATTCACCCTCCAGACTTCACCTTCTCCTTCTCCTTCTTCTGCTTCTTCTGATTCACCCTCCAGACTTCGCCTTCTCCTTCTCCTTCTTCTACTTCTTCTGATTCACCCTCCAGACTTCACCTTCTCCTTCTCCTTCTTCTGCTTCTTCTGATTCACCCTCCAGACTTCACCTTCTCCTTCTCCTTCTTCTGCTTCTTCTGATTCACCCTCCAGACTTCACATTCTCCTTCTCCTTCTTCTACTTCTTCTGATTCACCCTCCAGACTTCACCTTCTCCTTCTCCTTCTTCTGCTTCTTCTGATTCACCCTCCAGGCTTCACCTTCTCCTTCTCCTTCGTCTACTTCTTCTGATTCACCCTCCAGACTACACCTTCTCCTTCTCCTTCTTCTACTTCTTCTGATTCACCCTCCAGACTTCACCTTCTCCTTCTCCTTCTTCTGCTTCTTCTGGTTCACCCTCCAGACTTCACCTTCTCCTTCTCCTTCTTCTACTTCTTCTGATTCACCCTCCAGACTTCACCTTCTCCTTCTCCTTCTTCTACTTCTTCTGCTTCTCCCTCCGGACTTCACCTTCTCCTTCTCCTTCTTCTGCTTCTTCTGATTCACCCTCCAGACTTCACCTTCTCCTTCTCCTTCTTCTAATTCTTCTGATTCACCCTCCAGACTTCACCTTCTCCTTCTCCTTCTTCTGCTTCTTCTGATTCACCCTCCAGACTTCACCTTCTCCTTCTCCTTCGTCTACTTCTTCTGATTCACCCTCCAGACTGCACCTTCTCCTTCTTCTTCGTCTTCTGATTCACCCTCCAGACTTCACCTTCTCCTTCTCCGTCTTCTGCTTCTTCTGATTCACCCTCCAGACTTCACCTTCTCCTTCTCCTTCTTCTACTTCTTGTGATTCACCCTCCAGACTTCACCTTCTCCTTCTCCTTCTTCTCCTTCTTCTGATTCACCCTCCAGACTTCACCTTCTCCTTCTCCTTCTTCTGCTTCTTCTGATTCACCCTCCAGACTTCACCTTCTCCTTCTCCTTCTTCTGCTTCTTCTGATTCACCCTCCAGACTTCACCTTCTCCTTCTCCTTCTTCTGCTTCTTCTGATTCACCCTCCAGACTTCACATTCTCCTTCTCCTTCTTCTACTTCTTCTGATTCACCCTCCAGACTTCACCTTCTCCTTCTCCTTCTTCTGCTTCTTCTGATTCACCCTCCAGGCTTCACCTTCTCCTTCTCCTTCGTCTACTTCTTCTGATTCACCCTCCAGACTACACCTTCTCCTTCTCCTTCTTCTACTTCTTCTGATTCACCCTCCAGACTTCACCTTCTCCTTCTCCTTCTTCTGCTTCTTCTGGTTCACCCTCCAGACTTCACCTTCTCCTTCTCCTTCTTCTACTTCTTCTGATTCACCCTCCAGACTTCACCTTCTCCTTCTCCTTCTTCTACTTCTTCTGCTTCTCCCTCCGGACTTCACCTTCTCCTTCTCCTTCTTCTGCTTCTTCTGATTCACCCTCCAGACTTCACCTTCTCCTTCTCCTTCTTCTACTTCTTCTGCTGCGCCCTCCAGACTTCACCTTCTCCTTCTCCTTCTTCTGCTTCTTCTGCTTCACCCTCCTGACTTCACCTTCTCCTTCTCCTTCTTCTACTTCTTCTGCTTCACCCCCCTGACTTCACCTTCTCCTTCTCCTTCTTCTGCTTCTTCTGATTCACCCTCCTAACTTCACCTTCTCCTTCTCCTTCTTCTGCTTCTTCTGATTCTCCCTCCTGACTTCACCTTCTCCTTCTCCTTCTTCTGCATCTTCTGATTCACCCTCCAGACTTCACCTTCTCCTTCTCCTTCTTCTGCTTCTTCTGGTTCACCCTCCAGACTTCACCTTCTCCTTCTCCTTCTTCTGCTTCTTCTGATTCACCCTCCAGACCTCACCTTCTCCTTCTCCTTCTTCTACTTCTTCTGATTCACCCTCCAGACTTCATCTTCTCCTTCTCCTTCTTCTGCTTCTTCTGATTCACGCTCCACACTTCACCTTCTCCTTCTCCTTCTTCTGCTTCTTCTGATTCACCCTCCAGACTTCACCTTCTCCTTCTCCTTCTTCTACTTCTTCTGATTCACCCTCCAGACTTCACCTTCTGCTTCTCCTTCTTCTACTTCTTCTGATTCACCCTCCAGCCTTCACCTTCTCCTTCTCCTTCTTCTGCTTCTTCTGCTTCACCCTCCAGACTTCACCTTCCCCTTCTCTTTCTTCTGCTTCTTCTGATTCACCCTCCAGACTTCACCTTCTCCTTCTCCTTCTTCTGATTCTTCTGATTCACCCTCCAGACTTCACCTTCTCCTTCTCCTTCTTCTGCTTCTTCTGATTCACCCTCCTGACTTCACCTTCTCCTTCTCCTTCTTCTACTTCTTCTGATTCACCCTCCTGACTTCACCTTCTACTTCTCCTTCTTCTACTTCTTCTGCTTCACCCTCCAGACTTCACCTTCTGCTTCTCCTTCTTCTACTTCTTCTGATTCACCCTCCAGACTTCACCTTCTCCTTCTCCTTCTTCTGCTTCTTCTGATTCACCATCCAGACTTCACATTCTCCTTCTCCTTATTCTGCTTCTTCTGATTCACCCTCCAGACTTCACCTTCTGCTTCTCCTTCTTCTGCTTCTTCTGCTTCACCCTCCAGACTTCACCTTCTCCTTCTCCTTCTTCTGCTTCTTCCGATTCACCCTCCAGACTTCACCTTCTCCTTCTCCTTCTTCTACTTCTTCTGATTCACCCTCCAGACTTCATCTTCTCCTTCTCCTTCTTCTGCTTCTTCTGATTCACCCTCCAGACATCACCTTCTCCTTCTCCTTCTTCTGCTTCTTCTGATTCACCCTCCAGACTTCACCTTCTCCTTCTCCTTCTTCTACTTCTTCTGATTCACCCTCCAGACTTCACCTTCTCCTTCTCCTTCTTCTACTTGTTCTGATTCACCCTCCAGACTTCACCTTCTCCTTCTCCTTCTTCTGCTTCTTCTGATTCACCCTCCAGACTTCACCTTCTCCTTCTCCTTCTTCTGCTTCTTCTGATTCACCCTCCAGACTTCACCTTCTCCTTCTCCTTCTTCTGCATCTTCTGATTCACCCTTCAGACTTCACCTTCTCCTTCTCCTTCTTCTGCTTTTTCTGATTCACCCTCCAGACCTCACCTTCTCCTTCTCCTTCTTCTACTTCTTCTGATTCACCCTCCAGACTTCATCCTCTCCTTCTCCTTCTTCTGCTTCTTCCGATTCACCCTCCAGACTTCACCTTCTCCTTCTCCTTCTTCTGCTTCTTCTGATTCACCCTCCAGACTTCGCCTTCTCCTTCTCCTTCTTCTACTTCTTCTGATTCACCCTCCAGACTTCACCTTCTCCTTCTCCTTCTTCTACTTCTTCTGATTCACCCTCCAGTCTTCACCTTCTCCATCTCCTTCTTCTGCTTCTTCTGATTCACCCTCCAGACTTCACCTTCTCCTTCTCCTTCTTCTGCTTCTTCTGATTCACCCTCCTGACTTCACCTTCTCCTTCTCCTTCTTCTGCTTCTTCTGATTCACCCTCCAGATTTCACCTTCTCCTTCTCCTTCTTCTACTTCTTCTGATTCACCCTCCAGACATCACCTTCTCCTTCTACTTCTTCTGCTTCTTATGATTCACCCTCCAGACTTCACCTTCTCCTTCTCCTTATTCTGCTTCTTCTGATTCACCCTCCAGACTTCACCATCTCCTTCTCCTTCTTCTGCTTCTTCTGCTTCACCCTCCAGACTTCACCTTCTCCTTCTCCTTCTTCTGCTTCTTCTGATTCACCCTCCAGACTTCACCTTCTCCTTCTCCTTCTTCTAATTCTTCTGATTCACCCTCCAGACTTCACCTTCTCCTTCTCCTTCTTCTGCTTCTTCTGTTTCACCCTCCAGACTTCAACTTCTCCTTCTCCTTCGTCTACTTCTTCTGATTCACCCTCCAGACTGCACCTTCTCCTTCTTCTACTTCTTCTGATTCACCCTCCAGACTTCACCTTCTCCTTCTCCTTATTCTGCTTCTTCTGATTCAACCTCCAGACTTCACCTTCTCCTTCTCCTTATTCTGCTTCTTCTGATTCACCCTCCAGACTTCACCTTCTCCTTCTCCTTCTTCTGCTTCTTCTGCTTCACCCTCCAGACTTCACCTTCTCCTTCTCCTTCTTCTGCTTCTTCCGATTCACCCTCCAGACTTCACCTTCTCCTTCTCCTTCTTCAACTTCTTCTGATTCACCCTCCAGACTTCATCTTCTCCTTCTCCTTCTTCTGCTTCTTCTGATTCACCCTCCAGACATCACCTTCTCCTTCTCCTTCTTCTGCTTCTTCTGATTCACCCTCCAGACTTCACCTTCTCCTTCTCCTTCTTCTACTTCTTCTGATTCACCCTCCAGACTTCACCTTCTCCTTCTCCTTCTTCTACTTCTTCTGATTCACCCTCCAGACTTCACCTTCTCCTTCTCCTTCTTCTGCTTCTTCTGATTCACCCTCCAGACTTCACCTTCTCCTTCTCCTTCTTCTGCTTCTTCTGATTCACCCTCCAGACTTCACCTTCTCCTTCTCCTTCTTCTGCATCTTCTGATTCACCCTTCAGACTTCACCTTCTCCTTCTCCTTCTTCTGCTTTTTCTGATTCACCCTCCAGACCTCACCTTCTCCTTCTTCTTCTACTTCTTCTGATTCACCCTCCAGACTTCATCTTCTCCTTCTCCTTCTTCTGCTTCTTCCGATTGAACCTCCAGACTTCACCTTCTCCTTCTTCTTCTTCTGCTTCTTCTGATTCACCCTCCAGACTTCGCCTTCTCCTTC
The DNA here is from genome assembly GCF_052327205.1 of Somniosus microcephalus. NCBI lineage: Eukaryota > Metazoa > Chordata > Chondrichthyes > Squaliformes > Somniosidae > Somniosus > Somniosus microcephalus. The sequence goes on along the minus strand of NW_028225459.1, from coordinate 159,746 downwards.
TCCTTCTTCTACTTCTTCTGATTCACCCTCCAGACTTCACCTTCTCCTTCTCCTTCTTCTACATCTTCTGATTCACCCTCCAGTCTTCACCTTCTCCATCTCCTTCTTCTGCTTCTTCTGATTCACCCTCCTGACTTCACCTTCTCCTTCTCCTTCTTCTGCTTCTTCTGATTCACCCTCCAGATTTCACCTTCTCCTTCTCCTTCTTCTACTTCTTCTGATTCACCCTCCAGACATCACCTTCTCCTTCTACTTCTTCTTCTTCTTCTGATTCACCCTCCAGACTTCACCTTCTCCTTCTCCTTCTTCTGCTTCTTCTGATTCACCCTCCAGCCTTCACCATCTCCTTCTCCTTCTTCTGCTTCTTCTGCTTCACCCTCCAGACTTCACCTTCTCCTTCTCCTTCTTCTGCTTCTTCTGATTCACCCTCCAGACTTCACCTTCTCCTTCTCCTTCTTCTAATTCTTCTGATTCACCCTCCAGACTTCACCTTCTCCTTCTCCTTCTTCTGCTTCTTCTGATTCACCCTCCAGACTTCAGCTTCTCCTTCTCCTTCGTCTACTTCTTCTGATTCACCCTCCAGACTGCACCTTCTCCTTCTTCAACGTCTTCTGATTCCCCCTCCAGACTTCACCTTCTCCTTCTCCTTCTTCTGCTTCTTCTGATTCACCCTCCAGACTTCACCTTCTCCTTCTCCTTCTTCTACTTCTTCTGATTCACCCTCCAGACTTCACCTTCTCCTTCTCCTTCTTCTCCTTCTTCTGATTCACCCTCCAGACTTCACCTTCTCCTTCTCCTTCTTCTACTTCTTCTGCTTCTCCCTCCAGACTTCACCTTCTCCTTCTCCTTCTTCAGCTTCTTCTGATTCACCCTCCAGACTTCACCTTCTCCTTCTCCTTCTTCTACTTCTTCTGATTCACCCTCCAGACTTCACCTTCTCCTTCTCCTTCTTCTACTTCTTCTGATTCACCCTCCAGATTTCACCTTCTCCTTCTCCTTCTTCTACTTCTTCTGATTCACCCTCCTGACTTCACCTTCTCCTTCTCCTTCTTCTGCTTCTTCTGCTTCACCCTCCAGACTTCACCTTGTCCTTCTCCTTCTTCTGCTTCTTCTGCTTCACCCTCCAGACTTCACCTTCTCCTTCTCCTTCTTCTGCTTCTTCTGCTTCACCCTCCTGACTTCACCTTCTCCTTCTCCTTCTTCTACTTCTTCTGATTCACCCTTCAGACTTCACCTTCTCCTTCTCCTTCTTCTGATTCTTCTGCTTCACCCTCCACACTTCACCTTCTCCTTCTCCTTCTTCTGCTTCTTCTGCTTCGCCCTCCAGACTTCACCTTCTTCTTCTCCTTCTTCTGCTTCTTCTGCCTCACCCTCCAGACTTCACCGTCTCCTTCTCCTTCTTCTGCTTTTTCTGCTTCACCCTCCTGACTTCACCTTCACCTTCTCCTTCTTCTACTTCTTCTGATTCACCCTCCAGACTTCACCTTCTCCTTCTCCTTCTTCTGCTTCTTCTACTTCACCCTACAGACTTCACCTTCTCCTTTTCCTTCTTCTCTTCTTCTGCTGCGCCCTCCAGACTTCACCTTCTCCTTCTCCTTCTTCTGCTTCTTCTGCTTCACCCTCCTGACTTCACCTTCTCCTTCTTCTTCTTCTACTTCTTCTGATTCACCCTCCAGATTTCAACTTCTCCTTCTCCTTCTTCTACTTCTTCTGATTCACCCTCCTGACTTCACCTTCTCCTTCTCCTTCTTCTGCTTCTTCTGCTTCACCCTCCAGACTTCACCTTGTCCTTCTCCTTCTTCTGCTTCTTCTGCTTCACCCTCCAGACTTCACCTTCTCCTTCTCCTTCTTCTGCTTCTTCTGCTTCACCCTCCTGACTTCACCTTCTCCTTCTCCTTCTTCTACTTCTTCTGATTCACCCTTCAGACTTCACCTTCTCCTTCTCCTTCTTCTGATTCTTCTGCTTCACCCTCCAGGCTTCACCTTCTCCTTCTCCTTCTTCTGCTTCTTCTGCTTCGCCCTCCAGACTTCACCTTCTCCTTCTCCTTCTTCTGCTTCTTCTGCCTCACCCTCCAGACTTCACCTTCTCCTTCTCCTTCTTCTGCTTCTTCTGCTTCACCCTCCTGACTTCACCTTCTCCTTCTCCTTCTTCTACTTCTTCTGATTCACCCTCCAGACTTCACCTTCTCCTTCTCCTTCTTCTGCTTCTTCTGCTTCACCCTCCAGACTTCACCTTCTCCTTTTCCTTCTTCTCTTCTTCTGCTGCGCCCTCCAGACTTCACCTTCTCCTTCTCCTTCTTCTGCTTCTTCTGCTTCACCCTCCTGACTTCACCTTCTCCTTCTCCTTCTTCTACTTCTTCTGCTTCACCCCCCTGACTTCACCTTCTCCTTCTCCTTCTTCTGCTTCTTCTGATCCACCCTCCTAACTTCACCTTCTCCTTCTCCTTCTTTTGCTTCTTCTGATCCACCCTCCTAACTTCACCTTCTCCTTCTCCTTCTTCTGCTTCTTCTGATTCACCCTCCTGACTTCACCTTCTCCTTCTCCTTCTTCTGCTTCTTCTGATTCACCCTCCAGACTTCACCTTCTCCTTCTTCATCTTCTGCTTCTTCTGATTCACCCTCCAGACTTCACCTTCTCCTTCTCCTTCTTCTGCTTCTTCTGATTCACCCTCCAGACTTCGCCTTCTCCTTCTCCTTTTTCTACTTCTTCTGATTCACCCTCCAGACTTCACCTTCTCCTTCTCCTTCTTCTACTTCTTCTGATTCACTCTCCAGTCTTCACCATCTGCTACTCCTTCTTCTGCTTCTTCTGATTCACCCTCCAGACTTCACCTTCTCCTTCTCCTTCTTCTGCTTCTTCTGATTCACCCTCCTGACTTCACCTTCTCCTTCTCCTTCTTCTGCTTCACCCTCCAGACTTTACCTTCTCCTTCTCCTTCTTCTACTTCTTCTGATTCACCCTCCAGACTTCACCTTCTCCTTCTACTTCTTCTGCTTCTTCTGATTCACCCTCCAGACTTCACCTTCTCCTTCTCCTTCTTCTGCTTCTTCTGATTCACCCTCCAGACTTCACCTTCTCCTTCTCCTTCTTCTGCTTCTTCTGATTCACCCTCCAGACTTCACCTTCTCCTTCTCCTTCTTCTACTTCTTCTGCTTCACCACCCTGACTTCACCTTCTCCTTCTCCTTCTTCTGCTTCTTCTGATTCACCCTCCTAACTTCACCTTCTCCTTCTCCTTCTTCTGCTTCTTCTGATTCACCCTCCTGACTTCACCTTCTCCTTCTCCTTCTTCTACTTCTTCTGCTTCACCCCCCTGACTTCACCTTCTCCTTCTCCTTCTTCTGCTTCTTCTGATTCACCCTCCTAACTTCACCTTCTCCTTCTCCTTCTTCTGCTTCTTCTGATTCACCCTAACGACTTCACCTTCTCCTTCTCCTTCTTCTGCTTCTTCTGATACACCCTCCAGACTTCACCTTCTCCTTCTCCTTCTTCTACTTCTTCTGATTCACCCTCCAGACTTCACCTTCTCCTTCTCCTTCTTCTGCTTCTTCTGGTTCACCCTCCAGACTTCACCTTCTCCTTCTCCTTCTTCTACTTCTTCTGATTCACCCTCCAGACTTCACCTTCTCCTTCTCCTTCTTCTACTTCTGCTTCTCCCTCCGGACTTCACCTTCTCCTTCTCCTTCTTCTGCTTCTTCTGATTCACCCTCCAGACTTCACCTTCTCCTTCTCCTTCTTCTGATTCTTCTGATTCACCCTCCAGACTTCACCTTCTCCTTCACCTTCTTCTGCTTATTCTGTTTCACCCTCCTGACTTCACCTTCTACTTCTCCTTCTTCTACTTCTTCTGATTCACCCTCCTGACTTCACCTTCTCCTTCTCCTTCTTCTGCTTCTTCTGATTCACCCTCCAGATTTCACCTTCTCCTTCTCCTTCTTCTACTTCTTCTGATTCACCCTCCAGACATCACCTTCTCCTTCTACTTCTTCTGCTTCTTCTGATTCACCCTCCAGACTTCACCTTCTCCTTCTCCTTCTTCTGCTTCTTCTGATTCACCCTCCAGACTTCACCATCTCCTTCTCCTTCTTCTGCTTCTTCTGCTTCACCCTCCAGACTTCAGCTTCTCCTTCTCCTTCTTCTGCTTCTTCTGATTCACCCTGCAGACTTCCCCTTCTCCTTCTCCTTCTTCTAATTCTTCTGATTCACCCTCCAGACTTCACCTTCTCCTTCTCCTTCTTCTGCTTCTTCTGATTCACCCTCCAGACTTCACCTTCTCCTTCTCCTTCGTCTACTTCTTCTGATTCACCCTCCAGACTGCACCTTCTCCTTCTTCTACGTCTTCTGATTCACCCTCCAGACTTCACCTTCTCCTTCTCCTTCTTCTGCGTCTTCTGATTCACCCTCCAGACTTCACCTTCTCCTTCTCCTTCTTCTACTTCTTCTGATTCACCCTCCAGACTTCACCTTCTCCTTCTCCTTCTTCTCCTTCTTCTGATTCACCCACCAGACTTCACCTTCTCCTTCTCCTTCTTCTGCTTCTCCCTCCAGACTTCACCTTCTGCTTCTCCTTCTTCAGCTTCTTCTGATTCACCCTCCAGACTTCACCTTCTCCTTCTCCTTCTTCTACTTCTTCTGATTCACCCTCCAGACTTCACCTTCTCCTTCTCCTTCTTCTACTTCTTCTGATTCACCCTCCAGATTTCACCTTCTCCTTCTCCTTCTTCTACTTCTTCTGATTCACCCTCCTGACTTCACCTTCTCCTTCTCCTTCTTCTGCTTCTTCTGCTTCACCCTCCAGACTTCACCTTGTCCTTCTCCTTCTTCTGCTTCTTCTGCTTCACCCTCCAGACTTCACCTTCTCCTTCTCCTTCTTCTGCTTCTTCTGCTTCACCCTCCTGACTGCACCTTCTCCTTCTCCTTCTTCTACTTCTTCTGATTCACCCTTCAGACTTCACCTTCTCCTTCTCCTTCTTCTGATTCTTCTGCTTCTCCCTCCAGACTTCACCTTCTCCTTCTCCTTCTTCTGCTTCGCCCTCCAGACTTCACCTTCTCCTTCTCCTTCTTCTGCTTCTTCTGCCTCACCCTCCAGACTTCACCTTCTCCTTCTCCTTCTTCTGCTTCTTCTGCTTCACCCTCCTGACTTCACCTTCTGCTTCTCCTTCTTCTACTTCTTCTGATTCACCCTCCAGACTTCACCTTCTCCTTCTCCTTCTTCTGCTTCTTCTGCTTCACCCTCCAGACTTCACCTTCTCCTTTTCCTTCTTCTCTTCTTCTGCTGCGCCCTCCAGACTTCACCTTCTCCTTCTCCTTCTTCTGCTTCTTCTGCTTCACCCTCCTGACTTCACCTTCTCCTTCTCCTTCTTCTACTTCTTCTGATTCACCCTCCAGATTTCAACTTCTCCTTCTCCTTCTTCTACTTCTTCTGATTCACCCTCCTGACTTCACCTTCTCCTTCTCCTTCTTCTGCTTCTTCTGCTTCACCCTCCAGACTTCACCTTGTCCTTCTCCTTCTTCTGCTTCTTCTGCTTCACCCTCCAGACTTCACCTTCTCCTTCTCCTTCTTCTGCTTCTTCTGCTTCACCCTCCTGACTTCACCTTCTCCTTCTCCTTCTTCTACTTCTTCTGATTCACCCTTCAGACTTCACCTTCTCCTTCTCCTTCTTCTGATTCTTCTGCTTCACCCTCCAGACTTCACCTTTACCTTCTCCTTCTTCTGCTTCTTCTGCTTCGCCGTCCAGACTTCACCTTCTCCTTCTCCTTCTTCTGCTTCTTCTGCCTCACCCTCCAGACTTCACCTTCTCCTTCTCCTTCTTCTGCTTCTTCTGCTTCACCCTCCTGACTTCACCTTCTCCTTCTCCTTCTTCTACTTCTTCTGATTCACCCTCCAGACTTCACCTTCTCCTTCTCCTTCTTCTGCTTCTTCTGCTTCACCCTCCAGACTTCACCTTCTCCTTTTCCTTCTTCTCTTCTTCTGCTGCGCCCTCCAGACTTCACCTTCTCCTTCTCCTTCTTCTGCTTCTTCTGCTTCACCCTCCTGACTTCACCTTCTCCTTCTCCTTCTTCTACTTCTTCTGCTTCACCCCCCTGACTTCACCTTCTCCTTCTCCTTCTTCTGCTCCTTCTGATCCACCCTCCTAACTTCACCTTCTCCTTCTCCTTCTTTTGCTTCTTCTGATCCACCCTCCTAACTTCACCTTCTCCTTCTCCTTCTTCTGCTTCTTCTGATTCACCCTCCTGACTTCACCTTCTCCTTCTCCTTCTTCTGCTTCTTCTGATTCACCCTCCAGACTTCACCTTCTCCTTCTTCTTCTTCTGCTTCTTCTGATTCACCCTCCAGACTTCACCTTCTCCTTCTCCTTCTTCTGCTTCTTCTGATTCACCCTCCAGAGTTCGCCTTCTCCTTCTCCTTTTTCTACTTCTTCTGATTCACCCTCCAGACTTCACCTTCTCCTTCTCCTTCTTCTACTTCTTCTGATTCACTCTCCAGTCTTCACCATCTGCTACTCCTTCTTCTGCTTCTACTGATTCACCCTCCAGACTTCACCTTCTCCTTCTCCTTCTTCTGCTTCTTCTGATTCACCCTCCTGACTTCACCTTCTCCTTCTCCTTCTTCTGCTTCACCCTCCAGACTTCACCTTCTCCTTCTCCTTCTTCTACTTCTTCTGATTCACCCTCCAGACTTCACCTTCTCCTTCTACTTCTTCTGCTTCTTCTGATTCACCCTCCAGACTTCACCTTCTCCTTCTCCTTCTTCTGCTTCTTCTGATTCACCCTCCAGACTTCACCTTCTCCTTCTCCTTCTTCTGCTTCTTCTGATTCACCCTCCAGACTTCACCTTCTCCTTCTCCTTCTTCTACTTCTTCTGCTTCTCCACCCTGACTTCACCTTCTCCTTCTCCTTCTTCTGCTTCTTCTGATTCACCCTCCTAACTTCACCTTCTCCTTCTCCTTCTTCTGCTTCTTCTGATTCACCCTAACGACTTCACCTTCTCCTTCTCCTTCTTCTGCTTCTTCTGATACACCCTCCAGACTTCACCTTCTCCTTCTCCTTCTTCTACTTCTTCTGATTCACCCTCCAGACTTCACCTTCTCCTTCTCCTTCTTCTGCTTCTTCTGGTTCACCCTCCAGACTTCACCTTCTCCTTCTCCTTCTTCTACTTCTTCTGATTCACCCTCCAGACTTCACCTTCTCCTTCTCCTTCTTCTACTTCTGCTTCTCCCTCCGGACTTCACCTTCTCCTTCTCCTTCTTCTGCTTCTTCTGATTCACCCTCCAGACTGCACCTTCTCCTTCTTCTACGTCTTCTGATTCACCCTCCAGACTTCACCTTCTCCTTCTCCTTCTTCTGCGTCTTCTGATTCACCCTCCAGACTTCACCTTCTCCTTCTCCTTCTTCTGCTTCTTCTGATTCACCCTCCAGACTGCACCTTCTCCTTCTTCTACGTCTTCTGATTCACCCTCCAGACTTCACCTTCTCCTTCTCCTTCTTCTCCTTCTTCTGATTCACCCACCAGACTTCACCTTCTCCTTCTCCTTCTTCTGCTTCTCCCTCCAGACTTCACCTTCTGCTTCTCCTTCTTCAGCTTCTTCTGATTCACCCTCCAGACTTCACCTTCTCCTTCTCCTTCTTCTACTTCTTCTGATTCACCCTCCAGACTTCACCTTCTCCTTCTCCTTCTTCTACTTCTTCTGATTCACCCTCCAGATTTCACCTTCTCCTTCTCCTTCTTCTACTTCTTCTGATTCACCCTCCTGACTTCACCTTCTCCTTCTCCTTCTTCTGCTTCTTCTGCTTCACCCTCCAGACTTCACCTTCTCCTTCTCCTTCTTCTGCTTCTTCTGCTTCCCCCTCCAGACTTCACCTTCTTCTTCTCCTTCTTCTGCTTCTTCTGCTTCACCCTCCTGACTTCACCTTCTCCTTCTTCTACTTCTTCTTATTCACCCTCCAGACTTCACCTTCTCCTTCTCCTTCTTCTGATTCTTCTGCTTCACCCTCCAGACTTCACCTTCTCCTTCTCCTTCTTCTGCTTCTTCTGCTTCGCCCTCCAGACTTCACCTTCTCCTTCTCCTTCTTCTGCTTCTTCTGCCTCACCCTCCAGACTTCACCTTCTCCTTCTCCTTCTTCTGCTTCTTCTGCTTCACCCTCCTGACTTCACCTTCTCCTTTTCCTTCTTCTGCTTCTTCTGCTGCGCCCTCCAGACTTCACCTTCTTCTTCTCCTTCTTCTGCTTCTTCTGCTTCACCCTCCGGACTTCACCTTCTCCTTCTCCTTCTTCTACTTCTTCTGCTTCACCCCCCTGACTTCACCTTCTCCTTCTCCTTCTTCTGCTTCTTCTGATCCACCCTCCTAACTTCACCTTCTCCTTCTCCTTCTTCTGCTTCTTCTGATTCACCCTCCTGACTTCACCTTCTCCTTCTCCTTCTTCTGCTTCTTCTGATTCACCCTCCAGACTTCACCTTCTCCTTCTTCTTCTTCTGCTTCTTCTGGTTCACCCTCCAGACTTCACCTTCTCCTTCTCCTTCTTCTGCTTCTTCTGATTCACCCTCCAGACCTTACCTTCTCCTTCTCCTTCTTCTGCTTCTTCTGCTTCACCCTCCAGACATCACCTTCTCCTTCTCTTTCTTCTGCTTCTTCTGATTCACCCTCCAGACTTCACCTTCTCCTTCTCCTTCTTCTACTGCTTCTGCTTCACCCTCCAGACTTCACCTTCTCCTTCTCCTTCTTCTACTTCTTCTGATTCACCCTCCAGACTTCACCTTCTCCTTCTCCTTCTTCTGCTTCTTCTGGTTCACCCTTCGGACTTCACCTTCTCCTTCTCCTTATCCTGCTTCTTCTGATTCACCCTCCAGACTTCACCTTCTCCTTCTCCTTCTTCTGCATCTTATGATTCACCCTCCAGACTTCACTTCTCCTTCTCCTTCTTCTGCTTCTTCTGATTCACCCTCCAGACTTCACCTTCTCCTTCTCCTTCTTCTGCTTCTTCTGATTCACCCTTCAGACTTCACCTTCTCCTTCTCCTTCTTCTGATTCTTCTGATTCACCCTCCAGACCTCACCTTCTCCTTCTCCTTCTTCTACTTCTTCTGATTCACCCTCCAGACTTCATCGTCTCCTTCTCCTTCTTCTGCTTCTTCTGATTCACCCTCCAGACTTCACCTTCTCCTTCTCCTTCTTCTGCTTCTTCTGATTCACCCTCCAGACCTCACCTTCTCCTTCTCCTTCTTCTACTTCTTCTGATTCACCCTCCAGACTTCACCTTCTCCTTCTCCTTCTTCTGCTTCTTCTGATTCACCCTCCAGACTTCACCTTCTCCTTCTCCTTCTTCTACTTCTTCTGATTCACCCTCCAGACTTCACCTTCTCCTTCTCCTTCTTCAACTTCTTCTGATTCACCCTCCAGTCTTCACCTTCTCCTTCTCCTTCTTCTGCTTCTTCTGCTTCACCCTCCAGACTTCACCTTCTCCTTCTCTTTCTTCTGCTTCTTCTGATTCACCCTCCAGACTTCACCTTCTCCTTCTCCTTCTTCTGATTCTTCTGATTCACCCTCCAGACTTCACCTTCTCCTTCTCCTTCTTCTGCTTCTTCTGATTCACCCTCCTGACTTCACCTTCTCCTTCTCCTTCTTCTACTTCTTCTGATTCACCCTCCAGACTTCACCTTCTCCTTCTACTTCTTCTGCTTCTTCTGATTCACCCTCCAGACTTCACCTTCTCCTTCTCCTTCTTCTGCTTCTTCTGATTCACCCTCCAGACTTCACCTTCTCCTTCTCCTTGTATTGCTTCTACTGATTCACCCTCCAGACTTCACCTTCTCCTTCTCCTTCTTCTGCTACTTCTGATTCACCCTCCAGACTTCACCTTCTCCTTCTCCTTCTTCTACTTCTTCTGATTCACCCGCCAGACTTCACCTTCTCCTTCTCCTTCTTCTGCTTCTTCTGATTCACCCTCCAGACTTCACCTTCTCCTTCTCCTTCGCCTACTTCTTCTGATTCACCCTCCAGACTACACCTTCTCCTTCTCCTTCTTCTACTTCTTCTGATTCACCCTAACGACTTCACCTTCTCCTTCTCCTTCTTCTGCTTCTTCTGATACACCCTCCAGACTTCACCTTCTCCTTCTCCTTCTTCTACTTCTTCTGATTCACCCTCCAGACTTCACCTTCTCCTTCTCCTTCTTCTACTTCTTCTGATTCACCCTCCAGACTTCACCTTCTCCTTCTCCTTCTTCTACTTCTTTTGCTTCTCCCTCCAGACTTCACCTTCTCCTTCTCCTTCTTCTGCTTCTTCTGATTCACCCTCCAGACTTCACCTTCTCCTTCTTCTTCTTCTGCTTCTTCTGATTCACCCTCCAGACTTCACCTTCTCCTTCTCCTTCTTCTACTTCTTCAGATTCACCCTCCAGACTTCAACTTCTCCTTCTACTTCTTCTGCTTCTTCTGATTCACCCTCCAGACCTCACCTTCTCCTTCTCCTTCTTCTGCTTCTTCTGATTCACCCTCCAGACTTCACCTTCTCCTTCTTCTTCTTCTGCTTCTTCTGATTCACCCTCCAGACTTCACCTTCTCCTTCTCCTTCTTCTGCTTCTTCTGATTCACCCTCCAGACTTCACCTTCTCCTTCTCCTTCTTCTACTTCTTCTGATTCACCCTCCAGACTTCACCTTCTCCTTCTCCTTCTTCTGCTTCTTCTGATTCACCCTCCAGACTTCACCTTCTCCTTCTCCTTCGTCTACTTCTTCTGATTCACCCTCCAGTCTACACCTTCTCCTTCTCCTTCTTCGACTTCTTCTGATTCACCCTCCAGACTTCACATTCTCCTTCTCCTTCTTCTGCTTCTTCTGATTCACCCTCCAGACTTCACCTTCTCCTTCTCCTTCTTCGACTTCTTCTGATTCACCCTCCAGACTTCACCTTCTCCTTCTCCTTCTTCTACTTCTTCTGATTCACCCTCCAGACTTCACCTTCTCCTTCTCCTTCTTCTACTTCTTCTGCTTCTCCCTCCAGACTTCACCTTCTCCTTCTCCTTCTTCTGCTTCTTCTGATTCACCCTCCAGACTTCACCTTCTCCTTCTTCTACTTCTTCTGATTCACCCTCCAGACTTCACCTTCTCCTTCTCCTTCTTCTACTTCTTCTGCTTCACCCTCCAGACTTCCCCTTCTCCTTCTCCTTCTTCTGCTTCTTCTGCTTCACCCTCCTGACTTCACCTTCTCCTTCTCCTTCTTCTACTTCTTCTGATTCACCCTCCAGACTTCACCTTCTCCTTCTCCTTCTTCTGCTTCTTCTGCTTCACCCTCCAGACTTCACCTTCTCCTTCTCCTTCTTCTGCTTCTTCTGCTTCGCCCTCCAGACTTCACCTTCTCCTTCTCCTTCTTCTGCTTCTTCTGCTTCACCCTCCAGACTTCACCTTCTCCTTCTCCTTCTTCTGCTTCTTCTGCTTCACCCTCCTGACTTCACCTTCTCCTTCTCCTTCTTCTACTTCTTCTGCTTCACCCTCCTGACTTCACCTTCTCCTTGTCCTTCTTCTACTTCTTCTGCTTCACCCCCCTGACTTCACCTTCTCCTTCTCCTTCTTCTGCTTCTTCTGATTCACCCTCCTAACTTCACCTTCTCCTTCTCCTTCTTCTGCTTCTTCTGATTCACCCTCCTGACTTCGCCTTCTCCTTCTCCTTCTTCTGCTTCTGCTGATTCACCCTCCAGACTTCACCTTCTCCTTCTCCTTCTTCTGCTTCTTCTGATTCAACCGCCAGACTTCACCTTCTCCTTCTCCTTCTTCTCCTTCTTCTGATTCACCCTCCAGACTTCACCTTCTCCTTCTCCTTCGTCTACTTCTTCTGATTCACCCTCCAGACTGCACCTTCTCCTTCTCCTTCTTCTGCTTCTTCTGCTTCACCCTCCAGACTTCACCTTCTGCTTCTCCTTCTTCTGCTTCTTCTGCTGCGCCCTCCAGACTTCACCTTCTCCTTCTCCTTCTTCTAATTCTTCTGATTCACCCTCCAGACTTCACCTTCTCCTTCTCCTTCTTCTGCTTCTTCTGATTCACCCTCCAGACTTCACCTTCTCCTTCTCCTTCGTCTACTTCTTCTGATTCACCCTCCAGACTGCACCTTCTCCTTCTTCTACGTCTTCTGATTCACCCTCCAGACTTCACCTTCTCCTTCTCCTTCTTCTGCTTCTTCTGATTCACCCTCCAGACTTCACCTTCTCCTTCTCCTTCTTCTACTTCTTCTGATTCACCCTCCAGACTTCACCTTCTCCTTCTCCTTCTTCTACTTCTTCTGCTTCTCCCTCCAGACTTCACCTTCTCCTTCTCCTTCTTCAGCTTCTTCTGATTCACCCTCCATACTTCACCTTCTCCTTCTCCTTCTTCTACTTCTTCTGATTCACCCTCCAGACTTCACCTTCTCCTTCTCCTTCTTCTACTTCTTCTGATTCACCCTCCAGATTTCACCTTCTCCTTCTCCTTCTTCTACTTCTTCTGATTCACCCTCCTGACTTCACCTTCTCCTTCTCCTTCTTCTGCTTCTTCTGCTTCACCCTCCAGACTTCACCTTGTCCTACTCCTTCTTCTGCTTCTTCTGCTTCACCCTCCAGACTTCACCTTCTCCTTCTCCTTCTTCTGCTTCTTCTGCTTCACCCTCCTGACTTCACCTTCTCCTTCTCCTTCTTCTACTTCTTCTGATTCACCCTTCAGACTTCACCTTCTCCTTCTCCTTCTTCTGATTCTTCTGCTTCACCCTCCAGACTTCACCTTCTCCTTCTCCTTCTTCTGCTTCTTCTGCTTCGCCCTCCAGACTTCACCTTCTCCTTCTCCTTCTTCTGCTTCTTCTGCCTCACCCTCCAGACTTCACCTTCTCCTTCTCCTTCTTCTGCTTCTTCTGCTTCACCCTCCTGACTTCACCTTCTCCTTCTCCTTCTTCTACTTCTTCTGATTCATCCTCCAGACTTCACCTTCTCCTTCTCCTTCTTCTGCTTCTTCTGCTTCACCCTCCAGACTTCACCTTCTCCTTTTCCTTCTTCTCTTCTTCTGCTGCGCCCTCCAGACTTCACCTTCTCCTTCTCCTTCTTCTGCTTCTTCTGCTTCACCCTCCTGACTTCACCTTCTCCTTCTCCTTCTTCTACTTCTTCTGATTCACCCTCCTGACTTCACCTTCTCCTTCTCCTTCTTCTGCTTCTTCTGCTTCACCCTCCAGACTTCACCTTGTCCTTCTCCTTCTTCTGCTTCTTCTGCTTCACCCTCCAGACTTCACCTTCTCCTTCTCCTTCTTCTGCTTCTTCTGCTTCACCCTCCTGACTTCACCTTCTCCTTCTCCTTCTTCTACTTCTTCTGATTCACCCTTCAGACTTCACCTTCTCCTTCTCCTTCTTCTGCTTCTTCTGCTTCACCCTCCTGACTTCACCTTCTCCTTCTCCTTCTTCTACTTCTTCTGATTCACCCTCCTGACTTCACCTTCTCCTTCTCCTTCTTCTGCTTCTTCTGCTTCACCCTCCAGACTTCACCTTGTCCTTCTCCTTCTTCTGCTTCTTCTGCTTCACCCTCCAGACTTCACCTTCTCCTTCTCCTTCTTCTGCTTCTTCTGCTTCACCCTCCTGACTTCACCTTCTCCTTCTCCTTCTTCTACTTCTTCTGATTCACCCTTCAGACTTCACCTTCTCCTTCTCCTTCTTCTGATTCTTCTGCTTCACCCTCCAGACTTCACCTTCTCCTTCTCCTTCTTCTGCTTCTTCTGCTTCGCCCTCCAGACTTCACCTTCTCCTTCTCCTTCTTCTGCTTCTTCTGCCTCACCCTCCAGACTTCACCTTCTCCTTCTCCTTCTTCTGCTTCTTCTGATTCACCCTCCAGACCTCACCTTCTCCTTCTCCTTCTTCTACTTCTTCTGATTCACCCTCCAGACTTCATCTTCTCCTTCTCCTTCTTCTACTTCTTCTGATTCACCCTCCAGACTTCACCTTCTCCTTCTCCTTCTTCTACTTCTTCTGCTTCTCCCTCCAGACTTCACCTTCTCCTTCTCCTTCTTCTGCTTCTTCTGATTCACCCTCCAGACTTCACCTTCTCCTTCTTCTACTTCTTCTGATTCACCCTCCAGACTTCACCTTCTCCTTCTCCTTCTTCTACTTCTTCTGCTTCACCCTCCAGACTTCCCCTTCTCCTTCTCCTTCTTCTGCTTCTTCTGCTTCACCCTCCTGACTTCACCTTCTCCTTCTCCTTCTTCTACTTCTTCTGATTCACCCTCCAGACTTCACCTTCTCCTTCTCCTTCTTCTGCTTCTTCTGCTTCACCCTCCAGACTTCACCTTCTCCTTCTCCTTCTTCTGCTTCTTCTGCTTCGCCCTCCAGACTTCACCTTCTCCTTCTCCTTCTTCTGCTTCTTCTGCTTCACCCTCCAGACTTCACCTTCTCCTTCTCCTTCTTCTGCTTCTTCTGCTTCACCCTCCTGACTTCACCTTCTCCTTCTCCTTCTTCTACTTCTTCTGCTTCACCCTCCTGACTTCACCTTCTCCTTGTCCTTCTTCTACTTCTTCTGCTTCACCCCCCTGACTTCACCTTCTCCTTCTCCTTCTTCTGCTTCTTCTGATTCACCCTCCTAACTTCACCTTCTCCTTCTCCTTCTTCTGCTTCTTCTGATTCACCCTCCTGACTTCGCCTTCTCCTTCTCCTTCTTCTGCTTCTGCTGATTCACCCTCCAGACTTCACCTTCTCCTTCTCCTTCTTCTGCTTCTTCTGATTCAACCGCCAGACTTCACCTTCTCCTTCTCCTTCTTCTCCTTCTTCTGATTCACCCTCCAGACTTCACCTTCTCCTTCTCCTTCGTCTACTTCTTCTGATTCACCCTCCAGACTGCACCTTCTCCTTCTCCTTCTTCTGCTTCTTCTGCTTCACCCTCCAGACTTCACCTTCTGCTTCTCCTTCTTCTGCTTCTTCTGCTGCGCCCTCCAGACTTCACCTTCTCCTTCTCCTTCTTCTAATTCTTCTGATTCACCCTCCAGACTTCACCTTCTCCTTCTCCTTCTTCTGCTTCTTCTGATTCACCCTCCAGACTTCACCTTCTCCTTCTCCTTCGTCTACTTCTTCTGATTCACCCTCCAGACTGCACCTTCTCCTTCTTCTACGTCTTCTGATTCACCCTCCAGACTTCACCTTCTCCTTCTCCTTCTTCTGCTTCTTCTGATTCACCCTCCAGACTTCACCTTCTCCTTCTCCTTCTTCTACTTCTTCTGATTCACCCTCCAGACTTCACCTTCTCCTTCTCCTTCTTCTCCTTCTTCTGATTCACCCTCCAGACTTCACCTTCTCCTTCTCCTTCTTCTACTTCTTCTGCTTCTCCCTCCAGACTTCACCTTCTCCTTCTCCTTCTTCAGCTTCTTCTGATTCACCCTCCATACTTCACCTTCTCCTTCTCCTTCTTCTACTTCTTCTGATTCACCCTCCAGACTTCACCTTCTCCTTCTCCTTCTTCTACTTCTTCTGATTCACCCTCCAGATTTCACCTTCTCCTTCTCCTTCTTCTACTTCTTCTGATTCACCCTCCTGACTTCACCTTCTCCTTCTCCTTCTTCTGCTTCTTCTGCTTCACCCTCCAGACTTCACCTTGTCCTACTCCTTCTTCTGCTTCTTCTGCTTCACCCTCCAGACTTCACCTTCTCCTTCTCCTTCTTCTGCTTCTTCTGCTTCACCCTCCTGACTTCACCTTCTCCTTCTCCTTCTTCTACTTCTTCTGATTCACCCTTCAGACTTCACCTTCTCCTTCTCCTTCTTCTGATTCTTCTGCTTCACCCTCCAGACTTCACCTTCTCCTTCTCCTTCTTCTGCTTCTTCTGCTTCGCCCTCCAGACTTCACCTTCTCCTTCTCCTTCTTCTGCTTCTTCTGCCTCACCCTCCAGACTTCACCTTCTCCTTCTCCTTCTTCTGCTTCTTCTGCTTCACCCTCCTGACTTCACCTTCTCCTTCTCCTTCTTCTACTTCTTCTGATTCATCCTCCAGACTTCACCTTCTCCTTCTCCTTCTTCTGCTTCTTCTGCTTCACCCTCCAGACTTCACCTTCTCCTTTTCCTTCTTCTCTTCTTCTGCTGCGCCCTCCAGACTTCACCTTCTCCTTCTCCTTCTTCTGCTTCTTCTGCTTCACCCTCCTGACTTCACCTTCTCCTTCTCCTTCTTCTACTTCTTCTGATTCACCCTCCTGACTTCACCTTCTCCTTCTCCTTCTTCTGCTTCTTCTGCTTCACCCTCCAGACTTCACCTTGTCCTTCTCCTTCTTCTGCTTCTTCTGCTTCACCCTCCAGACTTCACCTTCTCCTTCTCCTTCTTCTGCTTCTTCTGCTTCACCCTCCTGACTTCACCTTCTCCTTCTCCTTCTTCTACTTCTTCTGATTCACCCTTCAGACTTCACCTTCTCCTTCTCCTTCTTCTGATTCTTCTGCTTCACCCTCCAGACTTCACCTTCTCCTTCTCCTTCTTCTGCTTCTTCTGCTTCGCCCTCCAGACTTCACCTTGTCCTTCTCCTTCTTCTGCTTCTTCTGCCTCACCCTCCAGACTTCACCTTCTCCTTCTCCTTCTTCTGCTTCTTCTGATTCACCCTCCAGACCTCACCTTCTCCTTCTCCTTCTTCTACTTCTTCTGATTCACCCTCCAGACTTCATCTTCTCCTTCTCCTTCTTCTGCTTCTTCTGATTCACCCTCCAGACTTCACCTTCCCCTTCTCCTTCTTCTGCTTCTTCTGCTTCACCCTCCTGACTTCACCTTCTCCTTCTCCTTCTTCTACTTCTTCTGCTTCACCCCCCTGACTTCACCTTCTCCTTCTCCTTCTTCTGCTTCTTCTGATCCACCCTCCTAACTTCACCTTCTCCTTCTCCTTCTTTTGCTTCTTCTGATCCACCCTCCTAACTTCACCTTCTCCTTCTCCTTCTTCTGCTTCTTCTGATTCACCCTCCTGACTTCACCTTCTCCTTCTCCTTCTTCTGGTTCTTCTGATTCACCCTCCAGACTTCACCTTCTCCTTCTTCTTCTTCTGATTCTTCTGATTCACCCTCCAGACTTCACCTTCTCCTTCTCCTTCTTCTGCTTCTTCTGATTCACCCTCCAAACTTCGCCTTCTCCTTCTCATTTTTCTACTTCTTCTGATTCACCCTCCAGACTTCACCTTCTCCTTCTCCTTCTTCTACTTCTTCTGATTCACTCTCCAGTCTTCACCATCTGCTACTCCTTCTTCTGCTTCTTCTGATTCACCCTCCAGACTTCACCTTCTCCTTCTCCTTCTTCTGCTTCTTCTGATTCACCCTCCTGACTTCACCTTCTCCTTCTCCTTCTTCTGCTTCACCCTCCAGACTTCACCTTCTCCTTCTCCTTCTTCTACTTCTTCTGATTCACCCTCCAGACTTCACCTTCTCCTTCTACTTCTTCTGCTTCTTCTGATTCACCCTCCAGACTTCACCTTCTCCTTCTCCTTCTTCTGCTTCTTCTGATTCACCCTCCAGACTTCACCTTCTCCTTCTCCTTCTTCTGCTTCTTCTGATACACCCTCCAGACTTCACCTTCTCCTTCTCCTTCTTCTACTTCTTCTGCTTCACCACCCTGACTTCACCTTCTCCTTCTCCTTCTTCTGCTTCTTCTGATTCACCCTCCTAACTTCACCTTCTCCTTCTCCTTCTTCTACTTCTTCTGCTTCACCCCCCTGACTTCACCTTCTCCTTCTCCTTCTTCTGCTTCTTCTGATTCACCCTCCTAACTTCACCTTCTCCTTCTCCTTCTTCTGCTTCTTCTGATTCACCCTCACGACTTCACCTTCTCCTTCTCCTTCTTCTGCTTCTTCTGATACACCCTCCAGACTTCACCTTCTCCTTCTCCTTCTTCTACTTCTTCTGATTCACCCTTCAGACTTCACCTTCTCCTTCTCCTTCTTCTGATTCTTCTGCTTCACCCTCCAGACTTCACCTTCTCCTTCTCCTTCTTCTGCTTCTTCTGCTTCGCCCTCCAGACTTCACCTTCTCCTTCTCCTTCTTCTGCTTCTTCTGCCTCACCCTCCAGACTTCACCTTCTCCTTCTCCTTCTTCTGCTTCTTCTGCTTCACCCTCCTGACTTCACCTTCTCCTTCTCCTTCTTCTGCTTCTTCTGATTCACCCTCCAGACTTCACCTTCTCCTTCTCCTTCTTCTGCTTCTTCTGCTTCACCCTCCAGACTTCACCTTCTCCTTTTCCTTCTTCTCTTCTTCTGCTGCGCCCTCCAGACTTCACCTTCTCCTTCTCCTTCTTCTGCTTCTTCTGCTTCACCCTCCTGACTTCACCTTCTCCTTCTCCTTCTTCTACTTCTTCTGATTCACCCTCCTGACTTCACCTTCTCCTTCTCCTTCTTCTGCTTCTTCTGCTTCACCCTCCAGACTACACCTTGTCCTTCTCCTTCTTCTGCTTCTTCTGCTTCACCCTCCAGACTTCACCTTCTCCTTCTCCTTCTTCTGCTTCTTCTGCTTCACCCTCCTGACTTCACCTTCTCCTTCTCCTTCTTCTACTTCTTCTGATTCACCCTTCAGACTTCACCTTCTCCTTCTCCTTCTTCTGATTCTTCTGCTTCACCCTCCAGACTTCACCTTCTCCTTCTCCTTCTTCTGCTTCTTCTGCTTCGCCCTCCAGACTTCACCTTCTCCTTCTCCTTCTTCTGCTTCTTCTGCCTCACCCTCCAGACTTCACCTTCTCCTTCTCCTTCTTCTGCTTCTTCTGATTCACCCTCCAGACCTCACCTTCTCCTTCTCCTTCTTCTACTTCTTCTGATTCACCCTCCAGACTTCATCTTCTCCTTCTCCTTCTTCTGCTTCTTCTGATTCACCCTCCAGACTTCACCTTCCCCTTCTCCTTCTTCTGCTTCTTCTGCTTCACCCTCCTGACTTCACCTTCTCCTTCTCCTTCTTCTACTTCTTCTGCTTCACCCCCCTGACTTCACCTTCTCCTTCTCCTTCTTCTGCTTCTTCTGATCCACCCTCCTAACTTCACCTTCTCCTTCTCCTTCTTTTGCTTCTTCTGATCCACCCTCCTAACTTCACCTTCTCCTTCTCCTTCTTCTGCTTCTTCTGATTCACCCTCCTGACTTCACCTTCTCCTTCTCCTTCTTCTGCTTCTTCTGATTCACCCTCCAGACTTCACCTTCTCCTTCTTCTTCTTCTGATTCTTCTGATTCACCCTCCAGAATTCACCTTCTCCTTCTCCTTCTTCTGCTTCTTCTGATTCACCCTCCAAACTTCGCCTTCTCCTTCTCATTTTTCTACTTCTTCTGGTTCACCCTCCAGACTTCACCTTCTCCTTCTCATTCTTCTACTTCTTCTGATTCACTCTCCAGTCTTCACCATCTGCTACTCCTTCTTCTGCTTCTTCTGATTCACCCTCCAGACTTCACCTTCTCCTTCTCCTTCTTCTGCTTCTTCTGATTCACCCTCCTGACTTCACCTTCTTCTTCTCCTTCTTCTGCTTCACCCTCCAGACTTCACCTTCTCCTTCTCCTTCTTCTACTTCTTCTGATTCACCCTCCAGACTTCACCTTCTCCTTCTACTTCTTCTGCTTCTTCTGATTCACCCTCCAGACTTCACCTTCTCCTTCTCCTTCTTCTGCTTCTTCTGATTCACCCTCCAGACTTCACCTTCTCCTTCTCCTTCTTCTGCTTCTTCTGATACACCCTCCAGACTTCACCTTCTCCTTCTCCTTCTTCTACTTCTTCTGCTTCACCACCCTGACTTCACCTTCTCCTTCTCCTTCTTCTGCTTCTTCTGATTCACCCTCCTAACTTCACCCTCTCCTTCTCCTTCTTCTACTTCTTCTGCTTCACCCCCCTGACTTCACCTTCTCCTTCTCCTTCTTCTGCTTCTTCTGATTCACCCTCCTAACTTCACCTTCTCCTTCTCCTTCTTCTGCTTCTTCTGATTCACCCTCACGACTTCACCTTCTCCTTCTCCTTCTTCTGCTTCTTCTGATACACCCTCCAGACTTCACCTTCTCCTTCTCCTTCTTCTACTTCTTCTGATTCACCCTCCAGACTTCACCTTCTCCTTCTCCTTCTTATGCTTCTTCTGGTTCACCCTCCAGACTTCACCTTCTCCTTCTCCTTCTTCTACTTCTTCTGATTCACCCTCCAGACTTCACCTTCTCCTTCTCCTTCTTCTACTTCTGCTTCTCCCTCCGGACTTCACCTTCTCCTTCTCCTTCTTCTGCTTCTTCTGATTCACCCTCCAGACTTCACCTTCTCCTTCTCCTTCTTCTGATTCTTCTGATTCACCCTCCAGACTTCACCTTCTCCTTCACCTTCTTCTGCTTATTCTGTTTCACCCTCCTGACTTCACCTTCTCCTTCTCCTTCTTCTACTTCTTCTGATTCACCCTCCTGACTTCACCTTCTCCTTCTCCTTCTTCTGCTTCTTCTGATACACCCTCCAGATTTCACCTTCTCCTTCTCCTTCTTCTACTTCTTCTGATTCACCCTCCAGACATCACCTTCTCCTTCTACTTCTTCTGCTTCTTCTGATTCACCCTCCAGACTTCACCGTCTCCTTCTCCTTCTTCTGCTTCTTCTGATTCACCCTCCAGACTTCACCATCTCCTTCTCCTTCTTCTGCTTCTTCTGCTTCACCCTCCAGACTTCAGCTTCTCCTTCTCCTTCTTCTGCTTCTTCTGATTCACCCTCCAGACTTCCCCTTCTCCTTCTCCTTCTTCTAATTCTTCTGATTCACCCTCCAGACTTCACCTTCTCCTTCTCCTTCTTCTGCTTCTTCTGATTCACCCTCCAGACTTCACCTTCTCCTTCTCCTTCGTCTACTTCTTCTGATTCACCCTCCAGACTGCACCTTCTCCTTCTTCTACGTCTTCTGATTCACCCTCCAGACTTCACCTTCTCCTTCTCCTTCTTCTGCTTCTTCTGCTTCACCCTCCTGACTTCACCTTCTCCTTCTCCTTCTTCTACTTCTTCTGCTTCACCCTCCTGACTTCACCTTCTCCTTGTCCTTCTTCTACTTCTTCTGCTTCACCCCCCTTACTTCACCTTCTCCTTCTCCTTCTTCTGCTTCTTCTGATTACCCTCCTAACTTCACCTTCTCCTTCTCCTTCTTCTGCTTCTTCTGATTCACCCTCCTGACTTCGCCTTCTCCTTCTCCTTCTTCTGCTTCTGCTGATTCACCCTCCAGACTTCACCTTCTCCTTCTCCTTCTTCTGCTTCTTCTGATTCAACCGCCAGACTTCACCTTCTCCTTCTCCTTCATCTCCTTCTTCAGATTCACCCTCCTGACTTCACCTTCTCCTTCTCCTTCGTCTACTTCTTCTGATTCACCCTCCAGACTGCACCTTCTCCTTCTCCTTCTTCTGCTTCTTCTGCTTCACCCTCCAGACTTCACCTTCTGCTTCTCCTTCTTCTGCTTCTTCTGCTGCGCCCTCCAGACTTCACCTTCTCCTTCTCCTTCTTCTAATTCTTCTGATTCACCCTCCAGACTTCACCTTCTCCTTCTCCTTCTTCTGCTTCTTCTGATTCACCCTCCAGACTTCACCTTCTCCTTCTCCTTCGTCTACTTCTTCTGATTCACCCTCCAGACTGCACCTTCTCCTTCTCCTTCTTCTACTTCTTCTGATTCACCCTCCAGACTTCACCTTCTCCTTCTACTTCTTCTGCTTCTTCTGATTCACCCTCCAGACTTCACCTTCTCCTTCTCCTTCTTCTGCTTCTTCTGATTCACCCTCCAGACTTCACCTTCTCCTTCTCCTTCTTCTGCTTCTTCTGATACACCCTCCAGACTTCACCTTCTCCTTCTCCTTCTTCTACTTCTTCTGCTTCACCACCCTGACTTCACCTTCTCCTTCTCCTTCTTCTGCTTCTTCTGATTCACCCTCCTAACTTCATCTTCTCCTTCTCCTTCTTCTGCTTCTTCTGATTCACCCTCACGACTTCACCTTCTCCTTCTCCTTCTTCTGCTTCTTCTGATACACCCTCCAGACTTCACCTTCTCCTTCTCCTTCTTCTACTTCTTCTGATTCACCCTCCAGACTTCACCTTCTCCTTCTCCTTCTTATGCTTCTTCTGGTTCACCCTCCAGACTTCACCTTCTCCTTCTCCTTCTTCTACTTCTTCTGATTCACCCTCCAGACTTCACCTTCTCCTTCTCCTTCTTCTGATTCTTCTGATTCACCCTCCAGACTTCACCTTCTCCTTCACCTTCTTCTGCTTATTCTGTTTCACCCTCCTGACTTCACCTTCTCCTTCTCCTTCTTCTACTTCTTCTGATTCACCCTCCTGACTTCACCTTCTCCTTCTCCTTCTTCTGCTTCTTCTGATACACCCTCCAGATTTCACCTTCTCCTTCTCCTTCTTCTACTTCTTCTGATTCACCCTCCAGACATCACCTTCTCCTTCTACTTCTTCTGCTTCTTCTGATTCACCCTCCAGACTTCACCGTCTCCATCTCCTTCTTCTGCTTCTTCTGATTCACCCTCCAGACTTCACCATCTCCTTCTCCTTCTTCTGCTTCTTCTGCTTCACCCTCCAGACTTCAGCTTCTCCTTCTCCTTCTTCTGCTTCTTCTGATTCACCCTCCAGACTTCCCCTTCTCCTTCTCCTTCTTCTAATTCTTCTGATTCACCCTCCAGACTTCACCTTCTCCTTCTCCTTCTTCTGCTTCTTCTGATTCACCCTCCAGACTTCACCTTCGCCTTCTCCTTCGTCTACTTCTTCTGATTCACCCTCCAGACTGCACCTTCTCCTTCTTCTACGTCTTCTGATTCACCCTCCAGACTTCACCTTCTCCTTCTCCTTCTTCTGCTTCTTCTGCTTCACCCTCCTGACTTCACCTTCTCCTTCTCCTTCTTCTACTTCTTCTGCTTCACCCTCCTGACTTCACCTTCTCCTTGTCCTTCTTCTACTTCTTCTGCTTCACCCCCCTGACTTCACCTTCTCCTTCTCCTTCTTCTGCTTCTTCTGATTACCCTCCTAACTTCACCTTCTCCTTCTCCTTCTTCTGCTTCTTCTGATTCACCCTCCTGACTTCGCCTTCTCCTTCTCCTTCTTCTGCTTCTGCTGATTCATCCTCCAGACTTCACCTTCTCCTTCTCCTTCTTCTGCTTCTTCTGATTCAACCGCCAGACTTCACCTTCTCCTTCTCCTTCATCTCCTTCTTCAGATTCACCCTCCTGACTTCACCTTCTCCTTCTCCTTCGTCTACTTCTTCTGATTCACCCTCCAGACTGCACCTTCTCCTTCTCCTTCTTCTGCTTCTTCTGCTTCACCCTCCAGACTTCACCTTCTGCTTCTCCTTCTTCTGCTTCTTCTGCTGCGCCCTCCAGACTTCACCTTCTCCTTCTCCTTCTTCTAATTCTTCTGATTCACCCTCCAGACTTCACCTTCTCCTTCTCCTTCTTCTGCTTCTTCTGATTCACCCTCCAGACTTCACCTTCTCCTTCTCCTTCGTCTACTTCTTCTGATTCACCCTCCAGACTGCACCTTCTCCTTCTTCTACGTCTTCTGATTCACCCTCCAGACTTCACCTTCTCCTTCTCCTTCTTCTGCTTCTTCTGATTCACCCTCCAGACTTCACCTTCTCCTTCTCCTTCTTCTACTTCTTCTGATTCACCCTCCAGACTTCACCTTCTCCTTCTCCTTCTTCTCCTTCTTCTGATTCACCCTCCAGACTTCACCTTCTCCTTCTCCTTCTTCTACTTCTTCTGCTTCTCCCTCCAGACTTCACCTTCTCCTTCTCCTTCTTCAGCTTCTTCTGATTCACCCTCCATACTTCACCTTCTCCTTCTCCTTCTTCTACTTCTTCTGATTCACCCTCCAGACTTCACCTTCTCCTTCTCCTTCTTCTACTTCTTCTGATTCACCCTCCAGATTTCACCTTCTCCTTCTCCTTCTTCTACTTCTTCTGATTCACCCTCCTGACTTCACCTTCTCCTTCTCCTTCTTCTGCTTCTTCTGCTTCACCCTCCAGACTTCACCTTGTCCTTCTCCTTCTTCTGCTTCTTCTGCTTCACCCTCCAGACTTCACCTTCTCCTTCTCCTTCTTCTGCTTCTTCTGCTTCACCCTCCTGACTTCACCTTCTCCTTCTCCTTCTTCTACTTCTTCTGATTCACCCTTCAGACTTCACCTTCTCCTTCTCCTTATTCTGATTCTTCTGCTTCACCCTCCAGACTTCACCTTCTCCTTCTCCTTCTTCTGCTTCCTCTGCTTCGCCCTCCAGACTTCACCTTTTCCTTCTCCTTCTTCTGCTTCTTCTGCCTCACCCTCCAGACTTCACCTTCTCCTTCTCCTTCTTCTGCTTCTTCTGCTTCACCCTCCTGACTTAACCTTCTCCTTCTCCTTCTTCTACTTCTTCTGATTCACCCTCCAGACTTCACCTTCTCCTTCTCCTTCTTCTGCTTCTTCTGCTTCACCCTCCAGACTTCACCTTCTCCTTTTCCTTCTTCTCTTCTTCTGCTGCGCCCTCCAGACTTCACCTTCTCCTTCTCCTTCTTCTGCTTCTTCTGCTTCACCCTCCTGACTTCACCTTCTCCTCCTCCTTCTTCTACTTCTTCTGATTCACCCTCCTGACTTCACCTTCTCCTTCTCCTTCTTCTGCTTCTTCTGCTTCACCCTCCAGACTTCACCTTGTCCTTCTCCTTCTTCTGCTTCTTCTGCTTCACCCTCCAGACTTCACCTTCTCCTTCTCCTTCTTCTGCTTCTTCTGCTTCACCCTCCTGACTTCACCTTCTCCTTCTCCTTCTTCTACTTCTTCTGATTCATCCTTCAGACTTCACCTTCTCCTTCTCCTTCTTCTGATTCTTCTGCTTCACCCTCCAGACTTCACCTTCTCCTTCTCCTTCTTCTGCTTCTTCTGCTTCGCCCTCCAGACTTCACCTTCTCCTTCTCCTTCTTCTGCTTCTTCTGCCTCACCCTCCACACTTCACCTTCTCCTTCTCCTTCTTCTGCTTCTTCTGATTCACCCTCCAGACCTCACCTTCTCCTTCTCCTTCTTCTACTTCTTCTGATTCACCCTCCAGACTTCATCTTCTCCTTCTCCTTCTTCTGCTTCTTCTGATTCACCCTCCAGACTTCACCTTCCCCTTCTCCTTCTTCTGCTTCTTCTGCTTCACCCTCCTGACTTCACCTTCTCCTTCTCCTTCTTCTACTTCTTCTGCTTCACCCCCCTGACTTCACCTTCTCCTTCTCCTTCTTCTGCTTCTTCTGATCCAACCTCCTAACTTCACCTTCTCCTTCTCCTTCTTTTGCTTCTTCTGATCCACCCTCCTAACTTCACCTTCTCCTTCTCCTTCTTCTGCTTCTTCTGATTCACCCTCCTGACTTCACCTTCTCCGTCTCCTTCTTCTGCTTCTTCTGATTCACCCTCCAGACTTCACCTTCTCCTTCTTCTTCTTCTGCTTCTTCTGATTCACCCTCCAGACTTCACCTTCTCCTTCTCCTTCTTCTGCTTCTTCTGATTCACCCTCCAGACTTCGCCTTCTCCTTCTCCTTTTTCTACTTCTTCTGATTCACCCTCCAGACTTCACCTTCTCCTTCTCCTTCTTCTACTTCTTCTGATTCACTCTCCAGTCTTCACCATCTGCTACTCCTTCTTCTGCTTCTTCTGATTCACCCTCCAGACTTCACCTTCTCCTTCTCCTTCTTCTGCTTCTTCTGATTCACCCTCCTGACTTCACCTTCTCCTTCTCCTTCTTCTGCTTCACCCTCCAGACTTCACCTTCTCCTTCTCCTTCTTCTACTTCTTCTGATTCACCCTCCAGACTTCACCTTCTCCTTCTACTTCATCTGCTTCTTCTGATTCACCCTCCAGACTTCACCTTCTCCTTCTCCTTCTTCTGCTTCTTCTGATTCACCCTCCAGACTTCAGCTTCTCCTTCTCCTTCTTCTGCTTCTTCTGATACACCCTCCAGACTTCACCTTCTCCTTCTTCTACTTCTTCTGCTTCACCACCCTGACTTCACCTTCTCCTTCTCCTTCTTCTGCTTCTTCTGATTCACCCTCCTAACTTCACCTTCTCCTTCTCCTTCTTCTGCTTCTTCTGATTCACCCTCCTGACTTCACCTTCTCCTTCTCCTTCTTCTACTTCTTCTGCTTCACCCCCCTGACTTCACCTTCTCCTTCTCCTTCTTCTGCTTCTTCTGATTCACCCTCCTAACTTCACCTTCTCCTTCTCCTTCTTCTGCTTCTTCTGATTCACCCTCACGACTTCACCTTCTCCTTCTCCTTCTTCTGCTTCTTCTGATACACCCTCCAGACTTCACCTTCTCCTTCTCCTTCTTCTACTTCTTCTGATTCACCATCCAGACTTCACCTTCTCCTTCTCCTTCTTATGCTTCTTCTGGTTCACCCTCCAGACTTCACCTTCTCCTTCTCCTTCTTCTACTTCTTCTGATTCACCCTCCAGACTTCACCTTCTCCTTCTCCTTCTTCTACTTCTGCTTCTCCCTCCGGACTTCACCTTCTCCTTCTCCTTCTTCTGCTTCTTCTGATTCACCCTCCAGACTTCACCTTCTCCTTCTCCTTCTTCTGATTCTTCTGATTCACCCTCCAGACTTCACCTTCTCCTTCACCTTCTTCTGCTTATTCTGTTTCACCCTCCTGACTTCACCTTCTCCTTCTCCTTCTTCTACTTCTTCTGATTCACCCTCCTGACTTCACCTTCTCCTTCTCCTTCTTCTGCTTCTTCTGATTCACCCTCCAGATTTCACCTTCTCCTTCTCCTTCTTCTACTTCTTCTGATTCACCCTCCAGACATCACCTTCTCCTTCTACTTCTTCTGCTTCTTCTGATTCACCCTCCAGACTTCACCTTCTCCTTCTCCTTCTTCTGCTTCTTCTGATTCACCCTCCAGACTTCACCATCTCCTTCTCCTTCTTCTGCTTCTTCTGCTTCACCCTCCAGACTTCAGCTTCTCCTTCTCCTTCTTCTGCTTCTTCTGATTCACCCTCCAGACTTCCCCTTCTCCTTCTCCTTCTTCTAATTCTTCTGATTCACCCTCCAGACTTCACCTTCTCCTTCTCCTTCTTCTGCTTCTTCTGATTCACCCTCCAGACTTCACCTTCTCCTTCTCCTTCGTCTACTTCTTCTGATTCACCCTCCAGACTGCACCTTCTCCTTCTTCTACGTCTTCTGATTCACCCTCCAGACTTCACCTTCTCCTTCTCCTTCTTCTGCTTCTTCTGATTCACCCTCCAGACTTCACCTTCTCCTTCTCCTTCTTCTACTTCTTCTGATTCACCCTCCAGACTTCACCTTCTCCTTCTTCTCCTTCTTCTGATTCACCCTCCAGACTTCACCTTCTCCTTCTCCTTCTTCTACTTCTTCTGCTTCTCCCTCCAGACTTCACCTTCTCCTTCTCCTTCTTCAGCTTCTTCTGATTCACCCTCCATACTTCACCTTCTCCTTCTCCTTCTTCTACTTCTTCTGATTCACCCTCCAGACTTCACCTTCTCCTTCTCCTTCTTCTACTTCTTCTGATTCACCCTCCAGATTTCACCTTCTCCTTCTCCTTCTTCTACTTCTTCTGATTCACCCTCCTGACTTCACCTTCTCCTTCTCCTTCTTCTGCTTCTTCTGCTTCACCCTCCAGACTTCACCTTGTCCTACTCCTTCTTCTGCTTCTTCTGCTTCACCCTCCAGACTTCACCTTCTCCTGCTCCTTCTTCTGCTTCTTCTGCTTCACCCTCCTGACTTCACCTTCTCCTTCTCCTTCTTCTACTTCTTCTGATTCACCCTTCAGACTTCACCTTCTCCTTCTCCTTCTTCTGATTCTTCTGCTTCACCCTCCAGACTTCACCTTCTCCTTCTCCTTCTTCTGCTTCTTCTGCTTCGCCCTCCAGACTTCACCTTCTCCTTCTCCTTCTTCTGCTTCTTCTGCCTCACCCTCCAGACTTCACCTTCTCCTTCTCCTTCTTCTGCTTCTTCTGCTTCACCCTCCTGACTTCACCTTCTCCTTCTCCTTCTTCTACTTCTTCTGATTCATCCTCCAGACTTCACCTTCTCCTTCTCCTTCTTCTGCTTCTTCTGCTTCACCCTCCAGACTTCACCTTCTCCTTTTCCTTCTTCTCTTCTTCTGCTGCGCCCTCCAGACTTCACCTTCTCCTTCTCCTTCTTCTGCTTCTTCTGCTTCACCCTCCTGACTTCACCTTCTCCTTCTCCTTCTTCTACTTCTTCTGATTCACCCTCCTGACTTCACCTTCTCCTTCTCCTTCTTCTGCTTCTTCTGCTTCACCCTCCAGACTTCACCTTGTCCTTCTCCTTCTTCTGCTTCTTCTGCTTCACCCTCCAGACTTCACCTTCTCCTTCTCCTTCTTCTGCTTCACCCTCCTGACTTCACCTTCTCCTTCTCCTTCTTCTACTTCTTCTGATTCACCCTTCAGACTTCACCTTCTCCTTCTCCTTCTTCTGATTCTTCTGCTTCACCCTCCAGACTTCACCTTCTCCTTCTCCTTCTTCTGCTTCTTCTGCTTCGCCCTCCAGACTTCACCTTCTCCTTCTCCTTCTTCTGCTTCTTCTGCCTCACCCTCCAGACTTCACCTTCTCCTTCTCCTTCTTCTGCTTCTTCTGATTCACCCTCCAGACCTCACCTTCTCCTTCTCCTTCTTCTACTTCTTCTGATTCACCCTCCAGACTTCATCTTCTCCTTCTCCTTCTTCTGCTTCTTCTGATTCACCCTCCAGACTTCACCTTCCCCTTCTCCTTCTTCTGCTTCTTCTGCTTCACCCTCCTGACTTCACCTTCTCCTTCTCCTTCTTCTACTTCTTCTGCTTCACCCCCCTGACTTCACCTTCTCCTTCTCCTTCTTCTGCTTCTTCTGATCCACCCTCCTAACTTCACCTTCTCCTTCTCCTTCTTTTGCTTCTTCTGATCCACCCTCCTAACTTCACCTTCTCCTTCTCCTTCTTCTGCTTCTTCTGATTCACCCTCCTGACTTCACCTTCTCCTTCTCCTTCTTCTGGTTCTTCTGATTCACCCTCCAGACTTCACCTTCTCCTTCTTCTTCTTCTGATTCTTCTGATTCACCCTCCAGACTTCACCTTCTCCTTCTCCTTCTTCTGCTTCTTCTGATTCACCCTCCAAACTTCGCCTTCTCCTTCTCATTTTTCTACTTCTTCTGATTCACCCTCCAGACTTCACCTTCTCCTTCTCCTTCTTCTACTTCTTCTGATTCACTCTCCAGTCTTCACCATCTGCTACTCCTTCTTCTGCTTCTTCTGATTCACCCTCCAGACTTCACCTTCTCCTTCTCCTTCTTCTGCTTCTTCTGATTCACCCTCCTGACTTCACCTTCTCCTTCTCCTTCTTCTGCTTCACCCTCCAGACTTCACCTTCTCCTTCTCCTTCTTCTACTTCTTCTGATTCACCCTCCAGACTTCACCTTCTCCTTCTACTTCTTCTGCTTCTTCTGATTCACCCTCCAGACTTCACCTTCTCCTTCTCCTTCTTCTGCTTCTTCTGATTCACCCTCCAGACTTCACCTTCTCCTTCTCCTTCTTCTGCTTCTTCTGATACACCCTCCAGACTTCACCTTCTCCTTCTCCTTCTTCTACTTCTTCTGCTTCACCACCCTGACTTCACCTTCTCCTTCTCCTTCTTCTGCTTCTTCTGATTCACCCTCCTAACTTCACCTTCTCCTTCTCCTTCTTCTACTTCTTCTGCTTCACCCCCCTGACTTCACCTTCTCCTTCTCCTTCTTCTGCTTCTTCTGATTCACCCTCCTAACTTCACCTTCTCCTTCTCCTTCTTCTGCTTCTTCTGATTCACCCTCACGACTTCACCTTCTCCTTCTCCTTCTTCTGCTTCTTCTGATACACCCTCCAGACTTCACCTTCTCCTTCTCCTTCTTCTACTTCTTCTGATTCACCCTTCAGACTTCACCTTCTCCTTCTCCTTCTTCTGATTCTTCTGCTTCACCCTCCAGACTTCACCTTCTCCTTCTCCTTCTTCTGCTTCTTCTGCTTCGCCCTCCAGACTTCACCTTCTCCTTCTCCTTCTTCTGCTTCTTCTGCCTCACCCTCCAGACTTCACCTTCTCCTTCTCCTTCTTCTGCTTCTTCTGCTTCACCCTCCTGACTTCACCTTCTCCTTCTCCTTCTTCTGCTTCTTCTGATTCACCCTCCAGACTTCACCTTCTCCTTCTCCTTCTTCTGCTTCTTCTGCTTCACCCTCCAGACTTCACCTTCTCCTTTTCCTTCTTCTCTTCTTCTGCTGCGCCCTCCAGACTTCACCTTCTCCTTCTCCTTCTTCTGCTTCTTCTGCTTCACCCTCCTGACTTCACCTTCTCCTTCTCCTTCTTCTACTTCTTCTGATTCACCCTCCTGACTTCACCTTCTCCTTCTCCTTCTTCTGCTTCTTCTGCTTCACCCTCCAGACTACACCTTGTCCTTCTCCTTCTTCTGCTTCTTCTGCTTCACCCTCCAGACTTCACCTTCTCCTTCTCCTTCTTCTGCTTCTTCTGCTTCACCCTCCTGACTTCACCTTCTCCTTCTCCTTCTTCTACTTCTTCTGATTCACCCTTCAGACTTCACCTTCTCCTTCTCCTTCTTCTGATTCTTCTGCTTCACCCTCCAGACTTCACCTTCTCCTTCTCCTTCTTCTGCTTCTTCTGCTTCGCCCTCCAGACTTCACCTTCTCCTTCTCCTTCTTCTGCTTCTTCTGCCTCACCCTCCAGACTTCACCTTCTCCTTCTCCTTCTTCTGCTTCTTCTGATTCACCCTCCAGACCTCACCTTCTCCTTCTCCTTCTTCTACTTCTTCTGATTCACCCTCCAGACTTCATCTTCTCCTTCTCCTTCTTCTGCTTCTTCTGATTCACCCTCCAGACTTCACCTTCCCCTTCTCCTTCTTCTGCTTCTTCTGCTTCACCCTCCTGACTTCACCTTCTCCTTCTCCTTCTTCTACTTCTTCTGCTTCACCCCCCTGACTTCACCTTCTCCTTCTCCTTCTTCTGCTTCTTCTGATCCACCCTCCTAACTTCACCTTCTCCTTCTCCTTCTTTTGCTTCTTCTGATCCACCCTCCTAACTTCACCTTCTCCTTCTCCTTCTTCTGCTTCTTCTGATTCACCCTCCTGACTTCACCTTCTCCTTCTCCTTCTTCTGCTTCTTCTGATTCACCCTCCAGACTTCACCTTCTCCTTCTTCTTCTTCTGATTCTTCTGATTCACCCTCCAGACTTCACCTTCTCCTTCTCCTTCTTCTGCTTCTTCTGATTCACCCTCCAAACTTCGCCTTCTCCTTCTCATTTTTCTACTTCTTCTGGTTCACCCTCCAGACTTCACCTTCTCCTTCTCATTCTTCTACTTCTTCTGATTCACTCTCCAGTCTTCACCATCTGCTACTCCTTCTTCTGCTTCTTCTGATTCACCCTCCAGACTTCACCTTCTCCTTCTCCTTCTTCTGCTTCTTCTGATTCACCCTCCTGACTTCACCTTCTCCTTCTCCTTCTTCTGCTTCACCCTCCAGACTTCACCTTCTCCTTCTCCTTCTTCTACTTCTTCTGATTCACCCTCCAGACTTCACCTTCTCCTTCTACTTCTTCTGCTTCTTCTGATTCACCCTCCAGACTTCACCTTCTCCTTCTCCTTCTTCTGCTTCTTCTGATTCACCCTCCAGACTTCACCTTCTCCTTCTCCTTCTTCTGCTTCTTCTGATACACCCTCCAGACTTCACCTTCTCCTTCTCCTTCTTCTACTTCTTCTGCTTCACCACCCTGACTTCACCTTCTCCTTCTCCTTCTTCTGCTTCTTCTGATTCACCCTCCTAACTTCACCCTCTCCTTCTCCTTCTTCTACTTCTTCTGCTTCACCCCCCTGACTTCACCTTCTCCTTCTCCTTCTTCTGCTTCTTCTGATTCACCCTCCTAACTTCACCTTCTCCTTCTCCTTCTTCTGCTTCTTCTGATTCACCCTCACGACTTCACCTTCTCCTTCTCCTTCTTCTGCTTCTTCTGATACACCCTCCAGACTTCACCTTCTCCTTCTCCTTCTTCTACTTCTTCTGATTCACCCTCCAGACTTCACCTTCTCCTTCTCCTTCTTATGCTTCTTCTGGTTCACCCTCCAGACTTCACCTTCTCCTTCTCCTTCTTCTACTTCTTCTGATTCACCCTCCAGACTTCACCTTCTCCTTCTCCTTCTTCTACTTCTGCTTCTCCCTCCGGACTTCACCTTCTCCTTCTCCTTCTTCTGCTTCTTCTGATTCACCCTCCAGACTTCACCTTCTCCTTCTCCTTCTTCTGATTCTTCTGATTCACCCTCCAGACTTCACCTTCTCCTTCACCTTCTTCTGCTTATTCTGTTTCACCCTCCTGACTTCACCTTCTCCTTCTCCTTCTTCTACTTCTTCTGATTCACCCTCCTGACTTCACCTTCTCCTTCTCCTTCTTCTGCTTCTTCTGATACACCCTCCAGATTTCACCTTCTCCTTCTCCTTCTTCTACTTCTTCTGATTCACCCTCCAGACATCACCTTCTCCTTCTACTTCTTCTGCTTCTTCTGATTCACCCTCCAGACTTCACCGTCTCCTTCTCCTTCTTCTGCTTCTTCTGATTCACCCTCCAGACTTCACCATCTCCTTCTCCTTCTTCTGCTTCTTCTGCTTCACCCTCCAGACTTCAGCTTCTCCTTCTCCTTCTTCTGCTTCTTCTGATTCACCCTCCAGACTTCCCCTTCTCCTTCTCCTTCTTCTAATTCTTCTGATTCACCCTCCAGACTTCACCTTCTCCTTCTCCTTCTTCTGCTTCTTCTGATTCACCCTCCAGACTTCACCTTCTCCTTCTCCTTCGTCTACTTCTTCTGATTCACCCTCCAGACTGCAACTTCTCCTTCTTCTACGTCTTCTGATTCACCCTCCAGACTTCACCTTCTCCTTCTCCTTCTTCTGCTTCTTCTGCTTCACCCTCCTGACTTCACCTTCTCCTTCTCCTTCTTCTACTTCTTCTGCTTCACCCTCCTGACTTCACCTTCTCCTTGTCCTTCTTCTACTTCTTCTGCTTCACCCCCCTGACTTCACCTTCTCCTTCTCCTTCTTCTGCTTCTTCTGATTACCCTCCTAACTTCACCTTCTCCTTCTCCTTCTTCTGCTTCTTCTGATTCACCCTCCTGACTTCGCCTTCTCCTTCTCCTTCTTCTGCTTCTGCTGATTCACCCTCCAGACTTCACCTTCTCCTTCTCCTTCTTCTGCTTCTTCTGATTCAACCGCCAGACT
Organism: Somniosus microcephalus; assembly: GCF_052327205.1. NCBI lineage: Eukaryota > Metazoa > Chordata > Chondrichthyes > Squaliformes > Somniosidae > Somniosus > Somniosus microcephalus. The sequence continues at coordinate 126,584 of NW_028225459.1, read as the reverse complement.
TCACCTTCTCCTTCTCCTTCATCTCCTTCTTCAGATTCACCCTCCTGACTTCACCTTCTCCTTCTCCTTCGTCTACTTCTTCTGATTCACCCTCCAGACTGCACCTTCTCCTTCTCCTTCTTCTGCTTCTTCTGCTTCACCCTCCAGACTTCACCTTCTGCTTCTCCTTCTTCTGCTTCTTCTGCTGCGCCCTCCAGACTTCACCTTCTCCTTCTCCTTCTTCTAATTCTTCTGATTCACCCTCCAGACTTCACCTTCTCCTTCTCCTTCTTCTGCTTCTTCTGATTCACCCTCCAGACTTCACCTTCTCCTTCTCCTTCGTCTACTTCTTCTGATTCACCCTCCAGACTGCACCTTCTCCTTCTCCTTCTTCTACTTCTTCTGATTCACCCTCCAGACTTCACCTTCTCCTTCTACTTCTTCTGCTTCTTCTGATTCACCCTCCAGACTTCACCTTCTCCTTCTCCTTCTTCTGCTTCTTCTGATTCACCCTCCAGACTTCACCTTCTCCTTCTCCTTCTTCTGCTTCTTCTGATACACCCTCCAGACTTCACCTTCTCCTTCTCCTTCTTCTACTTCTTCTGCTTCACCACCCTGACTTCACCTTCTCCTTCTCCTTCTTCTGCTTCTTCTGATTCACCCTCCTAACTTCACCTTCTCCTTCTCCTTCTTCTGCTTCTTCTGATTCACCCTCACGACTTCACCTTCTCCTTCTCCTTCTTCTGCTTCTTCTGATACACCCTCCAGACTTCACCTTCTCCTTCTCCTTCTTCTACTTCTTCTGATTCACCCTCCAGACTTCACCTTCTCCTTCTCCTTCTTATGCTTCTTCTGGTTCACCCTCCAGACTTCACCTTCTCCTTCTCCTTCTTCTACTTCTTCTGATTCACCCTCCAGACTTCACCTTCTCCTTCTCCTTCTTCTGATTCTTCTGATTCACCCTCCAGACTTCACCTTCTCCTTCACCTTCTTCTGCTTATTCTGTTTCACCCTCCTGACTTCACCTTCTCCTTCTCCTTCTTCTACTTCTTCTGATTCACCCTCCTGACTTCACCTTCTCCTTCTCCTTCTTCTGCTTCTTCTGATACACCCTCCAGATTTCACCTTCTCCTTCTCCTTCTTCTACTTCTTCTGATTCACCCTCCAGACATCACCTTCTCCTTCTACTTCTTCTGCTTCTTCTGATTCACCCTCCAGACTTCACCGTCTCCATCTCCTTCTTCTGCTTCTTCTGATTCACCCTCCAGACTTCACCATCTCCTTCTCCTTCTTCTGCTTCTTCTGCTTCACCCTCCAGACTTCAGCTTCTCCTTCTCCTTCTTCTGCTTCTTCTGATTCACCCTCCAGACTTCCCCTTCTCCTTCTCCTTCTTCTAATTCTTCTGATTCACCCTCCAGACTTCACCTTCTCCTTCTCCTTCTTCTGCTTCTTCTGATTCACCCTCCAGACTTCACCTTCTCCTTCTCCTTCGTCTACTTCTTCTGATTCACCCTCCAGACTGCACCTTCTCCTTCTTCTACGTCTTCTGATTCACCCTCCAGACTTCACCTTCTCCTTCTCCTTCTTCTGCTTCTTCTGCTTCACCCTCCTGACTTCACCTTCTCCTTCTCCTTCTTCTACTTCTTCTGCTTCACCCTCCTGACTTCACCTTCTCCTTGTCCTTCTTCTACTTCTTCTGCTTCACCCCCCTGACTTCACCTTCTCCTTCTCCTTCTTCTGCTTCTTCTGATTACCCTCCTAACTTCACCTTCTCCTTCTCCTTCTTCTGCTTCTTCTGATTCACCCTCCTGACTTCGCCTTCTCCTTCTCCTTCTTCTGCTTCTGCTGATTCACCCTCCAGACTTCACCTTCTCCTTCTCCTTCTTCTGCTTCTTCTGATTCAACCGCCAGACTTCACCTTCTCCTTCTCCTTCATCTCCTTCTTCAGATTCACCCTCCTGACTTCACCTTCTCCTTCTCCTTCGTCTACTTCTTCTGATTCACCCTCCAGACTGCACCTTCTCCTTCTCCTTCTTCTGCTTCTTCTGCTTCACCCTCCAGACTTCACCTTCTGCTTCTCCTTCTTCTGCTTCTTCTGCTGCGCCCTCCAGACTTCACCTTCTCCTTCTCCTTCTTCTAATTCTTCTGATTCACCCTCCAGACTTCACCTTCTCCTTCTCCTTCTTCTGCTTCTTCTGATTCACCCTCCAGACTTCACCTTCTCCTTCTCCTTCGTCTACTTCTTCTGATTCACCCTCCAGACTGCACCTTCTCCTTCTTCTACGTCTTCTGATTCACCCTCCAGACTTCACCTTCTCCTTCTCCTTCTTCTGCTTCTTCTGATTCACCCTCCAGACTTCACCTTCTCCTTCTCCTTCTTCTACTTCTTCTGATTCACCCTCCAGACTTCACCTTCTCCTTCTCCTTCTTCTCCTTCTTCTGATTCACCCTCCAGACTTCACCTTCTCCTTCTCCTTCTTCTACTTCTTCTGCTTCTCCCTCCAGACTTCACCTTCTCCTTCTCCTTCTTCAGCTTCTTCTGATTCACCCTCCATACTTCACCTTCTCCTTCTCCTTCTTCTACTTCTTCTGATTCACCCTCCAGACTTCACCTTCTCCTTCTCCTTCTTCTACTTCTTCTGATTCACCCTCCAGATTTCACCTTCTCCTTCTCCTTCTTCTACTTCTTCTGATTCACCCTCCTGACTTCACCTTCTCCTTCTCCTTCTTCTGCTTCTTCTGCTTCTCCCTCCAGACTTCACCTTGTCCTTCTCCTTCTTCTGCTTCTTCTGCTTCACCCTCCAGACTTCACCTTCTCCTTCTCCTTCTTCTGCTTCTTCTGCTTCACCCTCCTGACTTCACCTTCTCCTTCTCCTTCTTCTACTTCTTCTGATTCACCCTTCAGACTTCACCTTCTCCTTCTCCTTATTCTGATTCTTCTGCTTCACCCTCCAGACTTCACCTTCTCCTTCTCCTTCTTCTGCTTCCTCTGCTTCGCCCTCCAGACTTCACCTTCTCCTTCTCCTTCTTCTGCTTCTTCTGCCTCACCCTCCAGACTTCACCTTCTCCTTCTCCTTCTTCTGCTTCTTCTGCTTCACCCTCCTGACTTAACCTTCTCCTTCTCCTTCTTCTACTTCTTCTGATTCACCCTCCAGACTTCACCTTCTCCTTCTCCTTCTTCTGCTTCTTCTGCTTCACCCTCCAGACTTCACCTTCTCCTTTTCCTTCTTCTCTTCTTCTGCTGCGCCCTCCAGACTTCACCTTCTCCTTCTCCTTCTTCTGCTTCTTCTGCTTCACCCTCCTGACTTCACCTTCTCCTCCTCCTTCTTCTACTTCTTCTGATTCACCCTCCTGACTTCACCTTCTCCTTCTCCTTCTTCTGCTTCTTCTGCTTCACCCTCCAGACTTCACCTTGTCCTTCTCCTTCTTCTGCTTCTTCTGCTTCACCCTCCAGACTTCACCTTCTCCTTCTCCTTCTTCTGCTTCTTCTGCTTCACCCTCCTGACTTCACCTTCTCCTTCTCCTTCTTCTACTTCTTCTGATTCATCCTTCAGACTTCACCTTCTCCTTCTCCTTCTTCTGATTCTTCTGCTTCACCCTCCAGACTTCACCTTCTCCTTCTCCTTCTTCTGCTTCTTCTGCTTCGCCCTCCAGACTTCACCTTCTCCTTCTCCTTCTTCTGCTTCTTCTGCCTCACCCTCCACACTTCACCTTCTCCTTCTCCTTCTTCTGCTTCTTCTGATTCACCCTCCAGACCTCACCTTCTCCTTCTCCTTCTTCTACTTCTTCTGATTCACCCTCCAGACTTCATCTTCTCCTTCTCCTTCTTCTGCTTCTTCTGATTCACCCTCCAGACTTCACCTTCCCCTTCTCCTTCTTCTGCTTCTTCTGCTTCACCCTCCTGACTTCACCTTCTCCTTCTCCTTCTTCTACTTCTTCTGCTTCACCCCCCTGACTTCACCTTCTCCTTCTCCTTCTTCTGCTTCTTCTGATCCAACCTCCTAACTTCACCTTCTCCTTCTCCTTCTTTTGCTTCTTCTGATCCACCCTCCTAACTTCACCTTCTCCTTCTCCTTCTTCTGCTTCTTCTGATTCACCCTCCTGACTTCACCTTCTCCTTCTCCTTCTTCTGCTTCTTCTGATTCACCCTCCAGACTTCACCTTCTACTTCTTCTTCTTCTGCTTCTTCTGATTCACCCTCCAGACTTCACCTTCTCCTTCTCCTTCTTCTGCTTCTTCTGATTCACCCTCCAGACTTCGCCTTCTCCTTCTCCTTTTTCTACTTCTTCTGATTCACCCTCCAGACTTCACCTTCTCCTTCTCCTTCTTCTACTTCTTCTGATTCACTCTCCAGTCTTCACCATCTGCTACTCCTTCTTCTGCTTCTTCTGATTCACCCTCCAGACTTCACCTTCTCCTTCTCCTTCTTCTGCTTCTTCTGATTCACCCTCCTGACTTCACCTTCTCCTTCTCCTTCTTCTGCTTCACCCTCCAGACTTCACCTTCTCCTTCTCCTTCTTCTACTTCTTCTGATTCACCCTCCAGACTTCACCTTCTCCTTCTACTTCATCTGCTTCTTCTGATTCACCCTCCAGACTTCACCTTCTCCTTCTCCTTCTTCTGCTTCTTCTGATTCACCCTCCAGACTTCAGCTTCTCCTTCTCCTTCTTCTGCTTCTTCTGATACACCCTCCAGACTTCACCTTCTCCTTCTTCTACTTCTTCTGCTTCACCACCCTGACTTCACCTTCTCCTTCTCCTTCTTCTGCTTCTTCTGATTCACCCTCCTAACTTCACCTTCTCCTTCTCCTTCTTCTGCTTCTTCTGATTCACCCTCCTGACTTCACCTTCTCCTTCTCCTTCTTCTACTTCTTCTGCTTCACCCCCCTGACTTCACCTTCTCCTTCTCCTTCTTCTGCTTCTTCTGATTCACCCTCCTAACTTCACCTTCTCCTTCTCCTTCTTCTGCTTCTTCTGATTCACCCTCACGACTTCACCTTCTCCTTCTCCTTCTTCTGCTTCTTCTGATACACCCTCCAGACTTCACCTTCTCCTTCTCCTTCTTCTACTTCTTCTGATTCACCATCCAGACTTCACCTTCTCCTTCTCCTTCTTATGCTTCTTCTGGTTCACCCTCCAGACTTCACCTTCTCCTTCTCCTTCTTCTACTTCTTCTGATTCACCCTCCAGACTTCACCTTCTCCTTCTCCTTCTTCTACTTCTGCTTCTCCCTCCGGACTTCACCTTCTCCTTCTCCTTCTTCTGCTTCTTCTGATTCACCCTCCAGACTTCACCTTCTCCTTCTCCTTCTTCTGATTCTTCTGATTCACCCTCCAGACTTCACCTTCTCCTTCACCTTCTTCTGCTTATTCTGTTTCACCCTCCTGACTTCACCTTCTCCTTCTCCTTCTTCTACTTCTTCTGATTCACCCTCCTGACTTCACCTTCTCCTTCTCCTTCTTCTGCTTCTTCTGATTCACCCTCCAGATTTCACCTTCTCCTTCTCCTTCTTCTACTTCTTCTGATTCACCCTCCAGACATCACCTTCTCCTTCTACTTCTTCTGCTTCTTCTGATTCACCCTCCAGACTTCAGCTTCTCCTTCTCCTTCTTCTGCTTCTTCTGATTCACCCTCCAGACTTCACCATCTCCTTCTCCTTCTTCTGCTTCTTCTGCTTCACCCTCCAGACTTCAGCTTCTCCTTCTCCTTCTTCTGCTTCTTCTGATTCACCCTCCAGACTTCCCCTTCTCCTTCTCCTTCTTCTAATTCTTCTGATTCACCCTCCAGACTTCACCTTCTCCTTCTCCTTCTTCTGCTTCTTCTGATTCACCCTCCAGACTTCACCTTCTCCTTCTCCTTCGTCTACTTCTTCTGATTCACCCTCCAGACTGCACCTTCTCCTTCTTCTACGTCTTCTGATTCACCCTCCAGACTTCACCTTCTCCTTCTCCTTCTTCTGCGTCTTCTGATTCACCCTCCAGACTTCACCTTCTCCTTCTCCTTCTTCTACTTCTTCTGATTCACCCTCCAGACTTTACCTTCTCCTACTCCTTCCTCTCCTTCTTCTGATTCACCCACCAGACTTCACCTTCTCCTTCTCCTTCTTCTGCTTCTCCCTCCAGACTTCACCTTCTGCTTCTCCTTCTTCAGCTTCTTCTGATTCACCCTCCAGACTTCACCTTCTCCTTCTTCTACTTCTTCTGATTCACCCTCCAGACTTCACCTTCTCCTTCTCCTTCTTCTACTTCTTCTGATTCACCCTCCAGATTTCACCTTCTCCTTCTCCTTCTTCTACTTCTTCTGATTCACCCTCCTGACTTCACCTTCTACTTCTCCTTCTTCTGCTACTTCTGCTTCACCCTCCAGACTTCACCTTCTCCTTCTCCTTCTTCTGCTTCTTCTGCTTCACCCTCCAGACTTCACCTTCTCCTTCTCCTTCTTCTGCTTCTTCTGCTTCACCCTCCTGACTTCACCTTCTCCTTCTTCTACTTCTTCTGATTCACCCTCCAGACTTCACCTTCTCCTTCTCCTTTTTCTGATTCTTCTGCTTCACCCTCCAGACTTCACCTTCTCCTTCTCCTTCTTCTGCTTCTTCTGCTTCGCCCTCCAGACTTCACCTTCTCCTTCTCCTTCTTCTGCTTCTTCTGCCTCACCCTCCAGACTTCACCTTCTCCTTCTCCTTCTTCTGCTTCTTCTGCTTCACCCTCCTGACTTCACCTTCTCCTTTTCCATCTTCTGCTTCTTCTGCTGCGCCCTCGAGACTTCACCTTCTCCTTCTCCTTCTTCTGCTTCTTCTGCTTCACCCTCCTGACTTCACCTTCTCCTTCTCCTTCTTCTACTTCTCCTGCTTCACCCCCCTGACTTCACCTTCTCCTTCTCCTTCTTCTGCTTCTTCTGATCCACCCTCCTAACTTCACCTTCTCCTTCTCCTTCTTCTGCTTCTTCTGATTCACCCTCCTGACTTCACCTTCTCCTTCTCCTTCTTCTGCTTCTTCTGATTCACCCTCCAGACTTCACCTTCTCCTTCTTCTTCTTCTGCTTCTTCTGGTTCACCCTCCAGACTTCACCTTCTCCTTCTCCTTCTTCTGCTTCTTCTGATTCACCCTCCAGACCTCACCTTCTCCTTCTCCTTCTTCTACTTCTTCTGATTCACCCTCCAGATGTCATCTTCTCCTTCTCCTTCTTCTGCTTCTTCTGATTCACCCTCCAGACTTCACCTTCTCCTTCTCCTTCTGCTGCTTCTTCTGATTCACCCTCCAGACCTCACCTTCTCCTTCTCCTTCATCTACTTCTTCTGATTCACCCTCCAGGCTTCATCTTCTCCTTCTCCTTCTTCTGCTTTATCAGATTCACCCTCCAGACTTCACCTTCTTCTTCTCCTTCTTCTGCTTCTTCTGCTTCACCCTCCAGACATCACCTTCTCCTTCTCTTTCTTCTGCTTCTTCTGATTCACCCTCCAGACTTCACCTTCTCCTTCTCCTTCTTCTGATTCTTCTGATTCACCCTCCAGACTTCACCTTCTCCTTCTCCTTCTTCTGCTTCTTCTGATTCACCCTCCTGACTTCACCTTCTCCTTCTTCTTCTTCTACTTCTTCTGATTCACCCTCCTGACTTCACCTTCTCCTTCTCCTTCTTCTACTTCTTCTGCTTCACCCTCCAGACTTCACCTTCTCCTTCTCCTTCTTCTACTTCTTCTGATTCACCCTCCAGACTTCACCTTCTCCTTCTCCTTCTTCTGCTTCTTCTGATTCACCCTTCGGACTTCACCTTCTCCTTCTCCTTATCCTGCTTCTTCTGATTCACCCTCCAGACTTCACCTTCTCCTTCTCCTTCTTCTGCTTCTTCTGATTCACCGTCCAGACTTCACCTTCTCCTTCTCCTTCTTCTGCTTCTTCTGATTCACCCTCCAGACTTCACCTTCTCCTTCTCCTTCTTCTGCTTCTTCTGATTCACCCTTCAGACTTCACCTTCTCCTTCTCCTTCTTCTGATTCTTCTGATTCACCCTCCAGACCTCACCTTCTCCTTCTCCTTCTTCTACTTCTTCTGATTCACCCTCCAGACTTTACCTTCTCCTTCTCCTTCTTCTACTTCTGCTTCTCCCTCCGGACTTCACCTTCTCCTTCTCCTTCTTCTGCTTCTTCTGATTCACCCTCCAGACTTCACCTTCTCCTTCTCCTTCTTCTGATTCTTCTGATTCACCCTCCAGACTTCACCTTCTCCTTCTCCTTCTTCTGCTTCTTCTGATTCACCCTCCAGATTTCACCTTCTCCTTCTCCTTCTTCTACTTCTTCTGATTCACCCTCCAGACATCACCTTCTCCTTCTACTTCTTCTGCTTCTTCTGATTCACCCTCCAGACTTCACCTTCTCCTTCTCCTTCTTCTGCTTCTTCTGATTCACCCTCCAGACTTCACCATCTCCTTCTCCTTCTTCTGCTTCTTCTGCTTCACCCTCCAGACTTCAGCTTCTCCTTCTCCTTCTTCTGCTTCTTCTGATTCACCCTCCAGACTTCCCCTTCTCCTTCTCCTTCTTCTGCTTCTTCTGATTCACCCTCCAGACTTCACCTTCTCCTTCTCCTTCGTCTACTTCTTCTGATTCACCCTCCAGACTGCACCTTCTCCTTCTTCTACGTCTTCTGATTCACCCTCCAGACTTCACCTTCTCCTTCTCCTTCTTCTGCGTCTTCTGATTCACCCTCCAGACTTCACCTTCTCCTTCTCCTTCTTCTACTTCTTCTGATTCACCCTCCAGACTTCACCTTCTCCTTCTCCTTCTTCTCCTTCTTCTGATTCACCCACCAGACTTCACCTTCTCCTTCTCCTTCTTCTGCTTCTCCCTCCAGACTTCACCTTCTGCTTCTCCTTCTTCAGCTTCTTCTGATTCACCCTCCAGACTTCACCTTCTCCTTCTCCTTCTTCTACTTCTTCTGATTCACCCTCCAGACTTCACCTTCTCCTTCTCCTTCTTCTGCTTCTTCTGATTCACCCTTCGGACTTCACCTTCTCCTTCTCCTTATCCTGCTTCTTCTGGTTCACCCTCCAGACTTCACCTTCTCCTTCTCCTTCTTCTGCTTCTTCTGATTCACCCTCCAGACTTCACCTTCTCCTTCTCCTTCTTCTGCTTCTTCTGATTCACCCTCCAGACTTCACCTTCTCCTTCTCCTTCTTCTGCTTCTTCTGATTCACCCTTCAGACTTCACCTTCTCCTTCTCCTTCTTCTGATTCTTCTGATTCACCCTCCAGACCTCACCTTCTCCTTCTCCTTCTTCTACTTCTTCTGATTCACCCTCCAGACTTCACCTTCTCCTTCTCCTTCTTCTACTTCTGCTTCTCCCTCCGGACTTCACCTTCTCCTTCTCCTTCTTCTGCTTCTTCTGATTCACTCTCCAGACTTCACCTTCTCCTTCTCCTTCTTCAGATTCTTCTGATTCACCCTCCAGACTTCACCTTCTCCTTCTCCTTCTTCTACTTCTTCTGATTCACCCTCCTGACTTCACCTTCTCCTTCTCCTTCTTCTGCTTCTTCTGATTCACCCTCCAGATTTCACCTTCTCCTTCTCCTTCTTCTACTTCTTCTGATTCACCCTCCAGACATCACCTTCTCCTTCTACTTCTTCTGCTTCTTCTGATTCACCCTCCAGACTTCACCTTCTCCTTCTCCTTCTTCTGCTTCTTCTGACTCACCCTCCAGACTTCACCATCTCCTTCTCCTTCTTCTGCTTCTTCTGCTTCACCCTCCAGAATTCAGCTTCTCCTTCTCCTTCTTCTGCTTCTTCTGATTCACCCTCCAGACTTCCCCTTCTCCTTCTCCTTCTTCTAATTCTTCTGATTCACCCTCCAGACTTCACCTTCTCCTTCTCCTTCTTCTGCTTCTTCTGATTCACCCTCCAGACTTCACCTTCTCCTTCTCCTTCGTCTACTTCTTCTGATTCACCCTCCAGACTGCACCTTCTCCTTCTTCTACGTCTTCTGATTCACCCTCCAGACTTCACCTTCTCCTTCTCCTTCTTCTGCGTCTTCTGATTCACCCTCCAGACTTCACCTTCTCCTTCTCCTTCTTCTACTTCTTCTGATTCACCCTCCAGACTTCACCTTCTCCTTCTCCTTCTTCTGATTCACCCACCAGACTTCACCTTCTCCTTCTCCTTCTTCTGATTCACCCACCAGACTTCACCTTCTCCTTCTCCTTCTTCTACTTCTTCTGATTCACCCTCCAGATTTCACCTTCTCCTTCTCCTTCTTCTACTTCTTCTGATTCACCCTCCTGACTTCACCTTCTCCTTCTCCTTCTTCTGCTTCTTCTGCTTCACCCTCCAGACTTCACCTTCTCCTTCTCCTTCTTCTGCTTCTTCTGCTTCACCCTCCAGACTTCACCTTCTCCTTCTCCTTCTTCTGCTTCTTCTGCTTCACCCTCCTGACTTCACCTTCTCCTTCTTCTACTTCTTCTGATTCACCCTCCAGACTTCACCTTCTCCTTCTCCTTTTTCTGATTCTTCTGCTTCACCCTCCAGACTTCACCTTCTCCTTCTCCTTCTTCTGCTTCTTCTGCTTCGCCCTCCAGACTTCACCTTCTCCTTCTCCTTCTTCTGCTTCTTCTGCCTCACCCTCCAGACTTCACCTTCTCCTTCTCCTTCTTCTGCTTCTTCTGCTGCGCCCTCCAGACTTCACCTTCTCCTTCTCCTTCTTCTGCTTCTTCTGCTTCACCCTCCTGACTTCACCTTCTCCTTCTCCACTTCTACTTCTTCTGCTTCACCCCCCTGACTTCACCTTCTCCTTCTCCTTCTTCTGCTTCTTCTGATCCACCCTCCTAACTTCACCTTCTCCTTCTCCTTCTTCTGCTTCTTCTGATTCACCCTCCTGACTTCACCTTCTCCTTCTCCTTCTTCTGCTTCTTCTGATTCACCCTCCGGACTTCACCTTCTCCTTCTTCTTCTTCTGCTTCTTCTGGTTCACCCTCCAGACTTCACCTTCTCCTTCTCCTTCTTCTGCTTCTTCTGATACACCCTCCAGACCTCACCTTCTCCTTCTCCTTCTTCTACTTCTTCTGATTCACCCTCCAGATGTCATCTTCTCCTTCTCCTTCTTCTGCTTCTTCTGATTCACCCTCCAGACTTCACCTTCTCCTTCTCCTTCTTCTGCTTCTTCTGATTCACCCTCCAGACCTCACCTTCTCCTTCTCCTTCATCTACTTCTTCTGATTCACCCTCCAGACTTCATCTTCTCCTTCTCCTTCTTCTGCTTCTTCAGATTCACCCTCCAGACTTCACCTTCTCCTTCTCCTTCTTCTGCTTCTTCTGCTTCACCCTCCAGACATCACCTTCTCCTTCTCTTTCTTCTGCTTCTTCTGATTCACCCTCCAGACTTCACCTTCTCCTTCTCCTTCTTCTGATTCTTCTGATTCACCCTCCAGACTTCACCTTCTCCTTCTCCTCCTTCTGCTTCTTCTGATTCACCCTCCTGACTTCACCTTCTCCTTCTTCTTCTTCTACTTCTTCTGATTCACCCTCCTGACTTCACCTTCTCCTTCTCCTTCTTCTACTTCTTCTGCTTCACCCTCCAGACTTCACCTTCTCCTTCTCCTTCTTCTACTTCTTCTGATTCACCCTCCAGACTTCACCTTCTCCTTCTCCTTCTTCTGCTTCTTCTGATTCACCCTCCAGACTTCACCTTCTCCTTCTCCTTCTTCTGCTTCTTCTGATTCACCCTCCAGACTTCACCTTCTCCTTCTCCTTCTTCTGCTGCTTCTGATTCACCCTTCAGACTTCACCTTCTCCTTCTCCTTCTTCTGATTCTTCTGATTCACCCTCCAGACCTCACCTTCTCCTTCTCCTTCTTCTACTTCTTCTGATTCACCCTCCAGACTTCATCGTCTCCTTCTCCTTCTTCTGCTTCTTCTGATTCACCCTCCAGACTTCACCTTCTCCTTCTCCTTCTTCTGCTTCTTCTGATTCACCCTCCAGACCTCACCTTCTCCTTCTCCTTCTTCTACTTCTTCTGATTCACCCTCCAGACTTCACCTTCTCCTTCTCCTTCTTCTGCTTCTTCTGATTCACCCTCCAGACTTCACCTTCTCCTTCTCCTTCTTCTGCTTCTTCTGCTTCACCCTCCAGACTTCACCTTCTCCTTCTCTTTCTTCTGCTTCTTCTGATTCACCCTCCAGACTTCACCTTCTCCTTCTCCTTCTTCTGCTTCTTCTGATTCACCCTCCAGACTTCACCTTCTCCTTCTCCTTCTTCTGCTGCTTCTGATTCACCCTTCAGACTTCACCTTCTCCTTCTCCTTCTTCTGATTCTTCTGATTCACCCTCCAGACCTCACCTTCTCCTTCTCCTTCTTCTACTTCTTCTGATTCACCCTCCAGACTTCATCGTCTCCTTCTCCTTCTTCTGCTTCTTCTGATTCACCCTCCAGACTTCACCTTCTCCTTCTCCTTCTTCTGCTTCTTCTGATTCACCCTCCAGACCTCACCTTCTCCTTCTCCTTCTTCTACTTCTTCTGATTCACCCTCCAGACTTCACCTTCTCCTTCTCCTTCTTCTGCTTCTTCTGATTCACCCTCCAGACTTCACCTTCTCCTTCTCCTTCTTCTACTTCTTCTGATTCACCCTCCAGACTTCACCTTCTCCTTCTCCTTCTTCAACTTCTTCTGATTCACCCTCCAGTCTTCACCTTCTCCTTCTCCTTCTTCTGCTTCTTCTGCTTCACCCTCCAGACTTCACCTTCTCCTTCTCTTTCTTCTGCTTCTTCTGATTCACCCTCCAGACTTCACCTTCTCCTTCTCCTTCTTCTGATTCTTCTGATTCACCCTCCAGACTTCACCTTCTCCTTCTCCTTCTTCTACTTCTTCTGATTCACCCTCCTGACTTCACCTTCTCCTTCTCCTTCTTCTACTTCTTCTGATTCACCCTCCTGACTTCACCTTCTCCTTCTCCTTCTTCTACTTCTTCTGCTTCACCCTCCAGACTTCACCTTCTCCTTCTCCTTCTTCTACTTCTTCTGATTCACCCTCCAGACTTCACCTTCTCCTTCTCCTTCTTCTGCTTCTTCTGATTCACCCTCCAGACTTCACCTTCTCCTTCACCTTCTTCTGCTTCTTCTGATTCACCCTCCTGACTTCACCTTCTCCTTCTCCTTCTTCTGCTTCTTCTGATTCACCCTCCAGACTTCACCTTCTCCTTCTCCTTCTTCTACTTCTGCTGATTCACCCTCCAGACTTCACCTTCTCCTTCTACTTCTTCTGCTTCTTCTGATTCACCCTCCAGACTTCACCTTCTCCTTCTCCTTCTTCTGCTTCTTCTGATTCACCCTCCAGACTTCACCTTCTCCTTCTCCTTCTATTGCTTCTACTGATTCACCCTCCAGACTTCACCTTCTCCTTCTCCTTCTTCTGCTACTTCTGATTCACCCTCCAGACTTCACCTTCTCCTTCTCCTTCTTCTACTTCTTCTGATTCACCCGCCAGACTTCACCTTCTCCTTCTCCTTCTTCTGCTTCTTCTGCTTCACCCTCCAGACATCACCTTCTCCTTCTCTTTCTTCTGCTTCTTCTGATTCACCCTCCAGACTTCACCTTCTCCTTCTCCTTCTTCTGATTCTTCTGATTCACCCTCCAGACTTCACCTTCTCCTTCTCCTTCTTCTGCTTCTTCTGATTCACCCTCCTGACTTCACCTTCTCCTTCTTCTTCTTCTACTTCTTCTGATTCACCCTCCAGATTTCACCTTCTCCTTCTCCTTCTTCTGCTTCTTCTGCTTCACCCTCCAGACTTCACCTTCTCCTTCTCTTTCTTCTGCTTCTTCTGATTCACCCTCCAGACTTCACCTTCTCCTTCTCCTTCTTCTGATTCTTCTGATTCACCCTCCAGACTTCACCTTCTCCTTCTCCTTCTTCTACTTCTTCTGATTCACCCTCCTGACTTCACCTTCTCCTTCTCCTTCTTCTACTTCTTCTGATTCACCCTCCTGACTTCACCTTCTCCTTCTCCTTCTTCTACTTCTTCTGCTTCACCCTCCAGACTTCACCTTCTCCTTCTCCTTCTTCTACTTCTTCTGATTCACCCTCCAGACTTCACCTTCTCCTTCTCCTTCTTCTGCTTCTTCTGATTCACCCTCCAGACTTCACCTTCTCCTTCACCTTCTTCTGCTTCTTCTGATTCACCCTCCTGACTTCACCTTCTCCTTCTCCTTCTTCTGCTTCTTCTGATTCACCCTCCAGACTTCACCTTCTCCTTCTCCTTCTTCTACTTCTGCTGATTCACCCTCCAGACTTCACCTTCTCCTTCTACTTCTTCTGCTTCTTCTGATTCACCCTCCAGACTTCACCTTCTCCTTCTCCTTCTTCTGCTTCTTCTGATTCACCCTCCAGACTTCACCTTCTCCTTCTCCTTCTATTGCTTCTACTGATTCACCCTCCAGACTTCACCTTCTCCTTCTCCTTCTTCTGCTACTTCTGATTCACCCTCCAGACTTCACCTTCTCCTTCTCCTTCTTCTACTTCTTCTGATTCACCCGCCAGACTTCACCTTCTCCTTCTCCTTCTTCTGCTTCTTCTGCTTCACCCTCCAGACATCACCTTCTCCTTCTCTTTCTTCTGCTTCTTCTGATTCACCCTCCAGACTTCACCTTCTCCTTCTCCTTCTTCTGATTCTTCTGATTCACCCTCCAGACTTCACCTTCTCCTTCTCCTTCTTCTGCTTCTTCTGATTCACCCTCCTGACTTCACCTTCTCCTTCTTCTTCTTCTACTTCTTCTGATTCACCCTCCAGATTTCACCTTCTCCTTCTCCTTCTTCTACTTCTTCTGATTCACCCTCCTGACTTCACCTTCTACTTCTCCTTCTTCTGCTTCTTCTGCTTCACCCTCCAGACTTCACCTTCTCCTTCTCCTTCTTCTGCTTCTTCTGCTTCACCCTCCAGACTTCACCTTCTCCTTCTCCTTCTTCTGCTTCTTCTGCTTCACCCTCCTGACTTCACCTTCTCCTTCTTCTACTTCTTCTGATTCACCCTCCAGACTTCACCTTCTCCTTCTCCTTTTTCTGATTCTTCTGCTTCACCCTCCAGACTTCACCTTCTCCTTCTCCTTCTTCTGCTTCTTCTGCTTCGCCCTCCAGACTTCACCTTCTCCTTCTCCTTCTTCTGCTTCTTCTGCCTCACCCTCCAGACTTCACCTTCTCCTTCTCCTTCTTCTGCTTCTTCTGCTTCACCCTCCTGACTTCACCTTCTCCTTTTCCATCTTCTGCTTCTTCTGCTGCGCCCTCGAGACTTCACCTTCTCCTTCTCCTTCTTCTGCTTCTTCTGCTTCACCCTCCTGACTTCACCTTCTCCTTCTCCTTCTTCTACTTCTTCTGCTTCACCCCCCTGACTTCACCTTCTCCTTCTCCTTCTTCTGCTTCTTCTGATCCACCCTCCTAACTTCACCTTCTCCTTCTCCTTCTTCTGCTTCTTCTGATTCACCCTCCTGACTTCACCTTCTCCTTCTCCTTCTTCTGCTTCTTCTGATTCACCCTCCAGACTTCACCTTCTCCTTCTTCTTCTTCTGCTTCTTCTGGTTCACCCTCCAGACTTCACCTTCTCCTTCTCCTTCTTCTGCTTCTTCTGATTCACCCTCCAGACCTCACCTTCTCCTTCTCCTACTTCTACTTCTTCTGATTCACCCTCCAGATGTCATCTTCTCCTTCTCCTTCTTCTGCTTCTTCTGATTCACCCTCCAGACTTCACCTTCTCCTTCTCCTTCTTCTGCTTCTTCTGATTCACCCTCCAGACCTCACCTTCTCCTTCTCCTTCATCTACTTCTTCTGATTCACCCTCCAGACTTCAACTTCTCCTTCTCCTTCTTCTGCTTCTTCAGATTCACCCTCCAGACTTCACCTTCTCCTTCTCCTTCTTCTGCTTCTTCTGATTCACCCTCCAGACTTCACCATCTCCTTCTCCTTCTTCTGATTCTTCTGATTCACCCTCCAGACTTCACCTTCTCCTTCTCCTTCTTCTGCTTCTTCTGATTCACCCTCCTGACTTCACCTTCTCCTTCTTCTTCTTCTACTTCTTCTGATTCACCCTCCTGACTTCACCTTCTCCTTCTCCTTCTTCTACTTCTTCTGCTTCACCCTCCAGACTTCACCTTCTCCTTCTCCTTCTTCTACTTCTTCTGATTCACCCTCCAGACTTCACCTTCTCCTTCTCCTTCTTCTGCTTCTTCTGATTCACCCTTCGGACTTCACCTTCTCCTTCTCCTTATCCTGCTTCTTCTGATTCACCCTCCAGACTTCACCTTCTCCTTCTCCTTCTTCTGCTTCTTCTGATTCACCCTCCAGACTTCACCTTCTCCTTCTCCTTCTTCTGCTTCTTCTGATTCACCCTCCAGACTTCACCTTCTCCTTCTCCTTCTTCTGCTTCTTCTGATTCACCCTTCAGACTTCACCTTCTCCTTCTCCTTCTTCTGATTCTTCTGATTCACCCTCCAGACCTCACCTTCTCCTTCTCCTTCTTCTACTTCTTCTGATTCACCCTCCAGACTTTACCTTCTCCTTCTCCTTCTTCTACTTCTGCTTCTCCCTCCGGACTTCACCTTCTCCTTCTCCTTCTTCTGCTTCTTCTGATTCACCCTCCAGACTTCACCTTCTCCTTCTCCTTCTTCTGATTCTTCTGATTCACCCTCCAGACTTCACCTTCTCCTTCACCTTCTTCTGCTTATTCTGTTTCACCCTCCTGACTTCACCTTCTCCTTCTCCTTCTTCTACTTCTTCTGATTCACCCTCCTGACTTCACCTTCTCCTTCTCCTTCTTCTGCTTCTTCTGATTCACCCTCCAGATTTCACCTTCTCCTTCTCCTTCTTCTACGTCTTCTGATTCACCCTCCAGACATCACCTTCTCCTTCTACTTCTTCTGCTTCTTCTGATTCACCCTCCAGACTTCACCTTCTCCTTCTCCTTCTTCTGCTTCTTCTGATTCACCCTCCTGACTTCACCTTCTCCTTCTTCTTCTTCTACTTCTTCTGATTCACCCTCCTGACTTCACCTTCTCCTTCTCCTTCTTCTACTTCTTCTGCTTCACCCTCCAGACTTCACCTTCTCCTTCTCCTTCTTCTACTTCTTCTGATTCACCCTCCAGACTTCACCTTCTCCTTCTCCTTCATCTACTTCTTCTGATTCACCCTCCAGACTTCATCTTCTCCTTCTCCTTCTTCTGCTTCTTCAGATTCACCCTCCAGACTTCACCTTCTCCTTCTCCTTCTTCTGCTTCTTCTGCTTCACCCTCCAGACATCACCTTCTCCTTCTCTTTCTTCTGCTTCTTCTGATTCACCCTCCAGACTTCACCTTCTCCTTCTCCTTCTTCTGATTCTTCTGATTCACCCTCCAGACTTCACCTTCTCCTTCTCCTTCTTCTGCTTCTTCTGATTCACCCTCCTGACTTCACCTTCTCCTTCTTCTTCTTCTACTTCTTCTGATTCACCCTCCTGACTTCACCTTCTCCTTCTCCTTCTTCTACTTCTTCTGCTTCACCCTCCAGACTTCACCTTCTCCTTCTCCTTCTTCTACTTCTTCTGATTCACCCTCCAGACTTCACCTTCTCCTTCTCCTTCTTCTGCTTCTTCTGATTCACCCTTCGGACTTCACCTTCTCCTTCTCCTTATCCTGCTTCTTCTGATTCACCCTCCAGACTTCACCTTCTCCTTCTCCTTCTTCTGCTTCTTCTGATTCACCCTCCAGACTTCACCTTCTCCTTCTCCTTCTTCTGCTTCTTCTGATTCACCCTCCAGACTTCACCTTCTCCTTCTCCTTCTTCTGCTTCTTCTGATTCACCCTTCAGACTTCACCTTCTCCTTCTCCTTCTTCTGATTCTTCTGATTCACCCTCCAGACCTCACCTTCTCCTTCTCCTTCTTCTACTTCTTCTGATTCACCCTCCAGACTTTACCTTCTCCTTCTCCTTCTTCTACTTCTGCTTCTCCCTCCGGACTTCACCTTCTCCTTCTCCTTCTTCTGCTTCTTCTGATTCACCCTCCAGACTTCACCTTCTCCTTCTCCTTCTTCTGATTCTTCTGATTCACCCTCCAGACTTCACCTTCTCCTTCACCTTCTTCTGCTTATTCTGTTTCACCCTCCTGACTTCACCTTCTCCTTCTCCTTCTTCTACTTCTTCTGATTCACCCTCCTGACTTCACCTTCTCCTTCTCCTTCTTCTGCTTCTTCTGATTCACCCTCCAGATTTCACCTTCTCCTTCTCCTTCTTCTACTTCTTCTGATTCACCCTCCAGACATCACCTTCTCCTTCTACTTCTTCTGCTTCTTCTGATTCACCCTCCAGACTTCACCTTCTCCTTCTCCTTCTTCTGCTTCTTCTGATTCACCCTCCAGACTTCACCATCTCCTTCTCCTTCTTCTGCTTCTTCTGCTTCACCCTCCAGACTTCAGCTTCTCCTTCTCCTTCTTCTGCTTCTTCTGATTCACCCTGCAGACTTCCCCTTCTCCTTCTCCTTCTTCTGCTTCTTCTGATTCACCCTCCAGACTTCACCTTCTCCTTCTCCTTCGTCTACTTCTTCTGATTCACCCTCCAGACTGCACCTTCTCCTTCTTCTACGTCTTCTGATTCACCCTCCAGACTTCACCTTCTCCTTCTCCTTCTTCTGCGTCTTCTGATTCACCCTCCAGACTTCACCTTCTCCTTCTCCTTCTTCTACTTCTTCTGATTCACCCTCCAGACTTCACCTTCTCCTTCTCCTTATTCTCCTTCTTCTGATTCACCCACCAGACTTCACCTTCTCCTTCTCCTTCTTCTGCTTCTCCCTCCAGACTTCACCTTCTGCTTCTCCTTCGTCTACTTCTTCTGATTCACCCTCCAGACTGCACCTTCTCCTTCTTCTACGTCTTCTGATTCACCCTTCGGACTTCACCTTCTCCTTCTCCTTATCCTGCTTCTTCTGGTTCACCCTCCAGACTTCACCTTCTCCTTCTCCTTCTTCTGCTTCTTCTGATTCACCCTCCAGACTTCACCTTCTCCTTCTCCTTCTTCTGCTTCTTCTGATTCACCCTCCAGACTTCACCTTCTCCTTCTCCTTCTTCTGCTTCTTCTGATTCACCCTTCAGACTTCACCTTCTCCTTCTCCTTCTTCTGATTCTTCTGATTCACCCTCCAGACCTCACCTTCTCCTTCTCCTTCTTCTACTTCTTCTGATTCACCCTCCAGACTTCACCTTCTCCTTCTCCTTCTTCTACTTCTGCTTCTCCCTCCGGACTTCACCTTCTCCTTCTCCTTCTTCTGCTTCTTCTGATTCACCCTCCAGACTTCACCTTCTCCTTCTCCTTCTTCAGATTCTTCTGATTCACCCTCCAGACTTCACCTTCTCCTTCACCTTCTTCTGCTTATTCTGTTTCACCCTCCTGACTTCACCTTCTCCTTCTCCTTCTTCTACTTCTTCTGATTCACCCTCCTGACTTCACCTTCTCCTTCTCCTTCTTCTGCTTCTTCTGATTCACCCTCCAGATTTCACCTTCTCCTTCTCCTTCTTCTACTTCTTCTGATTCACCCTCCAGACATCACCTTCTCCTTCTACTTCTTCTGCTTCTTCTGATTCACCCTCCAGACTTCACCTTCTCCTTCTCCTTCTTCTGCTTCTTCTGATTCACCCTCCAGACTTCACCATCTCCTTCTCCTTCTTCTGCTTCTTCTGCTTCACCCTCCAGACTTCAGCTTCTCCTTCTCCTTCTTCTGCTTCTTCTGATTCACCCTCCAGACTTCCCCTTCTCCTTCTCCTTCTTCTAATTCTTCTGATTCACCCTCCAGACTTCACCTTCTCCTTCTCCTTCTTCTGCTTCTTCTGATTCACCCTCCAGACTTCACCTTCTCCTTCTCCTTCGTCTACTTCTTCTGATTCACCCGCCAGACTGCACCTTCTCCTTCTTCTACGTCTTCTGATTCACCCTCCAGACTTCACCTTCTCCTTCTCCTTCTTCTGCGTCTTCTGATTCACCCTCCAGACTTCACCTTCTCCTTCTCCTTCTTCTACTTCTTCTGATTCACCCTCCAGACTTCACCTTCTCCTTCTCCTTCTTCTCCTTCTTCTGATTCACCCACCAGACTTCACCTTCTCCTTCTCCTTCTTCTGCTTCTCCCTCCAGACTTCACCTTCTGCTTCTCCTTCTTCAGCTTCTTCTGATTCACCCTCCAGACATCACCTTCTCCTTCTCCTTCTTCTACTTCTTCTGATTCTCCCTCCAGACTTCACCTTCTCCTTCTCCTTCTTCTACTTCTTCTGATTCACCCTCCAGATTTCACCTTCTCCTTCTCCTTCTTCTACTTCTTCTGATTCACCCTCCTGACTTCACCTTCTCCTTCTCCTTCTTCTGCTTCTGCTGCTTCACCCTCCAGACTTCACCTTCTCCTTCTCCTTCTTCTGCTTCTTCTGCTTCACCCTCCAGACTTCACCTTCTCCTTCTCCTTCTTCTGCTTCTTCTGCTTCACCCTCCTGACTTCACCTTCTCCTTCTTCTACTTCTTCTGATTCACCCTCCAGACTTCACCTTCTCCTTCTCCTTTTTCTGATTCTTCTGCTTCACCCTCCAGACTTCACCTTCTCCTTCTCCTTCTTCTGCTTCTTCTGCTTCGCCCTCCAGACTTCACCTTCTCCTTCTCCTTCTTCTGCTTCTTCTGCCTCACCCTCCAGACTTCACCTTCTCCTTCTCCTTCTTCTGCTTCTTCTGCTGCGCCCTCCAGACTTCACCTTCTCCTTCTCCTTCTTCTGCTTCTTCTGCTTCACCCTCCTGACTTCACCTTCTCCTTCTCCTTCTTCTACTTCTTCTGCTTCACCCCCTGACTTCACCTTCTCCTTCTCCTTCTTCTGCTTCTTCTGATCCACCCTCCTAACTTCACCTTCTCCTTCTCCTTCTTCTGCTTCTTCTGATTCACCCTCCTGACTTCACCTTCTCCTTCTCCTTCTTCTGCTTCTTCTGATTCACCCTCCGGACTTCACCTTCTCCTTCTTCTTCTTCTGCTTCTTCTGGTTCACCCTCCAGACTTCACCTTCTCCTTCTCCTTCTTCTGCTTCTTCTGATACACCCTCCAGACCTCACCTTCTCCTTCTCCTTCTTCTACTTCTTCTGATTCACCCTCCAGATGTCATCTTCTCCTTCTCCTTCTTCTGCTTCTTCTGATTCACCCTCCAGACTTCACCTTCTCCTTCTCCTTCTTCTGCTTCTTCTGATTCACCCTCCAGACCTCACCTTCTCCTTCTCCTTCATCTACTTCTTCTGATTCACCCTCCAGACTTCATCTTCTCCTTCTCCTTCTTCTGCTTCTTCAGATTCACCCTCCAGACTTCACCTTCTCCTTCTCCTTCTTCTGCTTCTTCTGCTTCACCCTCCAGACATCACCTTCTCCTTCTCTTTCTTCTGCTTCTTCTGATTCACCCTCCATACTTCACCTTCTCCTTCTCCTTCTTCTGATTCTTCTGATTCACCCTCCAGACTTCACCTTCTCCTTCTCCTCCTTCTGCTTCTTCTGATTCACCCTCCTGACTTCACCTTCTCCTTCTTCTTCTTCTACTTCTTCTGATTCACCCTCCTGACTTCACCTTCTCCTTCTCCTTCTTCTACTTCTTCTGCTTCACCCTCCAGACTTCACCTTCTCCTTCTCCTTCTTCTACTTCTTCTGATTCACCCTCCAGACTTCACCTTCTCCTTCTCCTTCTTCTGCTTCTTCTGATTCACCCTCCAGACTTCACCTTCTCCTTCTCCTTCTTCTGCTTCTTCTGATTCACCCTCCAGACTTCACCTTCTCCTTCTCCTTCTTCTGCTGCTTCTGATTCACCCTTCAGACTTCACCTTCTCCTTCTCCTTCTTCTGATTCTTCTGATTCACCCTCCAGACCTCACCTTCTCCTTCTCCTTCTTCTACTTCTTCTGATTCACCCTCCAGACTTCATCGTCTCCTTCTCCTTCTTCTGCTTCTTCTGATTCACCCTCCAGACTTCACCTTCTCCTTCTCCTTCTTCTGCTTCTTCTGATTCACCCTCCAGACCTCACCTTCTCCTTCTCCTTCTTCTACTTCTTCTGATTCACCCTCCAGACTTCACCTTCTCCTTCTCCTTCTTCTGCTTCTTCTGATTCACCCTCCAGACTTCACCTTCTCCTTCTCCTTCTTCTGCTTCTTCTGCTTCACCCTCCAGACTTCACCTTCTCCTTCTCTTTCTTCTGCTTCTTCTGATTCACCCTCCAGACTTCACCTTCTCCTTCTCCTTCTTCTGATTCTTCTGATTCACCCTCCAGACTTCACCTTCTCCTTCTCCTTCTTCTGCTTCTTCTGATTCACCCTCCAGACCTCACCTTCTCCTTCTCCTTCTTCTACTTCTTCTGATTCACCCTCCAGACTTCATCGTCTCCTTCTCCTTCTTCTGCTTCTTCTGATTCACCCTCCAGACTTCACCTTCTCCTTCTCCTTCTTCTGCTTCTTCTGATTCACCCTCCAGACCTCACCTTCTCCTTCTCCTTCTTCTACTTCTTCTGATTCACCCTCCAGACTTCACCTTCTCCTTCTCCTTCTTCTGCTTCTTCTGATTCACCCTCCAGACTTCACCTTCTCCTTCTCCTTCTTCTACTTCTTCTGATTCACCCTCCAGACTTCACCTTCTCCTTCTCCTTCTTCAACTTCTTCTGATTCACCCTCCTGACTTCACCTTCTCCTTCTCCTTCTTCTACTTCTTCTGATTCACCCTCCAGACTTCACCTTCTCCTTCTCCTTCTTCTGCTTCTTCTGATTCACCCTCCTGACTTCACCTTCTCCTTCTTCTTCTTCTACTTCTTCTGATTCACCCTCCTGACTTCACCTTCTCCTTCTCCTTCTTCTACTTCTTCTGCTTCACCCTCCAGACTTCACCTTCTCCTTCTCCTTTTCTACTTCTTCTGATTCACCCTCCAGACTTCACCTTCTCCTTCTCCTTCTTCTGCTTCTTCTGATTCACCCTCCAGACTTCACCTTCTCCTTCTCCTTCTTCTGCTTCTTCTGATTCACCCTCCAGACTTCACCTCCTCCTTCTCCTTCTTCTGCTTCTTCTGATTCACCCTTCAGACTTCACCTTCTCCTTCTCCTTCTTCTGATTCTTCTGATTCACCCTCCAGACCTCACCTTCTCCTTCTCCTTCTTCTACTTCTTCTGATTCACCCTCCAGACTTCATCGTCTCCTTCTCCTTCTTCTGCTTCTTCTGATTCACCCTCCAGACTTCACCTTCTCCTTCTCCTTCTTCTGCTTCTTCTGATTCACCCTCCAGACCTCACCTTCTCCTTCTCCTTCTACTACTTCTTCTGATTCACCCTCCAGACTTCACCTTCTCCTTCTCCTTCTTCTGCTTCTTCTGATTCACCCTCCAGACTTCACCTTCTCCTTCTCCTTCTTCTACTTCTTCTGATTCACCCTCCAGACTTCACCTTCTCCTTCTCCTTCTTCAACTTCTTCTGATTCACCCTCCAGTCTTCACCTTCTCCTTCTCCTTCTTCTGCTTCTTCTGCTTCACCCTCCAGACTTCACCTCCTTCTCTTTCTTCTGCTTCTTCTGATTCACCCTCCAGACTTCACCTTCTCCTTCTCCTTCTTCTGATTCTTCTGATTCACCCTCCAGACTTCACCTTCTCCTTCTCCTTCTTCTACTTCTTCTGATTCACCCTCCTGACTTCACCTTCTCCTTCGCCTTCTTCTACTTCTTCTGATTCACCCTCCTGACTTCACCTTCTCCTTCTCCTTCTTCTACTTCTTCTGCTTCACCCTCCAGACTTCACCTTCTCCTTCTCCTTCTTCTACTTCTTCTGATTCACCCTCCAGACTTCACCTTCTCCTTCTCCTTCTTCTGCTTCTTCTGATTCACCCTCCAGACTTCACCTTCTCCTTCACCTTCTTCTGCCTCTTCTGATTCACCCTCCTGACTTCACCTTCTCCTTCTCCTTCTTCTGCTTCTTCTGATTCACCCTCCAGACTTCACCTTCTCCTTCTCCTTCTTCTACTTCTGCTGATTCACCCTCCAGACTTCACCTTCTCCTTCTACTTCTTCTGCTTCTTCTGATTCACCCTCCAGACTTCACCTTCTCCTTCTCCTTCTTCTGCTTCTTCTGATTCACCCTCCAGACTTCACCTTCTCCTTCTCCTTCTATTGCTTCTACTGATTCACCCTCCAGACTTCACCATCTCCTTCTCCTTCTTCTGCTACTTCTGATTCACCCTCCAGACTTCACCTTCTCCTTCTCCTTCTTCTACTTCTTCTGATTCACCCGCCAGACTTCACCTTCTCCTTCTCCTTCTTCTGCTTCTTCTGATTCACCCTCCAGACTTCACCTTCTCCTTCTCCTTCGTCTACTTCTTCTGATTCACCCTCCAGTCTACACCTTCTCCTTCTCCTTCTTCTACTTCTTCTGATTCACCCTAACGACTTCACCTTCTCCTTCTCCTTCTTCTGCTTCTTCTGATACACCCTCCAGACTTCACCTTCTCCTTCTCCTTCTTCTACTTCTTCTGATTCACCCTCCAGACTTCACCTTCTCCTTCTCCTTCTTCTACTTCTTCTGATTCACCCTCCAGACTTCACCTTCTCCTTCTCCTTCTTCTACTTCTTCTGCTTCTCCCTCCAGACTTCACCTTCTCCTTCTCCTTCTTCTGCTTCTTCTGATTCACCCTCCAGACTTCACCTTCTCCTTCTTCTTCTTCTGCTTCTTCTGATTCACCCTCCAGACTTCACCTTCTCCTTCACCTTCTTCTACTTCTTCTGATTCACCCTCCAGACTTCACCTTCTCCTTCTCCTTCTTCTACTTCTTCAGATTCACCCTCCAGACTTCAACTTCTCCTTCTACTTCTTCTGCTTCTTCTGATTCACCCTCCAGACCTCACCTTCTCCTTCTCCTTCTTCTGCTTCTTCTGATTCACCCTCCAGACTTCACCTTCTCCTTCTTCTTCTTCTGCTTCTTCTGATTCACCCTCCAGACTTCACCTTCTCCTTCTCCTTCTTCTGCTTCTTCTGATTCACCCTCCAGACTTCACCTTCTCCTTCTCCTTCTTCTACTTCTTCTGACTCACCCTCCAGACTTCACCTTCTCCTTCTCCTTCTTCTGCTTCTTCTGATTCACCCTCCAGACTTCACCTTCTCCTTCTCCTTCTTCTACTTCTTCTGATTCACCCTCCAGTCTACACCTTCTCCTTCTCCTTCTTCGACTTCTTCTGATTCACCCTCCAGACTTCACCTTCTCCTTCTCCTTCTTCTGCTTCTTCTGATTCACCCTCCAGACTTCACCTTCCGCTTATCCTTCTTCGACTTCTTCTGATTCACCCTCCAGACTTCACCTTCTCCTTCTCCTTCTTCTACTTCTTCTGATTCACCCTCCAGACTTCACCTTCTCCTTCTCCTTCTTCTACTTCTTCTGCTTCTCCCTCCAGACTTCACCTTCTCCTTCTCCTTCTTCTGCTTCTTCTGATTCACCCTCCAGACTTCACCTTCTCCTTCTTCTACTTCTTCTGATTCACCCTCCAGACTTCACCTTCTCCTTCTCCTTCTTCTACTTCTTCTGCTTCACCCTCCAGACTTCCCCATCTCCTTCTCCTTCTTCTGCTTCTTCTGCTTCACCCTCCTGACTTCACCTTCTCCTTCTCCTTCTTCTACTTCTTCTGATTCACCCTCCAGACTTCACCTTCTCCTTCTCCTTCTTCTGCTTCTTCTGCTTCACCCTCCAGACTTCACCTTCTCCTTCTCCTTCTTCTGCTTCTTCTGCTTCGCCCTCCAGACTTCACCTTCTCCTTCTCCTTCTTCTGCTTCTTCTGCTTCACCCTCCAGACTTCACCTTCTCCTTCTCCTTCTTCTGCTTCTTCTGCTTCACCCTCCTGACTTCACCTTCTCCTTCTCCTTCTTCTACTTCTTCTGATTCACCCTCCAGACTTCACCTTCTCCTTCTCCTTCTTCTGCTTCTTCTGCTTCACCCTCCAGACTTCACCTTCTGCTTCTCCTTCTTCTGCTTCTTCTGCTGCGCCCTCCAGACTTCACCTTCTCCTTCTCCTTCTTCTGCTTCTTCTGCTTCACCCTCCTGACTTCACCTTCTCCTTGTCCTTCTTCTACTTCTTCTGCTTCACCCCCCTGACTTCACCTTCTCCTTCTCCTTCTTCTGCTTCTTCTGATTCACCCTCCTAACTTCACCTTCTCCTTCTCCTTCTTCTGCTTCTTCTGATTCACCCTCCTGACTTCGCCTTCTCCTTCTCCTTCTTCTGCTTCTTCTGATTCACCCTCCAGACTTCACCTTCTCCTTCTCCTTCTTCTGCTTCTTCTGATTCACCCGCCAGACTTCACCTTCTCCTTCTCCTTCTTCTCCTTCTTCTGATTCACCCTCCAGACCACAACTTCTCCTTCTCCTTCATCTACTTCTTCTGATTCACCCTCCAGACTTCATCTTCTCCTTCTCCTTCTTCTGCTTCTTCAGATTCACCCTCCAGACTTCACCTTCTCCTTCTCCTTCTTCTGCTTCTTCTGATTCACCCTCCAGACTTCACCTTCTCCTTCTCCTTCTTCTACTTCTTCTGATTCACCCTCCAGACTTCACCTTCTCCTTCTCCTTCTTCTACTATTTCTGATTCACCCTCCAGTCTTCACCTTCTCCTTCTCCTTCTTCTGCTTCTTCTGCTTCACCCTCCAGACATCACCTTCTCCTTCTTTTCTTCTGCTTCTTCTGATTCACCCTCCAGACTTCACCTTCTCCTTCTCCTTCTTCTGATTCTTCTGATTCACCCTCCAGACTTCACCTTCTCCTTCTCCTTCTTCTGCTTCTTCTGATTCAACCTCCTGACTTCACCTTCTCCTTCTTCTTCTTCTACTTCTTCTGATTCACCCTCCTGACTTCACCTTCTCCTTCTCCTTCTTCTACTTCTTCTGCTTCACCCTCCAGACTTCACCTTCTCCTTCTCCTTCTTCTACTTCTTCTGATTCACCCTCCAGACTTCACCTTCTCCTTCTCCTTATCCTGCTTCTTCTGATTCACCCTCCAGACTTCACCTTCTCCTTCTCCTTCTTCTGCTTCTTCTGATTCACCCTCCAGACTTCACCTTCTCCTTGTCCTTCTTCTACTTCTTCTGCTTCACCCCCCTGACTTCACCTTCTCCTGCTCCTTCTTCTGCTTCTTCTGATTCAACCTCCTAACTTCACCTTCTCCTTCTCCTTCTTCTGCTTCTTCTGATTCACCCTCCTGACTTCACCTTCTCCTTCTCCTTCTTCTGCTTCTTCTGATTCACCCTCCAGACTTCACCTGCTCCTTCTCCTTCTTCTGCTTCTTCTGATTCACCCTCCAGACTTCATCTTCTCCTTCTCCTTCTTCTGCTTCTTCTGATTCACCCTCCAGACCTCACCCTCTCCTTCTCCTTCTTCTGCTTCTTCTGTTTCACCCTCCAGTCTTCGCCTTCTCCTTCTCCTTCTTCTACTTCTTCTGATTCACCCTCCAGACTTCACCTTCTCCTTCTCCTTCTTCTACTTCTTCTGATTCACCCTCCAGTCTTCACCTTCTCCTTCTCCTTCTTCTGCTTCTTCTGATTCACACTCCAGACTTCACCTTCTCCTTCTCTTTCTTCTGCTTCTTCTGATTCACCCTCCAGACTTCACCTTCTCCTTCTCCTTCTTCTCCTTCTTCTGATTCACCCTCCAGACTTCACCTTCTCCTTCTCCTTCTTCTGCTTCTTCTGCTTCACCCTCCAGACATCACCTTCTCCTTCTCTTTCTTCTGCTTCTTCTGATTCACCCTCCAGACTTCACCTTCTCCTTCTCCTTCTTCTGCTTCTTCTGATTCACCCTCCAGACTTCACCTTCTCCTTCTCCTTCTTCTACTTCTTCTGATTCACCCTCCAGACTTCACCTTCTCCTTCTCCTTCTTCTACTTCTTCTGATTCACCCTCCAGTCTTCACCTTCTCCTTCTCCTTCTTCTGCTTCTTCTTCTTCACCCTCCAGACATCACCTTCTCCTTTTCTTTCTTCTGTTTCTTCTGATTCACCCTCCAGACTTCACCTTCTCCTTCTCCTTCTTCTGATTCTTCTGATTCACCCTCCAGACTTCACCTTCTCCTTCTCCTTCTTCTGATTCTTCTGATTCACCCTCCAGACTTCACCTTCTCCTTCTCCTTCTTCTGCTTCTTCTGATTCACCCACCTGACTTCACCTTCTCCTTCTTCTTCTTCTACTTCTTCTGATTCACCCTCCTGACTTCACCTTCTCCTTCTCCTTCTTCTACTTCTTCTGCTTCACCCTCCAGACTTCACCTTCTCCTTCTCCTTCTTCTACTTCTTCTGATTCACCCTCCAGACTTCACCTTCTCCTTCTCCTTCTTCTGCTTCTTCTGATTCACCCTCCAGACTTCACCTTCTCCTTCTCCTTATCCTGCTTCTTCTGATTCACCCTCCAGACTTCACCTTCTCCTTCTCCTTCTTCTGCTTCTTCTGATTCACCCTCCAGACTTCACCTTCTCCTTCTCCTTCTTCTGCTTCTTCTGATTCACCCTCCAGACTTCACCTTCTCCTTCTCCTTCTTCTGCTTCTTCTGATTCACCCTTCAGACTTCACCTTCTCCTTCTCCTTCTCCTTCTTCTGATTCTTCTGATTCACCCTCCAGACCTCACCTTCTCCTTCTCCTTCTTCTACTTCTTCTGATTCACCCTCCAGACTTCATCGTCTCCTTCTCCTTCTTCTGCTTCTTCTGATTCACCCTCCAGACTTCACCTTCTCCTTCTCCTTCTTCTGCTTCTTCTGATTCACCCTCCAGTCTTCGCCTTCTCCTTCTCCTTCTTCTACTTCTTCTGATTCACCCTCCAGACTTCACTTTCTCCTTCTCCTTCTTCTACTTCTTCTGATTCACCCTCCAGTCTTCACCTTCTCCTTCTCCTTCTTCTGCTTCTTCTGATTCACACTCCAGACTTCACCTTCTCCTTCTCCTTCTTCTGCATCTTCTGATTCACCCTCCTGTCTTCACCTTCTCCTTCTCCTTCTTCTGCTTCTTCTGATTCACCCTCCAGACTTCACCTTCTCCTTCTCCTTCTTCTCCTTCTTCTGATTCACCCTCCAGACTTCACCTTCTCCTTCTCCTTCTTCTACTTCTTCTGATTCACCCTCCTGACTTCACCTTCTCCTACACCTTCTTCTGCTTCTTCTGCTTCACCCTCCAGACTTCACCTTCTCCTTCTCCTTCTTCTGCTTCTTCTGCTTCGCCCTCCAGACTTCACCTTCTCCTTCTCCTTCTTCTGCTTCTTCTGCTTCACCCTCCAGACTTCACCTTCTCCTTCTCCTTCTTCTGCTTCTTCTGCTTCACCCTCCTGACTTCACCTTCTCCTTCTCCTTCTTCTACTTCTTCTGATTCACCCTCCAGACTTCACCTTCTCCTTCTCCGTCTTCTGCTTCTTCTGCTTCACCATCCAGACTTCACCTTCTCCTTCTCCTTCTTCTGCTTCTTCTGCTGCGCCCTCCAGACTTCACCTTCTCCTTCTCCTTCTTCTGCTTCTTCTGCTTCACCCTCCTGACTTCACCTTCTCCTTGTCCTTCTTCTACTTCTTCTGCTTCACCCCCTGACTTCACCTTCTCCTTCTCCTTCTTCTGCTTCTTCTGATTCACCCTCCTAACTTCACCTTCTCCTTCTCCTTCTTCTGCTTCTTCTGATTCACCCTCCTGACTTCACCTTCTCCTTCTCCTTCTTCTGCTTCTTCTGATTCACCCTCCAGACTTCACCTGCTCCTTCTCCTTCTTCTGCTTCTTCTGATTCACCCTTCAGACTTCACCTTCTCCTTCTCCTTCTTCTGCTTCTTCTGATTCACCCTCCAGACCTCACCTTCTCCTTCTCCTTCTTCTACTTCTTCTGATTCACCCTCCAGACTTCATCTTCTCCTTCTCCTTCTTCTGCTTCTTCTGATTCACCCTCCAGACCTCACCTTCTCCTTCTCCTTCTTCTGCTTCTTCTGTTTCACCCTCCAGTCTTCGCCTTCTCCTTCTCCTTCTTCTACTTCTTCTGATTCACCCTCCAGACTTCACCTTCTCCTTCTCCTTCTTCTACTTCTTCTGATTCACCCTCCAGTCTTCACCTTCTCCTTCTCCTTCTTCTGCTTCTTCTGATTCACACTCCAGACTTCACCTTCTCCTTCTCCTTCTTCTGCTTCTTCTGATTCACCCTCCAGACTTCACCTTCTCCTTCTCCTTCTTCTCCTTCTTCTGATTCACCCTCCAGACTTCACCTTCTCCTTCCACTTCTTCTGCTTCTTCTGATTCACCCACCAGACTTCACCTTCTCCTTCTCCTTCATCTGCTTCTTCTGATTCACCCTCCAGACTTCACCTTCTCCTTCTCCTTCTTCTGCTTCTTCTGATTCACCCTCCAGACTTCACCTTCTCCTTCTCCTTCTTCTGCTTCTTCTGTTTCACCCTCCAGACTAAACCTTCTCCTTCTCCTTCTACTTCTTCTGATTCACCCTCCAGACTTCACCTTCTCCTTCTCCTTCATCTGCTTCTTCTGATTCACCCTCCAGACTTCACCTTCTCCTTCTCCTTCGTCTACTTCTTCTGATTCACCCTCCAGTCTTCACCTTCTCCTTCTCCTTCTTCTACTTCTTCTGATTCACCCTCCAGACTTCACCATCTCCTTTTCCTTCTTCTACTCCTTCTGATTCACCCTCCAGACTTCACCTTCTACTTCTCCTTCTTCTACTTCTTCTGATTCACCCTCCTGACTTCACCTTCTCCTTCTCCTTCTTCTGCTTCTTCTGCTTCATCCTCCAGACTTCACCCTCCAGACTTCACCTTCTCCTTCTCCTTCTCCTGCTTCTTCTGCTTCACCCTCCAGACTTCACCTTCTCCTTCTCCTTCTTCTGCTTCTTCTGCTTCACCCTCCTGACTTCACCTTCTCCTTCTCCTTATCTACTTCTTCTGATTCACCCTCCAGACTTCACCTTCTCCTTCTCCTTTTTCTGCTTCTTCTGCTTCACACTCCAGACTTCACCTTCTCCTTCTCCTTCTTCTGCTTCACCCTCCTGACTTCACCTTCTCCTTCTCCTTATCTACTTCTTCTGATTCACCCTCCAGACTTCACCTTCTCCTTCTCCTTCTTCTGCTTCTTCTGCTTCACACTCCAGACTTTACCTTCTCCTTCTCCTTCTTCTGCTTCTTCTGCTTCACCCTCCAGACTTCACCTTCTCCTTCTCCTTCTTCTGCTTCTTCTGCTTCACCCTCCTGACTTCACCTTCTCCTTCTCCTTCTTCTACTTCTTCTGATTCACCCTCCAGACTTCACCTTCTCCTTCTCCTTCTTCTGCTTCTTCTGCTTCACCCTCCAGACTTCACCTTCTCCTTCTCCTTCTTCTGCTTCTTCTGCTGCGCCCTCCAGACTTCACCTTCTCCTTCTCCTTCTTCTGCTTCTTCTGCTTCACCCTCTTGACTTCACCTTCTCCTTCTCCTTCTTCTTCTTCTTCTGCTTCACCCCCCTGAATTCACCTTCTCCTTCTCCTTCTTCTGCTTCTTCTGATTCACCCTCCTAACTTCACCTTCTCCTTCTCCTTCTTCTGCTTCTTCTGATTCACCCTCCTGACTTCACCTTCTCCTTCTCCTTCTTCTGCTTCTTCTGATTCACCCTCCAGACTTCACCTTCTCCTTCTCCTTCTTCTGCTTCTTCTGATTCACCCTCCAGGCTTCACCTTCTCCTTCTCCTTCTTCTGCTTCTTCTGATTCACCCTCCACACCTCACCTTCTCCTTCTCCTTCTTCTTCTTCTTCTGATTCACCCTCCAGACTTCATCTTCTCCTTCTCCTTCTTCTGCTTCTTCTGTTTCACCCTCCAGACTTCACCTTCTCCTTCTCCTTCTTCTGCTTCTTCTGATTCACCCTCCAGACTTCACCTTCTCCTTCTCCTTCTTCTACTTCTTCTGATTCACCCTCCAGACTTCACCTTCTCCTTCTCCTTCTTCTACTTCTTCTGATTCACCCTCCAGTCTTCACCTTCTCCTTCTCCTTCTTCTGCTTCTTCTGCTTCACCCTCCAGACTTCACCTTCTCCTTCTCTTTCTTCTGCTTCTTCTGATTCACCCTCCAGACATCACCTTCTCCTTCTCCTTCTTTTGCTTCTTCTGCTTCACCCTCCAGACTTCACCTTCTCCTTCTGCTTCTTCTGCTTCTTCTGCTTCACACTCCTGACTTCACCTTCTCTTTCTCCTTCGTCTACTTCTTCTGATTCACCCTCCAGACTTCACCTTCTCCTTCTCCTTCTTCTGCTTCTTCTGCTTCACCCTCCAGACATCACCTTCTCCTTCTCCTTCTTCTGCTTCTTCTGCTGCGGCCTCCAGACTTCACCTTCACCTTCTCCTTCTTCTGCATCTTCTGCTTCACCATCCTGACTTCACCTTCTCCTTCTCCTTCTTCTACTTCTTCTGCTTCACCCCCCTGACTTCACCTTCTCCTTCTCCTTCTTCTGCTTCTACTGATTCACCCTCCTAACTGCACCTTCTCCTTCTCCTTCTTCTGCTTCTTCTGATTCAGCCTCCTGACTTCACCTTCTCCTTCTCCTTCTTCTGCTTCTTCTGCTTCACCCTCCAGACTTCACCTTCTCCTTCTCTTTCTTCTGCTTCTTCTGATTCACCCTCCAGACTTCACCTTCTCCTTCTCCTTCTTCTGATTCTTCTGATTCACCCTCCAGACTTCACCTTCTCTTTCTCCTTCTTCTGCTTCTTCTGATTCACCCTCCTGACTTCATCTTCTCCTTCTCCTTCTTCTCCTTCTTCTGATTCACCATCCTGACTTCACCTTCTCCTTCTCCTTCTTCTACTTCTTCTGCCTCACCCTCCAGACTTCACCTTCTCCTTCTCCTTCTTCTGCTTCTTCTGATTCAACCTCCAGACTTCACCTTCTCCTTCTCCTTCTTCTGCTTCTTCCGATTCACCCTCCAGACTTCACATTCTCCTTCTCTTTCTTCTGCTTCTTCTGATTCACCCTCCAGACATCACCTTCTCCTTCTCCTTCTTCTGCTTCTTCTGCTTCACCCTCCAGACTTCACTTTCTCCTTCTCCTTCTTCTTCTTCTTCTGATTCACCCTCCAGTCTTCACCTTCTCCTTCTCCTTCTTCTGCTTCTTCTGATTCACACTCCAGACTTCACCTTCTCCTTCTCCTTCTTCTGCTTCTTCTGATTCACCCTCCTGTCTTCACCTTCTCCTTCTCCTTCTTCTGCTTCTTCTGATTCACCCTCCAGACTTCACCTTCTCCTTCTCCTTCTTCTACTTCTTCTGATTCACCCTCCTGACTTCACCTTCTCCTTCACCTTCTTCTGCTTCTTCTGCTTCACCCTCCAGACTTCACCTTCTCCTTCTCCTTCTTCTGCTTCTTCTGCTTCACCCTCCAGACTTCACCTTCTCCTTCTCCTTCTCCTGCTTCTTCTGCTTCACCCTCCTGACTTCACCTTCTCCTTCTTCTACTTCTTCTGATTCACCCTCCAGACTTCACCTTCTCCTTCTCCTTCTTCTGCTTCTTCTGCTTCACCGTCCAGACTTCACCTTCTCCTTCTCCTTCTTCTGCTTCTTCTGCTGCGCCCTCCAGACTTCACCTTCTCCTTCTCCTTCTTCTGCTTCTTCTGCTACACCCTCCTGACTTCACCTTCTCCTTGTCCTTCTTCTACTTCTTCTGCTTCACCCCCCTGACTTCACCTTCTCCTTCTCCTTCTTCTGCTTCTTCTGATTCACCCTCCTAACTTCACCTTCTCCTTCTCCTTCTTCTGCTTCTTCTGATTCATCCTCCTGACTTCACCTTCTCCTTCTCCTTCTTCTGCTTCTTCTGATTCACCCTCCAGACTTCACCTGCTCCTTCTCCTTCTTCTGCTTCTTCTGATTCACCCTTCAGACTTCACCTTCTCCTTCTCCTTCTTCTGCTTCTTCTGATTCACCCTCCAGACCTCACCTTCTCCTTCTCCTTCTTCTACTTCTTCTGATTCACCCTCCAGACTTCATCTTCTCCTTCTCCTTCTTCTGCTTCTTCTGATTCACCCTCCAGTCCTCACCTTCTCCTTCTCCTTCTTCTGCTTCTTCTGTTGCACCCTCCAGTCTTCGCCTTCTCCTTCTCCTTCTTCTACTTCTTCTGATTCACCCTCCAGACTTCACCTTCTCCTTCTCCTTCTTCTACTTCTTCTGATTCACCCTCCAGTCTTCACCTTCTCCTTCTCCTTCTTCTGCTTCTTCTGATTCACACTCCAGACTTCACCATCTCCTTCTCCTTCTTCTGCTTCTTCTGATTCACCCTCCAGACTTCACCTTCTCCTTCTCCTTCTTCTCCTTCTTCTGATTCACTCTCCAGACTTCACCTTCTCCTTCCACTTCTTCTGCTTCTTCTGATTCACCCTCCAGACTTCACCTTCTCCTTCTCCTTCATCTGCTTCTTCTGATTCACCCTCCAGACTTCACCTTCTCCTTCTCCTTCTTCTGCTTCTTCTGATTCACGCTCCAGACTTCACCTTCTCCTTCTCCTTCTTCTGCTTCTTCTGTTTCACCCTCCAGACTACACCTTCTCCTTCTCCTTCTACTTCTTCTGATTCACCCTCCAGACTTCACCTTCTCCTTCTCCTTCATCTGCTTCTTCTGATTCACCCTCCAGACTTCACCTTCTCCTTCTCCTTCGTCTACTTCTTCTGATTCACCCTCCAGACTAGACCTTCTCCTTCTCCTTCTTCTACTTCTTCTGATTCACCCTCCAGACTTCACCTTCTCCTTCTCCTTCTTCTACTTCTTCTGATTCACCCTCCAGACTTCACCTTCTCCTTCTCGTTCTTCTACTTCTTCTGATTCACCCTCCAGACTTCACCTTCTCCTTCTCCTTCTTCTACTTCTTCTGCTTCTCCCTCCAGACTTCACATTCTCCTTCTCCTTCTTCTGCTTCTTCTGATTCACACTCCAGACTTCACCTTCTCCTTCTCCTTCTTCTACTTCTTCTGATTCACCCTCCAGACTTCACCTTCTCCTTTTCCTTCTTCTACTCCTTCTGATTCACCCTCCAGACTTCACCTTCTCCTTCTCCTTCTTCTACTTCTTCTGATTCACCTTCCTGACTTCACCTTCTCCTTCTCCTTCTTCTGCTTCTTCCGATTCACCCTCCTGACTTCACCTTCTCCTTCTCCTTATCTACTTCTTCTGATTCACCCTCCAGACTTCACCTTCTCCTTCTCCTTCTTCTGCTTCTTCTGCTTCACACTCCAGACTTTACCTTCTCCTTCTCCTTCTTCTGCTTCTTCTGCTTCACCCTCCAGACTTCACCTTCTCCTTCTCCTTCTTCTGCTTCTTCTGATTCACCCTCCAGACTTCACCTTCTCCTTCTCCTTCTTCTACTTCTTCTGATTCACCCTCCAGTCTTCACCTTCTCCTTCTACTTCTTCTGCTTGTTCTGATTCACCCTCCAGACTTCACCTTCTCCTTCTCCTTCTTCTGCTTCTTCTGATTCACCCTCCAGACTTCACCTTCTCCTTCTCCTTCTTCTGCTTCTTCTGATTCACCCTCCAGACTTCACCTTCTCCTTCTCCTTCTTCTGCTTCTTCTGATTCACCCTCCAGACTTCACCTGCTCCTTCTCCTTCTTCTGCTTCTTCTGATTCACCCTTCAGACTTCACCTTCTCCTTCTCCTTCTTCTGCTTCTTCTGATTCACCCTCCAGACCTCACCTTCTCCTTCTCCTTCTTCTGCTTCTTCTGATTCACCCTCCAGACTTCATCTTCTCCTTCTCCTTCTTCTGCTTCCTCTGATTCACCCTCCAGACATCACCTTCTCCTTCTCCTTCTTCTGCTTCTTCTGTTTCACCCTCCAGTCTTCGCCTTCTCCTTCTCCTTCTTCTACTTCTTCTGATTCACCCTCCAGACTTCACCTTCTCCTTCTCCTTCTTCTACTTCTTCTGATTCACCCTCCAGTCTTCACCTTCTCCTTCTCCTTCTTCTGCTTCTTCTGATTCACACTCCAGACTTCACCTTCTCCTTCTCCTTCTTCTACTTCTTCTGATTCACCCTCCAGACTTCACCTTCTGCTTCTCCTTCTTCTCCTTCTTCTGATTCACCCTCCAGGCTTCACCTTCTCCTTCTCCTTCTTCTGCTTCTTCTGCTTCACCCTCCAGACATCACCTTCTCCTTCTCTTTCTTCTGCTTCTTCTGATTCACCCTCCAGACTTCACCTTCTCCTTCTCCTTCTTCTGCTTCTTCTGATTCACCCTCCAGACTTCACCTTCTCCTTCTCCTTCTTCTACTTCTTCTGATTCACCCTCCAGACTTCACCTTCTCCTTCTCCTTCTTCTACTTCTTCTGATTCACCCTCCAGTCTTCACCTTCTCCTTCTCCTTCTTCTGCTTCTTCTGCTTCACCCTCCAGACATCACCTTCTCCTTCTCTTTCTTCTGTTTCTTCTGATTCACCCTCCAGACTTCACCTTCTCCTTCTCCTTCTTCTGATTCTTCTGATTCACCCTCCAGACTTCACCTTCTCCTTCTTCTTCTTCTACTTCTTCTGATTCACCCTCCTGACTTCACCTTCTCCTTCTCCTTCTTCTACTTCTTCTGCTTCACCCTCCAGACTTCACCTTCTCCTTCTCCTTCTTCTACTTCTTCTGATTCACCCTCCAGACTTCACCTTCTCCTTCTCCTTCTTCTGCTTCTTCTGATTCACCCTCCAGACTTCACCTTCTCCTTCTCCTTATCCTGCTTCTTCTGATTCACCCTCCAGACTTCACCTTCTCCTTCTCCTTCTTCTGCTTCTTCTGATTCACCCTCCAGACTTCACCTTCTCCTTCTCCTTCTTCTGCTTCTTCTGATTCACCCTCCAGACTTCACCTTCTCCATCTCCTTCTTCTGCTTCTTCTGATTCACCCTTCAGACTTCACCTTCTCCTTCTCCTTCTCCTTCTTCTGATTCTTCTGATTCACCCTCCAGACCTCACCTTCTCCTTCTCCTTCTTCTACTTCTTCTGATTCACCCTCCAGACTTCATCGTCTCCTTCTCCTTCTTCTGCTTCTTCTGATTCACCCTCCAGACTTCACCTTCTCCTTCTCCTTCTTCTGCTTCTTCTGATTCACCCTCCAGTCTTCGCCTTCTCCTTCTCCTTCTTCTACTTCTTCTGATTCACCCTCCAGACTTCACTTTCTCCTTCTCCTTCTTCTACTTCTTCTGATTCACCCTCCAGTCTTCACCTTCTCCTTCTCCTTCTTCTGCTTCTTCTGATTCACACTCCAGACTTCACCTTCTCCTTCTCCTTCTTCTGCAGCTTCTGATTCACCCTCCTGTCTTCACGTTCTCCTTCTCCTTCTTCTGCTTCTTCTGATTCACCCTCCAGACTTCACCGTCTCCTTCTCCTTCTTCTCCTTCTTCTGATTCACCCTCCAGACTTCACCTTCTCCTTCTCCTTCTTCTACTTCTTCTGATTCACCCTCCTGACTTCACCTTCTCCTTCACCTTCTTCTGCTTCTTCTGCTTCACCCTCCAGACTTCACCTTCTCCTTCTCCTTCTTCTGCTTCTTCTGCTTCGCCCTCCAGACTTCACCTTCTCCTTCTCCTTCTTCTGCTTCTTCTGCTTCACCCTCCAGACTTCACCTTCTCCTTCTCCTTCTTCTGCTTCTTCTGCTTCACCCTCCTGACTTCACCTTCTCCTTCTCCTTCTTCTACTTCTTCTGATTCACCCTCCAGACTTCACCTTCTCCTTCTCCTTCTTCTGCTTCTTCTGCTTCACCGTCCAGACTTCACCTTCTCCTTCTCCTTCTTCTGCTTCTTCTGCTGCGCCCTCCAGACTTCACCTTCTCCTTCTCCTTCTTCTGCTTCTTCTGCTTCACCCTCCTGACTTCACCTTCTCCTTGTCCTTCTTCTACTTCTTCTGCTTCACCCCCCTGACTTCACCTTCTCCTTCTCCTTCTTCTGCTTCTTCTGATTCACCCTCCCAACTTCACCTTCTCCTTCTCCTTCTACTGCTTCTTCTGATTCACCCTCCTGACTTCACCTTCTCCTTCTCCTTCTTCTGCTTCTTCTGAATCACCCTCCAGACCTCACCTTCTCCTTCTCCTTCTTCTACTTCTTCTGATTCACCCTCCAGACTTCATCTTCTCCTTCTCCTTCTTCTGCTTCTTCTGATTCACCCTCCAGACCTCACCTTCTCCTTCTCCTTCTTCTGCTTCTTCTGTTTCACCCTCCAGTCTTCGCCTACTCCTTCTCCTTCTTCTACTTCTTCTGATTCACCCTCCAGACTTCAACTTCTCCTTCTCCTTCTTCTACTTCTTCTGATTCACCCTCCAGTCTTCACCTTCTCCTTCTCCTTCTTCTGCTTCTTCTGATTCACACTCCAAACTTCACCTTCTCCTTCTCCTTCTTCTGCTTCTTCTGATTCACCCTCCAGACTTCACCTTCTCCTTCTCCTTCTTCTCCTTCTTCTGATTCACCCTCCAGACTTCACCTTCTCCTTCCACTTCTTCTGCTTCTTCTGATTCACCCTCCAGACTTCACCTTCTCCTTCTCCTTCATCTGCTTCTTCTGATTCACCCTCCAGACTTCACCTTCTCCTTCGCCTTCTTCTGCTTCTTCTGATTCACCCTCCAGACTTCACCTTCTCCTTCTCCTTCTTCTGCTTCTTCTGTTTCACCCTCCAGACTACACCTTCTCCTTCTCCTTCTACTTCTTCTGATTCACCCTCCAGACTTCACCTTCTCCTTCTCCTTCATCTGCTTCTTCTGATTCACCCTCCAGACTTCACCTTCTCCTTCTCCTTCGTCTACTTCTTCTGATTCACCCTCCAGTCTTCACCTTCTCCTTCTCCTTCTTCTACTTCTTCTGATTCACCCTCCAGACTTCACCTTCTCCTTTTCCTTCTTCTACTCCTTCTGATTCACCCTCCAGACTTCACCTTCTCCTTCTCCTTCTTCTACTTCTTCTGATTCACCCTCCTGACTTCACCTTCTCCTTCTCCTTCTTCTGCTTCTTCTGCTTCACCCTCCAGACTTCACCCTCCAGACTTCACCTTCTCCTTCTCCTTCTCCTGCTTCTTCTGCTTCACCCTCCAGGCTTCACCTTCTCCTTCTCCTTCTTCTGCTTCTTCTGCTTCACCCTCCTGACTTCACCTTCTCCTTCTCCTTATCTACTTCTTCTGATTCACCCTCCAGACTTCACCTTCTCCTTCTCCTTCTTCTGCTTCTTCTGCTTCACACTCCAGACTTCAACTTCTCCTTCTCCTTCTTCTGCTTCTTCTGCTTCACCCTCCTGACTTCACCTTCTCCTTCTCCTTATCTACTTCTTCTGATTCACCCTCCAGACTTCACCTTCTCCTTCTCCTTCTTCTGCTTCTTCTGCTTCACACTCCAGACTTTACCTTCTCCTTCTCCTTCTTCTGCTTCTTCTGCTTCACCCTCCAGACTTCACCATCTCCTTCTCCTTCTTCTGCTTCTTCTGCTTCACCCTCCTGACTTCACCTTCTCCTTCTCCTTCTTCTACTTCTTCTGATTCACCCTCCAGACTTCACCTTCTCCTTCTCCTTCTTCTGCTTCTTCTTCTTCACCCTCCAGACTTCACCTTCTCCTTCTCCTTCTTCTGCTTCTTCTGCTGCGCCCTCCAGACTTCACCTTCTCCTTCTCCTTCTTCTGCTTCTTCTGCTTCACCCTCCTGACTTCACCTTCTCCTTCTCCTTCTTCTTCTTCTTC
Source organism: Somniosus microcephalus (assembly GCF_052327205.1). Classification (NCBI taxonomy): domain Eukaryota; kingdom Metazoa; phylum Chordata; class Chondrichthyes; order Squaliformes; family Somniosidae; genus Somniosus; species Somniosus microcephalus. The sequence continues at coordinate 86,972 of NW_028225459.1, read as the reverse complement.
TGCTTCACCCCCCTGAATACACCTTCTCCTTCTCCTTCTTCTGCTTCTTCTGATTCACCCTCCTAACTTCACCTTCTCCTTCTCCTTCTACTGCTTCTTCTGAGTCACCCTCCTGACTTCACCTTCTCCTTCTCCTTCTTCTGCTTCTTCTGATTCACCCTCCAGACTTCACCTTCTCCTTCTCCTTCTTCTGCTTCTTCTGATTCACCCTCCAGGCTTCACCTTCTCCTTCTCCTTCTTCTACTTCTTCTGATTCACCCTCCTGACTTCACCTTCTCCTTCACCTTCTTCTGCTTCTTCTGCTTCACCCTCCAGACTTCACCTTCTCCTTCTCCTTCTTCTGCTTCTTCTGCTTCGCCCTCCAGACTTCACCTTCTCCTTCTCCTTCTTCTGCTTCTTCTGCTTCACCCTCCAGACTTCACCTTCTCCTTCTCCTTCTTCTGCTTCTTCTGCTTCACCCTCCTGACTTCACCTTCTCCTTCTCCTTCTTCTACTTCTTCTGATTCACGCTCCAGACTTCACCTTCTCCTTCTCCTTCTTCTGCTTCTTCTGCTTCACCGTCCAGACTTCACCTTCTCCTTCTCCTTCTTCTGCTTCTTCTGCTGCGCCCTCCAGACTTCACCTTCTCCTTCTCCTTCTTCTGCTTCTTCTGCTTCACCCTCCTGACTTCACCTTCTCCTTGTCCTTCTTCTACTTCTTCTGCTTCACCCCCCTGACTTCACCTTCTCCTTCTCCTTCTTCTGCTTCTTCTGATTCACCCTCCCAACTTCACCTTCTCCTTCTCCTTCTACTGCTTCTTCTGATTCACCCTCCTGACTTCACCTTCTCCTTCTCCTTCTTCTGCTTCTTCTGAATCACCCTCCAGACCTCACCTTCTCCTTCTCCTTCTTCTACTTCTTCTGATTCACCCTCCAGACTTCATCTTCTCCTTCTCCTTCTTCTGCTTCTTCTGATTCACCCTCCAGACCTCACCTTCTCCTTCTCCTTCTTCTGCTTCTTCTGTTTCACCCTCCAGTCTTCGCCTACTCCTTCTCCTTCTTCTACTTCTTCTGATTCACCCTCCAGACTTCAACTTCTCCTTCTCCTTCTTCTACTTCTTCTGATTCACCCTCCAGTCTTCACCTTCTCCTTCTCCTTCTTCTGCTTCTTCTGATTCACACTCCAAACTTCACCTTCTCCTTCTCCTTCTTCTGCTTCTTCTGATTCACCCTCCAGACTTCACCTTCTCCTTCTCCTTCTTCTCCTTCTTCTGATTCACCCTCCAGACTTCACCTTCTCCTTCCACTTCTTCTGCTTCTTCTGATTCACCCTCCAGACTTCACCTTCTCCTTCTCCTTCATCTGCTTCTTCTGATTCACCCTCCAGACTTCACCTTCTCCTTCGCCTTCTTCTGCTTCTTCTGATTCACCCTCCAGACTTCACCTTCTCCTTCTCCTTCTTCTGCTTCTTCTGTTTCACCCTCCAGACTACACCTTCTCCTTCTCCTTCTACTTCTTCTGATTCACCCTCCAGACTTCACCTTCTCCTTCTCCTTCATCTGCTTCTTCTGATTCACCCTCCAGACTTCACCTTCTCCTTCTCCTTCGTCTACTTCTTCTGATTCACCCTCCAGTCTTCACCTTCTCCTTCTCCTTCTTCTACTTCTTCTGATTCACCCTCCAGACTTCACCTTCTCCTTTTCCTTCTTCTACTCCTTCTGATTCACCCTCCAGACTTCACCTTCTCCTTCTCCTTCTTCTACTTCTTCTGATTCACCCTCCTGACTTCACCTTCTCCTTCTCCTTCTTCTGCTTCTTCTGCTTCACCCTCCAGACTTCACCCTCCAGACTTCACCTTCTCCTTCTCCTTCTCCTGCTTCTTCTGCTTCACCCTCCAGGCTTCACCTTCTCCTTCTCCTTCTTCTGCTTCTTCTGCTTCACCCTCCTGACTTCACCTTCTCCTTCTCCTTATCTACTTCTTCTGATTCACCCTCCAGACTTCACCTTCTCCTTCTCCTTCTTCTGCTTCTTCTGCTTCACACTCCAGACTTCAACTTCTCCTTCTCCTTCTTCTGCTTCTTCTGCTTCACCCTCCTGACTTCACCTTCTCCTTCTCCTTATCTACTTCTTCTGATTCACCCTCCAGACTTCACCTTCTCCTTCTCCTTCTTCTGCTTCTTCTGCTTCACACTCCAGACTTTACCTTCTCCTTCTCCTTCTTCTGCTTCTTCTGCTTCACCCTCCAGACTTCACCATCTCCTTCTCCTTCTTCTGCTTCTTCTGCTTCACCCTCCTGACTTCACCTTCTCCTTCTCCTTCTTCTACTTCTTCTGATTCACCCTCCAGACTTCACCTTCTCCTTCTCCTTCTTCTGCTTCTTCTTCTTCACCCTCCAGACTTCACCTTCTCCTTCTCCTTCTTCTGCTTCTTCTGCTGCGCCCTCCAGACTTCACCTTCTCCTTCTCCTTCTTCTGCTTCTTCTGCTTCACCCTCCTGACTTCACCTTCTCCTTCTCCTTCTTCTTCTTCTTCTGCTTCACCCCCCTGAATACACCTTCTCCTTCTCCTTCTTCTGCTTCTTCTGATTCACCCTCCTAACTTCACCTTCTCCTTCTCCTTCTACTGCTTCTTCTGAGTCACCCTCCTGACTTCACCTTCTCCTTCTCCTTCTTCTGCTTCTTCTGATTCACCCTCCAGACTTCACCTTCTCCTTCTCCTTCTTCTGCTTCTTCTGATTCACCCTCCAGGCTTCACCTTCTCCTTCTCCTTCTTCTGCTTCTTCTGATTCACCCTCCACACCTCACCTTCTCCTTCTCCTTCTTCTTCTTCTTCTGATACACACTCCAGACTTCATCTTCTCCTTCTCCTTCTTCTGCTTCTTCTGATTCACCCTCCAGACTTCACCTTCTCCTTCTCCTTCTTCTGCTTCTTCTGATTCACCCTCCAGACTTCACCTTCTCCTTCTCCTTCTTCTACTTCTTCTGATTCACCCTCCAGACTTCACCTTCTCCTTCTCCTTCTTCTACTTCTTCTGATTCACCCTCCAGTCTTCACCTTCTCCTTCTCCTTCTTCTGCTTCTTCTGCTTCACCCTCCAGACTTCACCTTCTCCTTCTCTTTCTTCTGCTTCTTCTGATTCACCCTCCAGACATCACCTTCTCCTTCTCCTTCTTTTGCTTCTTCTGCTTCACCCTCCAGACTTCACCTTCTCCTTCTGCTTCTTCTGCTTCTTCTGCTTCACACTCCTGACTTCACCTTCTCTTTCTCCTTCGTCTACTTCTTCTGATTCACCCTCCAGACTTCACCTTCTCCTTCTCCTTCTTCTGCTTCTTCTGCTTCACCCTCCAGACATCACCTTCTCCTTCTCCTTCTTCTGCTTCTTCTGCTGCGCCCTCCAGACTTCACCTTCTCCTTCTCCTTCTTCTGCATCTTCTGCTTCACCATCCTGACTTCACCTTCTCCTTCTCCTTCTTCTACTTCTTCTGCTTCACCCCCCTGACTTCACCTTCTCCTTCTCCTTCTTCTGCTTCTTCTGATTCACCCTCCTAACTGCACCTTCTCCTTCTCCTTCTTCTGCTTCTTCTGATTCAGCCTCCTGACTTCACCTTCTCCTTCTCCTTCTTCTGCTTCTTCTGCTTCACCCTCCAGACTTCACCTTCTCCTTCTCTTTCTTCTGCTTCTTCTGATTCACCCTCCAGACTTCACCTTCTCCTTCTCCTTCTTCTGATTCTTCTGATTCACCCTCCAGACTTCACCTTCTCCTTCTCCTTCTTCTGCTTCTTCTGATTCACCCTCCTGACTTCACCTTCTCCTTCTCCTTCTTCTCCTTCTTCTGATTCACCATCCTGACTTCACCTTCTCCTTCTCCTTCTTCTACTTCTTCTGCCTCACCCTCCAGACTTCACCTTCTCCTTCTTCCTCTGATTCACCCTCCAGACTTCACCTTCTCCTTCTCCTTCTTCTGCTTCTTCTGATTCACCCTCTAGACTTCACCTTCTCCTTCTCCTTATTCTGCTTCTTCTGATTCACCCTCCAGACTTCACCTTCTCCTTCTCCTTCTTCTGCTTCTTCTGATTCACCCTTCAGACTTCACCTTCTCCTTCTCCTTCTTCTGCTTCTTCTGATTCACCCTCCAGACTTCACCTTCTCCTTCTCATTCTTCTACTTCTTCTGATTCACCCTCCAGACTTCATCTTCTCCTTCTCCTTCTTCTGCTTCTTCTGATTCACCCTCCAGACTTCACCTTCTCCTTCTCCTTCTTCTGCATCTTTTGATTCACCCTCCAGACTTCACCTTCTCCTTCTCCTTCTTCTGCTTCTTCTGATTCACCTTCCAGACTTCCACTTCTCCTTCTCCTTCTTCTACTTCTTCTAATTCACCCTCCAGACTTCACCTTCTCCTTCTCCTTCTTCTACTTCTTCTGATTCACCCTCCAGACTTCACCTTCTCCTTCTCCTTCTTCTGCTTCTTCTGATTCACCCTCCAGACTTCACCTTCTCCTTCTCCTTCTTCTGCTTCTTCCGATTCACCCTCCAGACTTCACCTTCTCCTTCTCTTTCTTCTGCTTCTTCTGATTCACCCTCCAGACATCACCTTCTCCTTCTCCTTCTTCTGTTTCTTCTGCTTCACCCTCCAGACTTCACTTTCTCCTTCTCCTTCTTCTTCTTCTTCTGATTCACCCTCCAGTCTTCACCTTCTCCTTCTCCTTCTTCTGCTTCTTCTGATTCACACTCCAGACTTCACCTTCTCCTTCTCCTTCTTCTGCTTCTTCTGATTCACCCTCCTGTCTTCACCTTCTCCTTCTCCTTCTTCTGCTTCTTCTGATTCACCCTCCAGACTTCACCTTCTCCTTCTCCTTCTTCTACTTCTTCTGATTCACCCTCCTGACTTCACCTTCTCCTTCACCTTCTTCTGCTTCTTCTGCTTCACCCTCCAGACTTCACCTTCTCCTTCTCCTTCTTCTGCTTCTTCTGCTTCACCCTCCAGACTTCACCTTCTCCTTCTCCTTCTTCTGCTTCTTCTGCTTCACCCTCCTGACTTCACCTTCTCCTTCTTCTACTTCTTCTGATTCACCCTCCAGACTTCACCTTCTCCTTCTCCTTCTTCTGCTTCTTCTGCTTCACCGTCCAGACTTCACCTTCTCCTTCTCCTTCTTCTGCTTCTTCTGCTGCGCCCTCCAGACTTCACCTTCTCCTTCTCCTTCTTCTGCTTCTTCTGCTTCACCCTCCTGACTTCACCTTCTCCTTGTCCTTCTTCTACTTCTTCTGCTTCACCCCCCTGACTTCACCTTCTCCTTCTCCTTCTTCTGCTTCTTCTGATTCACCGTCCTAACTTCACCTTCTCCTTCTCCTTCTTCTGCTTCTTCTGATTCACCCTCCTGACTTCACCTTCTCCTTCTCCTTCTTCTGCTTCTTCTGATTCACCCTCCAGACTTCACCTGCTCCTTCTCCTTCTTCTGCTTCTTCTGATTCACCCTTCAGACTTCACCTTCTCCTTCTCCTTCTTCTGCTTCTTCTGATTCACCCTCCAGACCTCACCTTCTCCTTCTCCTTCTTCTACTTCTTCTGATTCACCCTCCAGACTTCATCTTCTCCTTCTCCTTCTTCTGCTTCTTCTGATTCACCCTCCAGTCCTCACCTTCTCCTTCTCCTTCTTCTGCTTCTTCTGTTTCACCCTCCAGTCTTCGCCTTCTCCTTCTCCTTCTTCTACTTCTTCTGATTCACCCTCCAGACTTCACCTTCTCCTTCTCCTTCTTCTACTTCTTCTGATTCACCCTCCAGTCTTCACCTTCTCCTTCTCCTTCTTCTGCTTCTTCTGATTCACACTCCAGACTTCACCATTTCCTTCTCCTTCTTCTGCTTCTTCTGATTCACCCTCCAGACTTCACCTTCTCCTTCTCCTTCTTCTCCTTCTTCTGATTCACTCTCCAGACTTCACCTTCTCCTTCCACTTCTTCTGCTTCTTCTGATTCACCCTCCAGACTTCACCTTCTCCTTCTCCTTCATCTGCTTCTTCTGATTCACCCTCCAGACTTCACCTTCTCCTTCTCCTTCTTCTGCTTCTTCTGATTCACGCTCCAGACTTCACCTTCTCCTTCTCCTTCTTCTGCTTCTTCTGTTTCACCCTCCAGACTACACCTTCTCCTTCTCCTTCTACTTCTTCTGATTCACCCTCCAGACTTCACCTTCTCCTTCTCCTTCATCTGCTTCTTCTGATTCACCCTCCAGACTTCACCTTCTCCTTCTCCTTCGTCTACTTCTTCTGATTCACACTCCAGACAAGACCTTCTCCTTCTCCTTCTTCTACTTCTTCTGATTCACCCTCCAGACTTCACCTTCTCCTTCTCCTTCTTCTACTTCTTCTGATTCACCCTCCAGACTTCACCTTCTCCTTCTCGTTCTTCAACTTCTTCTGATTCACCCTCCAGACTTCACCTTCTCCTTCTCCTTCTTCTACTTCTTCTGCTTCTCCCTCCAGACTTCACCTTCTCCTTCTCCTTCTTCTGCTTCTTCTGATTCACACTCCAGACTTCACCTTCTCCTTCTCCTTCTTCTACTTCTTCTGATTCACCCTCCAGACTTCACCTTCTCCTTTTCCTTCTTCTACTCCTTCTGATTCACCCTCCAGACTTCACCTTCTCCTTCTCCTTCTTCTACTTCTTCTGATTCACCCTCCTGACTTCACCTTCTCCTTCTCCTTCTTCTGCTTCTTCTGCTTCACCCTCCAGACTTCACCCTCCAGACTTCACCTTCTCCTTCTCCTTCTCCTGCTTCCTCTGCTTCACCCTCCAGACTTCACCTTCTCCTTCTCCTTCTTCTGCTTCTTCCGATTCACCCTCCTGACTTCACCTTCTCCTTCTCCTTATCTACTTCTTCTGATTCACCCTCCAGACTTCACCTTCTCCTTCTCCTTCTTCTGCTTCTTCTGCTTCACACTCCAGACTTTACCTTCTCCTTCTCCTTCTTCTGCTTCTTCTGCTTCACCCTCCAGACTTCACCTTCTCCTTCTCCTTCTTCTGCTTCTTCTGATTCACCCTCCAGACTTCACCTTCTCCTTCTCCTTCTTCTACTTCTTCTGATTCACCCTCCAGACTTCACCTTCTCCTTCTACTTCTTCTGCTTGTTCTGATTCACCCTCCAGACTTCACCTTCTCCTTCTCCTTCTTCTGCTTCTTCTGATTCACCCTCCAGACTTCACCTTCTCCTTCTCCTTCTTCTGCTTCTTCTGATTCACCCTCCAGACTTCACCTTCTCCTTCTCCTTCTTCTGCTTCTTCTGATTCACCGTCAAGACTTCACCTTCTCCTTCTCCTTCTTCTGCTTCTTCTGATTCACCCTCCATACTTCACCTGCTCCTTCTCCTTCTTCTGCTTCTTCTTATTCACCCTCCAGACTTCACCTTCTCCTTCTCCTTCGTCTACTTCTTCTGATTCACCCTCCAGACTACACCTTCTCCTTCTCCTTCTTCTACTTCTTCTGATTCACCCTCCAGACTTCACCTTCTCCTTCTCCTTCTTCTGCTTCTTCTGATTCACCCTCCAGACTTCACCTTCCGCTTGTCCTTCTTCTACTTCTTCTGATTCACCCTCCAGACTTCACCTTCTCCTTCTCCTTCTTCTACTTCTTCTGATTCACCCTCCAGACTTCACCTTCTCCTTCTCCTTCGTCTACTTCTTCTGCTTCTCACTCCAGACTTCACCTTCTCCTTCTCCTTCTTCTGCTTCTTCTGATTCACCCTCCAGACTTCACCTTCTAATTCTCCTTCTTCTACTTCTTCTGATTCACCCTCCAGACTTCACCTTCTCCTTCTCCTTCTTCTACTTCTTCTGATTCACCCTCCAGACTTCACCTTCTCCTTCTCCTTCTTCTACTTCTTCTGATTCACCCTCCTGACTTCATCTTCTCCTTCTCCTTCTTCTGCTTCTTCTGCTTCACCCTCCAGACTTCACCTTCTCCTTCTCCTTCTTCTGCTTCTTCTGCTTAACCCCCCATACTTCACCTTCTCCTTCTCCTTCTTCTGCTTCTTCTGCTTCACCCTCCTGACTTCACCTTCTCCTTCTCCTTCTTCGACTTCTTCTGATTCACCCTGCAGACTTCATCTTCTCCTTCTACTTCTTCTGCTTCTTCTGCTTCACCCTCCAGACTTCACCTTCTCCTTCTCCTTCTTCTACTTCTTCTAATTCACCCTCCAGACTTCACCTTCTCCGTCTCCTTCTTCTACTTCTTCTGATTCACCCTCCAGACTTCACCTTCTCCTTCTCCTTCTTCTGCTTCTTCTGATTCACCCTCCAGACTTCACCTTCTCCTTCTCCTTCTTCTGCTTCTTCTGATTCACCCTCCAGACTTCACCTTCTCCTTCTCCTTCTTCTGCTTCTTCTGATTCACCCTTCAGACTTCATCTTCTCCTTCTCCTTCTTCTGCTTCTTCTGATTCACCCTCCAGACCTCACCTTCTCCTTCTCCTTCTTCTACTTCTTCTGATTCACCCTCCAGACTTCATCTTCTCCTTCTCCTTCTTCTGCTTCTTCTGATTCTCCCTCCAGACTTCACCTTCTCCTTCTCCTTCTTCTGCTTCTTCTGATTCACCCTCCAGACTTCGCCTTCTCCTTCTCCTTCTTCAACTTCTTCTGATTCACCCTCCAGACTTCACCTTCTCCTTCTCCTTCTTCTACTTCTTCTGATTCACCCTCCAGTCTTCACCTTCTCCGTCTCCTTCTTCTGCTTCTTCTTATTCACCCTCCAGACTTCACCTTCTCCTTCTCCTTCTTCTGCTTCTTCTGATTCACTCTCCTGACTTCACCTTCTCCTTCTCCTTCTTCTGCTTCTTCTGATTCACCCTCCAGACTTCACCTTCTCCTTCTCCTTCTTCTAATTCTTCTGATTCACACTCCAGACTTCACCTTCTCCTTCTACTCCTTCTCCTTCTTCTGATTCACCCTCCAGACTTCACCTTCTCCTTCTCCTTCTTCTGCTTCTTCTGATTTACCCTCCAGACTTCACCTTCTCCTTCTCCTTCTTCTGCTTCTTCTGATTCACCCTCCAGACTTCACATTCTCCTTCTCCTTCTTCTGCTTCTTCTGATTCACCCTCCAGACTTCACCTTCTCCTTCTCCTTCTTCTACTTCTTCTGATTCACCCTCCAGACTTCACCTTCTCCTTCTCCTTCTCCTGCTTCTTCTGATATACCCTCCAGACTTCACCTTCTCCTTCTCCTTCTTCTGCTTCTTCTGATTCACCCTCCAGACTTCACCTTCTCCTTCTCCTTCTTCTGCTTCTTCTGATTCACCCTTCAGACTTCACCTTCTCCTTCTCCTTCTTCTGCTTCTTCTGATTCACCCTCCTGACCTCACCTTCCCCTTCTCCTTCTTCTACTTCTTCTGATTCACCCTGCAGACTTCATCTTCTCCTTCTCCGTCTTCTGCTTCTTCTGATTCACCCTCCAGACTTCACCTTCTCCTTCTCCTTCTTCTGCTTCTTCTGATTCACCCTCCAGACTTCACCTTCTCCTTCTCCTTCTTCTGCTTCTTCTGATTCACCCTCCTGACTTCACCTTCTCCTTCTCCTTCTTCTACTTCTTCTGATTCACCCTCCTGACTTCACCTTCTCCTTCTCCTTCTTCTACTTCTTCTGCTTCACCCTCCAGACTTCACCTTCTCCTTCTCCTTCTTCTACTTCTTCTGATTCACCCTCCAGACTTCACCTTCTCCTTCTCCTTCTTCTGCTTCTTCTGATTCACCCTCCAGACTTCACCTTCTCCTCCTCCTTATTCTGCTTCTTCTGATTCACCCTCCAGACTTCACCTTCTCCTTCTCCTTCTTCTGCTTCTTCTGATTCACCCTCCAGACTTCACCTTCTCCTTCTCCTTCTTCTACTTCTTCTGATTCACCCTCCAGACTTCACCTTCTCCTTCTTCTACTTCTTCAGATTCACCCTCCAGCCTGCACCATCTCCTTCTCCTTCTTCTGCTTCTTCTGATTCACCCTCCAGACTTCACCTTCTCCTTCTCCTTTTTCTGCTTCTTCTGATTCACCCTCCAGACTTCACCTTCTCCTTCTCCTTCTTCTGCTTCTTCTGATACACCCTTCAGACTTCACCTTCTCCTTCTCCTTCTTCTGCTTCTTCTGATTCACCCTCCAGACCTCACCTTCTCCTTCTCCTTCTTCTACTTCTTCTGATTCACCCTCCAGACTTCACCTTCTCCTTCTCCTTCTTCTACTTCTTCTGATTCACCCTCCAGACTTCACCTTCTCCTTCTCCTTCTTCTGCTTCTTCTGATTCACCCTCCAGACTTCACCTTCTCCTTCTCCTTCTTCTGCTTCTTCTGCTTCACCCTCCTGACTTCACCTTCTCCTTCTCCTTCTTCTACTTCTCCTGATTCACCCTCCAGACTTCACCTTCTCCTTCTCCTTCTTCTGCTTCTTCTGCTTCACCCTCCAGACTTCACCTTCTCCTTCTCCTTCTTCTGCTTCTTCTGCTGCGCCCTCCAGAATTCACCTTCTCCTTCTCCTTCTTCTGCTTCTTCTGCTTCACCCTCCAGACTTCACCTTCTCCTTCTCCTTCTTCGACTTCTTCTGCTTCACCCCCCTGACTTCACCTTCTCCTTCTCCTTCTTCTGCTTCTTCTGATTCACCCTCCTAACTTCACCTTCTCCTTCTCCTTCTTCTGCTTCTTCTGATTCACCCTCCTGACTTCACCTTCTCCTTCTCCTTCTTCTGCTTCTTCTGATTCACCCTCCAGACTTCACCTTCTCCTTCTCCTTCTTCTGCTTCTTCTGATTCACCCTCCAGACTTCACCTTCTCCTTCTCCTTCTTCTGCTTCTTCTGATTCACCCCCTAGACCTCACCTTCTCCTTCTCCTTCTTCTACTTCTTCTGATTCACCCTCCAGACTTCATCTTCTCCTTCTCCTTCTTCAGCTTCTTCTGATTCACCCTCCAGACTTCACCTTCTCCTTCTCCTTCTTCTGCTTCTTCTGATTCACCCTCCAGACTTCACCTTCTCCTTCTCCTTCTTCTACTTCTTCTGATTCACCCTCCAGGCTTCAGTTTCTCCTTCTCCTTCTTCTACTTCTTCTGATTCACCCTCCAGTCTTCACCTTCTCCTTCTCCTTCTTCTGCTTCTTCTGCTTCACCCTCCAGACTTCACCTTCTCCTTCTCTTTCTTCTGCTTCTTCTGATTCACCCTCCAGACTTCACCTTCTCCTTCTCCTTCTTCTGATTCTTCTGATTCACCCTCCAGACTTCACCTTCTCCTTCTCCTTCTTCTGCTTCTTCTGATTCACCCTCCTGACTTCACCTTCTCCTTCTCCTTCTTCTACTTCTTCTGATTCACCCTCCTGACTTCACCTTCTCCGTCTCCTTCTTCTACTTCTTCTGCTTCACCCTCCAGACTTCACCTTCTCCTTCTCCTTCTTCTACTTCTTCTGATTCAGCCTCCAAACTTCACCTTCTCCTTCTCCTTCTTCTGCTTCTTCTGATTCACCCTCCAGACTTCACCTTCTCCTTCTCCTTATTCTGCTTCTTCTGATTCACCCTCCAGACTTCACCTTCTCCTTCTCCTTCTTCTGCTTCTTCTGATTCACCCTCCAGACATCACCTTCTCCTTCTCCTTCTTCTACTTCTTCTGATTCACACTCCAGACTGCACCATCTCCTTCTCCTTCTTCTGCTTCTTCTGATTCACCCTCCAGACTTCACCTTCTCCTTCTCCTTTTTCTGCTTCTTCTGATTCACCCTCCAGACTTCACCTTCTCCTTCTCCTTCTTCTGCTTCTTCTGATACACCCTTCAGACTTCACCTTCTCCTTCTCCTTCTTCTGCTTCTTCTGATTCACCCTCCAGACCTCACCTTCTCCTTCTCCTTCTTCTACTTCTTCTGATTCACCCTCCAGACTTCATCTTCTCCTTCTCCTTCTTCTGCTTCATCTGATTCACCCTCCAGACTTCACCTTCTCCTTCTCCTTCTTCTGCTTCTTCTGATTCACCCTCCAGACCTCACCTTCTCCTTCTCCTTCTTCTACTTCTTCTGATTCACCCTCCAGACTTCACCTTCTCCTTCTCCTTCTTCTACTTCTTCTGATTCACCCTCCAGACTTCACCTTCTCCTTCTCCTTCTTCTCCTTCTTCTGATTCACCCTCCAGACTTCACCTTCTCCTTCTCCTTCTTCTGCTTCTTCTGATTCACCCTCCAGACTTCATCTTCTCCTTCTCCTTCTTCTGCTTCTTCTGATTCACCCTCCAGACTTCACCTTCTCCTTTTCCTTCTTCTTCTGCTTCTGATTCACCCTCCAGACTTCGCCTTCTCCTTCTCCTTCTTCTACTTCTTCTGATACACCCTCCAGACTTCACCTTCTCCTTCTTCTTCTACTTCTTCTGATTCACCCTCCAGTCTTCACCTTCTCCTTCTCCTTCTTCTGCTTCTTCTGATTCACCCTCCAGACTTCGCCTTCTCCTTCTCCTTCTTCTGCTTCTTCTGATTCACCCTCCTGACTTCACCTTCTCCTTCTCCTTCTTCTGCTTCTCCTGATTCACCCTCCAGACATCACCTTCTCCTTCTCCTTCTTCTACTTCTTCTGATTCACCCTCCAGACCTCACCTTCTCCTTCTACTTCTTCTGCTTCTTCTGATTCACCCCCCAGACATCACCTTCTCCTTCTCCTTCTTCTACTTCTTCTGATTCACCCTCCAGGCTTCACCTTCTCCTTCTCCTTCTTCTGCTTCTTCTGCTTCACCCTCGAGACTTCACCTTCTCCTTCTCCTTCTTCTGCTTCTTCTGATTCACCCTCCAGACTTCACCTTCTCCTTCTCCTTCTTCTGCTTCTTCTGATTCACCCTCCAGACTTCATCTTCTCCTTCTCCTTCTTCTGCTTCTTCTGATTCACCCTCCAGACTTCACCTTCTCCTTCTCCTTCTTCTGCTTCTTCTGATTCACCCTCCAGACTTCGCCTTTTCCTTCTCCTTCTTCTACTTCTTCTGATTCCCCCTCCAGACTTCACCTTCACCTTCTCCTTCTTCTACTTCTTCTGATTCACCCTCCAGTCTTCACCTACTCCTTCTCCTTCTTCTGCTTCTTCTGATTCACCCTCCAGACTTCACCTTCTCCTTCTCCTTCTTCTGCTTCTTCTGATTCACCCTCCTGACTTCACCTTCTCCTTCTCCTTCTTCTGCTTCTTCTGATTCACCCTCCAGACTTCACCTTCTCCTTCTCCTTCTTCTACTTCTTCTGATTCACCATCCAGACTTCACCTTCTCCTTCTACTTCTTCTGCTTCTTCTGATTCACCCTCCAGACTTCACCTTCTCCTTCTCCTTCTTCTGCTTCTTCTGATTCACCCTCCAGACTTCTCCTTCTCCTTCTCCTTCTTCTGCTTCTTCTGATTCACTCTCCAGACTTCACCTTCTCCTTCTCCTTCTTCTGCTTCTTCTGATTCACCCTCCAGACTTCACCTTCTCCTTCTCCTTCTTCTACTTCTTCTGATTCACCCTCCAGACTTCACCTTCTCCTTCTCCTTCTTCTGCTTCTTCTGATTCACCCTCCAGACTTCACCTTCTCCTTCTCCTTCGTCTACTTCTTCGGATTCACCCTCCAGACTTCACCTTCTCCTTCTCCTACTTCTTCTGATTCACCCTCCAGACTTCATCTTCTCCTTCTCCTTCTTCTGCTTCTTCTGATTCACCCTCCAGACTTCACCTTCTCCTTCTCCTTCTTCTGCTTCTTATGATTCACCCTCCAGACTTCACCTTCTCCTTCTCCTTCTTCTACTTCTTCTGGTTCACCCTCCAGACTTCACCTTCTCCTTCTCCTTCTTCTACTTCTTCTGATTCACCCTCCGGACTTCACCTTCTCCTTCTCCTTCTTCTGATTCTTCTGATTCACCCTCCAGACTTCACCTTCTCCTTCTCCTTCTTCTGCTTCTTCTGATTCACCCTCCAGACTTCACCTTCTCCTTCTCCTTTTTCTGCTTCTTCTGATTCACCCTTCAGACTTCACCTTCTCCTTCTCCTTCTTCTGCTTCTTCTGATTCACCCTCCAGATCTCACCTTCTCCTTCTCCTTCTTCTACTTCTTCTGATTCACCCTCCAGACTTCATCTTCTCCTTCTCCTTCTTCTGCTTCTTCTGATTCACCCTCCAGATTTCACCTTCTCCTTCTCCTTCTTCTGCTTCTTCTGATTCACCCTCCAGACTTCGCCTTCTCCCTCTCCTTCTTCTACTTCTTCTGATTCACCCTCCAGACTTCACCTTCTCCTTCTCCTTCTTCTACTTCTTCTGATTCACCCTCCAGTCTTCACCTTCTCCTTCGCCTTCTTCTGCTTCTTCTGATTCACCCTCCAGATTTCACCTTCTCCTTCTCCTTCTTCTGCTTCTTCTGTTTCACCCTCCTGACTTCACCTTCTCCTTCTCCTTCTTCTGCTTCTTCTGATTCACCCTCCAGACTTCACCTTCTCCTTCCCCTTCTTCTACTTCTTCTGATTCACCCTCCAGACTTCACCTTCTCCTTCTACTTCTTCTGCTTCTTCTGATTCACCCTCCAGACTTCACCTTCTCCTTCTCCTTCTTCTGCTTCTTCTGATTCACCCTCCATACTTCACCTTCTCCTTCTCCTTCTTCTCCTTCTTCCGATTCACCCTCCAGACTTCACCTTCTCCTTCTCCTTCTTCTGCTTCTTCTGATTCACCCTCCAGACTTCACCTTCTCCTTCTGCTTCTTCTACTTCTTCTGAATCACCCTCCAGACTTCACCTTCTCCTTCTCCTTCTTCTGCTTCTTCTGATTCACCCTCCAGACTTCACCTTCTCCTTCTCCTTCGTCGACTTCTCCTGATTCACCCTCCAAACTACACCTTCTACTTCTCCTTCTTCTACTTCTTCTGATTCACCCTCCAGATTTCACCTTCTCCTTCTCCTTCTTCTGCTTCTTCTGATTCACTCTCCAGACTTCACCTTCTCCTTCTCCTTCTTCTGCTTCTTCTGATTCACCCTCCAGACTTCACCTTCTCCTTCTCCTTCTTCTACTTCTTCTGATTCACCCTCCAGACTTCACCTTCTCCTTCTCCTTCTTCTGCTTCTTCTGATTCACCCTCCAGACTTCACCTTCTCCTTCTCCTTCGTCTACTTCTTCGGATTCACCCTCCAGACTACACCTTCTCCTTCTCCTTCTTCTGCTTCTTCTGCTTCACCCTCCAGACTTCACCTTCTCCTTCTCCTTCTTCTACTTCGTTTGATTCACCCTCCAGACTTCACCTTCTCCTTCTCCTTCTTCTACTTCTTCTGATTCACCCTCCTGACTTCAACTTCTCCATCTCCTTCTTCTGCTTCTTCTGCTTCACCCTCCAGACTTCACCTTCTCCTTCTCCTTCTTCTGATTCTTCTGGTTCACCCTCCAGACTTCACCTTCTCCTTCTCCTTCTTCTGCTTCTTCTGATTCACCCTCGTGACTTCACCTTCTCCTTCTCCTTCTTCTACTTCTTCTGATTCACCCTCCTGACTTCACCTACTCCTTCTCCTTCTTCTACTTCTTCTGCTTCACCCTCCAGACTTCACCTTCTCCTTCTCCTTCTTCTACTTCTTCTGATTCACCCTCCAGACTTCACCTTCTCCTTCTTCTGCTTCTTCTGATTCACCCTCCAGACTTCACCTTCTCCTTCTCCTTATTCTGCTTCTTCTGATTCACCCTCCAGACTTCACCTTCTCCTTCTCCTTCTTCTGCTTCTTCTGATTCACCATCCAGACTTCACCTTCTCCTTCTCCTTCTTCTGCTTCTTCTGATTCACCCTCCAGACTTCACCTTCTCCTTCTCCTACTTCTTCTGATTCACCCTCCAGACTTCATCTTCTCCTTCTCCTTCTTCTGCTTCTTCTGATTCACCCTCCAGACTTCACCTTCTCCTTCTCCTTCTTCTGCTTCTTATGATTCACCCTCCAGACTTCACCTTCTCCTTCTCCTTCTTCTACTTCTTCTGGTTCACCCTCCAGACTTCACCTTCTCCTTCTCCTTCTTCTACTTCTTCTGATTCACCCTCCGGACTTCACCTTCTCCTTCTCCTTCTTCTGATTCTTCTGATTCACCCTCCAGACTTCACCTTCTCCTTCTCCTTCTTCTGCTTCTTCTGATTCACCCTCCAGACTTCACCTTCTCCTTCTCCTTTTTCTGCTTCTTCTGATTCACCCTTCAGACTTCACCTTCTCCTTCTCCTTCTTCTGCTTCTTCTGATTCACCCTCCAGATCTCACCTTCTCCTTCTCCTTCTTCTACTTCTTCTGATTCACCCTCCAGACTTCATCTTCTCCTTCTCCTTCTTCTGCTTCTTCTGATTCACCCTCCAGATTTCACCTTCTCCTTCTCCTTCTTCTGCTTCTTCTGATTCACCCTCCAGACTTCGCCTTCTCCTTCTCCTTCTTCTACTTCTTCTGATTCACCCTCCAGACTTCACCTTCTCCTTCTCCTTCTTCTACTTCTTCTGATTCACCCTCCAGTCTTCACCTTCTCCTTCGCCTTCTTCTGCTTCTTCTGATTCACCCTCCAGATTTCACCTTCTCCTTCTCCTTCTTCTGCTTCTTCTGTTTCACCCTCCTGACTTCACCTTCTCCTTCTCCTTCTTCTGCTTCTTCTGATTCACCCTCCAGACTTCACCTTCTCCTTCTCCTTCTTCTACTTCTTCTGATTCACCCTCCAGACTTCACCTTCTCCTTCTACTTCTTCTGCTTCTTCTGATTCACCCTCCAGACTTCACCTTCTCCTTCTCCTTCTTCTGCTTCTTCTGATTCACCCTCCATACTTCACCTTCTCCTTCTCCTTCTTCTCCTTCTTCCGATTCACCCTCCAGACTTCACCTTCTCCTTCTCCTTCTTCTGCTTCTTCTGATTCACCCTCCAGACTTCACCTTCTCCTTCTGCTTCTTCTACTTCTTCTGAATCACCCTCCAGACTTCACCTTCTCCTTCTCCTTCTTCTGCTTCTTCTGATTCACCCTCCAGACTTCACCTTCTCCTTCTCCTTCGTCGACTTCTCCTGATTCACCCTCCAAACTACACCTTCTACTTCTCCTTCTTCTACTTCTTCTGATTCACCCTCCAGATTTCACCTTCTCCTTCTCCTTCTTCTGCTTCTTCTGATTCACCCTCCAGACTTCACCTTCTCCTTCTCCTTCTTCTACTTCTTCTGATTCACCCTCCAGACTTTACCTTCTCCTTCTCCTTCTTCTACTTCTTCTGATTCACCCTCCAGACTTCACCTTCTCCTTCTCCTTCTTCTACTTCTTCTGCTTCCCTCTCCAGACTTCACCTTCTCCTTCTCCTTCTTCTGCTTCTTCTGATTCACCCTCCAGACTTCACCTTCTCCTTCTCCTTCTTCTACTTCTTCTGATTCACCCTCCAGACTTCACCTTCTCCTTCTCCTTCTTCTACTTCTTCTGATTCACCCTCCAGACTTCACCTTCTCCTTCTCCTTCTTCTACTTCTTCTGATTCACCCTCCTGACTTCACCTTCTCCTTCTCCTTCTTCTGCTTCTTCTGCTTCACCCTCCAGACTTCACCTTCTCCTTCTCCTTCTTCTGCTTCTTCTGCTTCACCCTCCAGACTTCACCTTCTCCTTCTCCTTCTTCTGCTTCTTCTGCTACACCCTCCAGACTTCACCTTCACCTTCTCCTTCTTCTGCTTCGCCCTCCAGACTTCACCTTCTCCTTCTCCTTCTTCTGTTTCTTCTGCTTCACCCTCCAGACTTCACCTTCTCCTTCTCCTTCTTCTGCTTCTTCTGCTTCACCCTCCTGACTTCACCATCTCCTTCTCCTTCTTCTACTTCTTCTGCTTCACCCCCCTGACTTCACCTTCTCCTTCTCCTTCTTCTGCTTCTTCTGATTCACCCTCCTAACTTTACCTTCTCCTGCTCCTTCTTCTGCTTCTTCTGATTCACCCTCCTGACTTCACCTTCTCCTTCTCCTTCTTCTGCTTCTTCTGATTCACCCTCCAGACTTCACCTTCTCCTTCTCCTTCTTCTGCTTCTTCTGATTCACCCTCCAGACTTCATCTTCTCCTTCTCCTTATTCTGCTTGTTCTGATTCACCCTCCAGACCTCACCTTCTCCTTCTCCTTCTTCGACTTCTTCTGATTCACCCTCCAGACTTCATCTTCTCCTTCTCATTATTTTGCTTCTTCTGATTCACCCTCCAGACTTCACCTTCTCCTTCTCCTTCTTCTGCTTCTTCTGATTCACCCTCCAGACTTCACCTTCTCCTTCTCCTTCTTCTACTTCTTCTGATTCACCCTCCTGACTTCACCTTCTCCTTCTCCTTCTTCTACTTCTTCTGCTTCACCCTCCAGACTTCACCTTCTCCTTCTCCTTCTTCTACTTCTTCTGATTCACCCTCCAGACTTCACCTTCTCCTTCTCCTTCTTCTGCTTCTCCTGATTCACCCTCCAGACTTCACCTTCTCCTTCTCCTTCTTCTGCTTCTTCTGATTCACCCTCCTAACTTCACCTTCTCCTTCTCCTTCTTCTGCTTCTTCTGATTCACCCTCCTGACTTCACCTTCTCCTTCTCCTTCTTCTGCTTCTGCTGATTCACCCTCCAGACTTCACCTTCTCCTTCTCTTTCTTCTGCTTCTTCTGATTCACCCTCCAGACTTCACCTTCTCCTTCTCCTTCTTCTGATTCACCCTCCAGACTTCACCTTCTCCTTCTCCTTCTTCTGCTTCTTCTGATTCACCCTCCTGACTTCACCTTCTCCTTCTCCTTCTTCTACTTCTTCTGATTCACCCTCCTGACTTCACCTTCTCCTTCTCCTTCTTCTACTTCTTCTGCTTCACCCTCCAGACTTCACCTTCTCCTTCTCCTTCTTCTACTTCTTCTGATTCACCCTCCAGACTTCACCTTCTCCTTCTCCTTCTTCTGCTTCTTCTGATTCACCCTCCAGACTTCACCTTCTCCTTCTCCTTATTCTGCTTCTTCTGATTCACCCTCCAGACTTCACCTTCTCCTTCTCCTTCTTCTGCTTCTTCTGATTCACCCTCCAGACTTCACCTTCTCCTTCTCCTTCTTCTACTTCTTCTGATTCACCCTCCAGACTTCACCTTCTCCTTCTTCTACTTCTTCAGATTCACCCTCCAGCCTGCACCATCTCCTTCTCCTTCTTCTGCTTCTTCTGATTCACCCTCCAGACTTCACCTTCTCCTTCTCCTTTTTCTGCTTCTTCTGATTCACCCTCCAGACTTCACCTTCTCCTTCTCCTTCTTCTGCTTCTTCTGATACACCCTTCAGACTTCACCTTCTCCTTCTCCTTCTTCTGCTTCTTCTGATTCACCCTCCAGACCTCACCTTCTCCTTCTCCTTCTTCTACTTCTTCTGATTCACCCTCCAGACTTCATCTTCTCCTTCTCCTTCTTCTGCTTCTTCTGATTCACCTTCCAGACTTCACCTTCTCCTTCTCCTTCTTCTGCTTCTTCTGATTCACCCTCCAGACTTCACCTTCTCCTTCTCCTTCTTCTACTTCTTCTGATTCACCCTCCAGACTTCACCTTCTCCTTCTCCTTCTTCTACTTCTTCTGATTCACCCTCCAGACTTCACCTTCTCCTTCTCCTTCTTCTGCTTCTTCTGATTCACCCTCCAGACTTCACCTTCTCCTTCTCCTTCTTCTGCTTCTTCTGCTTCACCCTCCTGACTTCACCTTCTCCTTCTCCTTCTTCTACTTCTTCTGATTCACCCTCCAGACTTCACCTTCTCCTTCTCCTTCTTCTGCTTCTTCTGCTTCACCCTCCAGACTTCACCTTCTCCTTCTCCTTCTTCTGCTTCTTCTGCTTCGCCCTCCAGACTTCACCTTCTCCTTCTCCTTCTTCTGCTTCTTCTGCTTCACCCTCCTGACTTCACCTTCTCCTTCTCCTTCTTCTACTTCTTCTGATTCACCCTCCAGACTTCACCTTCTCCTTCTCCTTCTTCTGCTTCTTCTGCTTCACCCTCCAGACTTCACCTTCTCCTGCTCCTTCTTCTGCTTCTTCTGCTGCGCCCTCCAGAATTCACCTTCTCCTTCTCCTTCTTCTGCTTCTTCTTCTTCACCCTCCAGACTTCACCTTCTCCTTCTCCTTCTTCGACTTCTTCTGCTTCACCCCCCTGACTTCACCTTCTCCTTCTCCTTCTTCTGCTTCTTCTGATTCACCCTTCTAACTTCACCTTCTCCTTCTCCTTCTTCTGCTTCTTCTGATTCACCCTCCTGACTTCACCTTCTCCTTCTCCTTCTTCTGCTTCTTCTGATTCACCCTCCAGACTTCACCTTCTCCTTCTCCTTCTTCTGCTTCTTCTGATTCACCCTCCAGACTTCACCTTCTCCTTCTCCTTCTTCTGCTTCTTCTGATTCACCCCCCAGACCTCACCTTCTCCCTCTCCTTCTTCTACTTCTTCTGATTCACCCTCCAGACTTCATCTTCTCCTTCTCCTTCTTCTGCTTCTTCTGATTCACCCTCCAGACTTCACCTTCTCCTTCTCCTTCTTCTGCTTCTTCTGATTCACCCTCCAGACTTCACCTTCTCCTTCTCCTTCTTCTACTTCTTCTGATTCACCCTCCAGACTTCAGTTTCTCCTTCTCCTTCTTCTACTTCTTCTGATTCACCCTCCAGTCTTCACCTTCTCCTTCTCCTTCTTCTGCTTCTTCTGCTTCACCCTCCAGACTTCACCTTCTCCTTCTCTTTCTTCTGCTTCTTCTGATTCACCCTCCAGACTTCACCTTCTCCTTCGCCTTATTCTGATTCTTCTGATTCACCCTCCAGACTTCACCATCTCCTTCTCCTTCTTCTGCTTCTTCTGATTCACCCTCCTGACTTCACCTTCTCCTTCTCCTTCTTCTACTTCTTCTGATTCACCCTCATTACTTCACCTTCTCCGTCTCCTTCTTCTACTTCTTCTGCTTCACACTCCAGACTTCACCTTCTCCTTCTCCTTCTTCTACTTCTTCTGATTCACCCTCCAAACTTCACCTTCTCCTTCTCCTTCTTCTGCTTCTTCTGATTCACCCTCCAGACCTCACCTTCTCCTTCTCCTTCTTCTACTTCTTCTGATTCACCCTCCAGACTTCATCTTCTCCTTCTCCTTCTTCTGCTTCTTCTGATTCACCCTCCAGACCTCACCTTCTCCTTCTCCTTCTTCTGCTTCTTCTGATTCACCCTCCAGACTTCACCTTCTCCTTCTCCTTCTTCTACTTGTTCTGATTCACCCTCCAGACTTCACCTTCTCCTTCTCCTTCTTCTACTTCTTCTGATTCACCCTCCAGACTTCACCTTCTCCTTCTCCTTCTTCTGCTTCTTCTGATTCACCCTCCAGACTTCACCTTCTCCTTCTCCTTCTTCTGCTTCTTCTGATTCACCCTCCAGACTTCATCTTCTCCTTCTCCTTCATCTGCTTCTTCTGATTCACCCTCCAGACTTCACCTTCTCCTTTTCCTTCTTCTTCTACTTCTGATTCACCCTCCAGACTTCGCCTTCTCCTTCTCCTTCTTCTACTTCTTCTGATTCACCCTCCAGACTTCACCTTCACCTTCTTCTTCTACTTCTTCTGATTCACCCTCCAGTCTTCACCTTCTCCTTCTCCTTCTTCTGCTTCTTCTGATTCACCCTCCAGACTTCACCTTCTCCTTCTCCTTCTTCTGCTTCTCCTGATTCACCCTCCAGACATCACCTTCTCCTTCTCCTTCTTCTACTTCTTCTGTTTCACCCTCCAGACTTCACCTTCTCCTTCTACTTCTTCTGCTTCTTCTGATTCACCCCCCAGACATCACCTTCTCCTTCTCCTTCTTCTACTTCTTCTGCTTCACCCTCGAGACTTCACCTTCTCCTTCTCCTTCTTCTGCTTCTTCTGATTCACCCTCCAGACTTCACCTTCTCCTTCTCCTTCTTCTGCTTCTTCTGATTCACCCTCCAGACTTCATCTTCTCCTTCTCCTTCTTCTGCTTCTTCTGATTCACCCTCCAGACTTCACCTTCTCCTTCTCCTTCTTCTGCTTCTTCTGATTCACCCTCCAGACTTCGCCTTTTCCTTCTCCTTCTTCTACTTCTTCTGATTCACCCTCCAGACTTCACCTTCTCCTTCTACTTCTTCTGCTTCTTCTGATTCACCCTCCAGACTTCACCTTCTCCTTCTCCTTCTTCTGCTTCTTCTGCTTCACCCTCCAGACTTCTCCTTCTCCTTCTCCTTCTTCTGCTTCTTCTGATTCACTCTCCAGACTTCACCTTCTGCTTCTCCTTCTTCTGCTTCTTCTGATTCACCCTCCAGACTTCACCTTCTCCTTCTCCTTCTTCTACTTCTTCTGATTCACCCTCCAGACTTCACCTTCTCCTTCTCCTTCTTCTGCTTCTTCTGATTCACCCTCCAGACTTCACCTTCTCCTTCTCCTTCGCCTACTTCTTCGGATTCACCCTCCAGACTACACCTTCTCCTTCTCCTTCTTCTGCTTCTTCTGCTTCACCCTCCTGACTTCACCTTCTCCTTCTCCTTTTTCTGCTTCTTCTGATTCACCCTCCAGACTTCACCTTCTCCTTCTCCTTCTTCTACTTCTTCTGATTCACCCTCCAGACTTCACCTTCTCCTTCTCCTTCTTCTACTTCTTCTGATTCACCCTCCAGACTGCACCATCTCCTTCTCCTTCTTCTGCTTCTTCTGATTCACCCTCCAGACTTCACCTTCTCCTTCTCCTTTTTCTGCTTCTTCTGATTCACCCTCCAGACTTCACCTTCTCCTTCTCCTTCTTCTGCTTCTTCTGATACACCCTTCAGACTTCACCTTCTCCTTCTCCTTCTTCTGCTTCTTCTGATTCACCCTCCAGACCTCACCTTCTCCTTCTCCTTCTTCTACTTCTTCTGATTCACCCTCCAGACTTCATCTTCTCCTTCTCCTTCTTCTGCTTCTTCTGATTCACCCTCCAGACTTCACCTTCTCCTTCTCCTTCTTCTGCTTCTTCTGATTCACCCTCCAGACTTCACCTTCTCCTTCTCCTTCTTCTACTTCTTCTGATTCACCCTCCAGACTTCACCTTCTCCTTCTCCTTCTTCTACTTCTTCTGATTCACCCTCCAGACTTCACCTTCTCCTTCTCTTTCTTCTGCTTCTTCTGATTCACCCTCCAGACTTCACCTTCTCCTTCTCCTTCTTCTGCTTCTTCTGATTCACCCTCCAGACTTCATCTTCTCCTTCTCCTTCTTCTGCTTCTTCTGATTCACCCTCCAGACTTCACCTTCTCCTTTTCCTTCTTCTTCTACTTCTGATTCACCCTCCAGACTTCGCCTTCTCCTTCTCCTTCTTCTACTTCTTCTGATTCACCCTCCAGACTTCACCTTCTCCTTCTTCTTCTACTTCTTCTGATTCACCCTCCAGTCTTCACCTTCTCCTTCTCCTTCTTCTGCTTCTTCTGATTCACCCTCCAGACTTCACCTTCTCCTTCTCCTTCTTCTGCTTCTTCTGATTCACCCTCCTGACTTCACCTTCTCCTTCTCCTTCTTCTGCTTCTCCTGATTCACCCTCCAGACATCACCTTCTCCTTCTCCTTCTTCTACTTCTTCTGATTCACCCTCCAGACTTCACCTTCTCCTTCTACTTCTTCTGCTTCTTCTGATTCACCCCCCAGACATCACCTTCTCCTTCTCCTTCTTCTACTTCTTCTGATTCACCCTCCAGACTACACCTTCTCCTTCTCCTTCTTCTGCTTCTTCTGCTTCACCCTCGAGACTTCACCTTCTCCTTCTCCTTCTTCTGCTTCTTCTGATTCACCCTCCAGACTTCACCTTCTCCTTCTCCTTCTTCTGCTTCTTCTGATTCACCCTCCAGACTTCATCTTCTCCTTCTCCTTCTTCTGCTTCTTCTGATTCACCCTCCAGACTTCACCTTCTCCTTCTCCTTCTTCTGCTTCTTCTTATTCACCCTCCAGACTTCGCCTTTTCCTTCTCCTTCTTCTACTTCTTCTGATTCAACCTCCAGACTTCACCTTCTCCTTCTCCTTCTTCTACTTCTTCTGAGTCACCCTCCAGTCTTCACCTACTCCTTCTCCTTCTTCTGCTTCTTCTGATTCACCCTCCAGACTTCACCTTCTCCTTCTCCTTCTTCTGCTTCTTCTGATTCACCCTCCTGACTTCACCTTCTCCTTCTCCTTCTTCTGCTTCTTCTGATTCACCCTCCAGACTTCACCTTCTCCTTCTCCTTCTTCTACGTCTTCTGATTCACCATCCAGACTTCACCTTCTCCTTCTACTTCTTCTGCTTCTTCTGATTCACCCTCCAGACTTCACCTTCTCCTTCTCCTTCTTCTGCTTCTTCTGATTCACCCTCCAGACTTCTCCTTCTCCTTCTCCTTCTTCTGCTTCTTCTGATTCACTCTCCAGACTTCACCTTCTCCTTCTCCTTCTTCTGCTTCTTCTGATTCACCCTCCAGACTTCACCTTCTCCTTCTCCTTCTTCTACTTCTTCTGATTCACCCTCCAGACTTCACCTTCTCCTTCTCCTTCTTCTGCTTCTTCTGATTCACCCTCCAGACTTCACCTTCTCCTTCTCCTTCGTCTACTTCTTCGGATTCACCCTCCAGACTACACCTTCTCCTTCTCCTTCTTCTGCTTCTTCTGCTTCACCCTCCAGACTTCACCTTCTCCTTCTCCTTCTTCTACTTCGTCTGATTCACCCTCCAGACTTCACCTTCTCCTTCTCCTTCTTCTACTTCTTCTGATTCACCCTCCTGACTTCACCTTCTCCATCTCCTTCTTCTGCTTCTTCTGCTTCACCCTCCAGACTTCACCTTCTCCTTCTCCTTCTTCTGCTTCTTCTGCTTCACCCTCCAGACTTCACCTTCTCCTTCTCCTTCTTCTGCTTCTTCTGCTTCACCCTCCTGACTTCACCTTCTCCTTCTCCTTCTTCTACTTCTTCTGATTCACCCTCCAGACTTCACCTTCGCCTTCTCCTTCTTCTGCTTCTTCTGCTTCACCCTCCAGACTGCACCCTCTCCTTCTCCTTCTTCTGCTTCTTCTGCTTCGCCCTCCAGACTTCACCTTCTCCTTTTCCACTTCTGCTTCTTCTGCTTCACCCTCCAGACTTCACCTTCTCCTTCTCCTTCTTCTGCTTCTTCTGCTTCACCCTCCTGACTTCACCTTCTCCTTCTCCTTCTTCTACTTCTTCTGATTCACCCTCCAGACTTCACCTTCTCCTTCTCCTTCTTCTGCTTCTTCTACTTCATCCCCTTAATTCACCTTCTCCTTCTCCTTCTTCTGCTTCTTCTGATTCACCCTCCTAACTTCATCTTCTCCTTCTCCTTCTTCTGCTTCTTCTGATTCAGCCTCCTGACCTCACCTTCTCCTTCTCCTTCTTCTGCTTCTTCTGATTCACCCTCCAGACTTCACCTTCTCCTTCTCCTTCTTCTGCTTCTTCTGATTCTCCCTCCAGACTTCACCTTCTCCTTCTCCTTCTTCTGCTTCTTCTGCTTCTCACTCCTGACTTCACCTTCTCCTTCTCCTTCTTCTACTTCTTCTGATTCACCCTCCAGACTTCACCATCTCCTTCTCCTTCTTCTGCTTCTCCTGCTTCACCCTCCAGACTTCACCTTCTCCTTCTACTTCTTCTGCTTCTTCTGCTGCGCCCTCCAGACTACACCTTCTCCTTCTCCTTCTTCTGCTTCTTCTCCTTCACCTTCCTGACTTCACCTTCTCCTTCTCCTTCTTCTACTTCTTCTGCTTCACCCTCCAGACTTCACCTTCTCCTTCTCCTTCTTCTGCTTCTTCTGATTCTCCCTCCAGACTTTACCTTCTCCTTCTCCTTCTTCTGCTTCTTCTGCTTCTCACTCCTGACTTCACCTTCTCCTTCTCCTTCTTCTACTTCTTCTGATTCACCCTCCAGACTTCACCTTCTCCTTCTCCTTCTTCTGCTTCTTCTCCTTCACCTTCCTGACTTCACCTTCTCCTTCTCCTTCTTCTACTTCTTCTGCTTCACCCCCCTGACTTCACCTTCTCCTTCTCCTTCTTCTGCTTCTTCTGATTCACCCTCCTGACCTCACCTTCTCCTTCTCCTTCTTCTGCTTCTTCTGATTCACCCTCCAGACTTCACCTTCTCCTTCTCCTTCTTCTGCTTCTTCTGATTCACCCTCCAGACTTCACCTTCTGCTTCTCCTTCTTCTGCTTCTTCTGATTCACCCTCCTGACCTCACCTTCTCCTTCTCCTTCTTCTACTTCTTCTGATTCACCCTCCAGACTTCATCTTCGCCTTCTCCTTCTTCTGCTTCTTCTGATTCACGCTCCAGACTTCACCTTCTCCTTCTCCTTCTTCTACTTCTTCTGATTCACCCTCCAGACTTCACCTTCTCCTTCTCCTTCTTCTACTTCTTCTGATTCACCCTCCAGACTTCACCTTCTCCTTCTCCTTCTTCTACTTCTTCTGATTCACCCTCCAGTCTTCACCTTCTCCTTCTACTTCTTCTGCTTCTTCTGCTTCACCCTCTAGACTTCACCTTCTCCTTCTCTTTCTTCTGCTTCTTCTGATTCACCCTCCAGACTTCACCTTCTCTTCTCCTTCTTCTGATTCTTCTGATTCACCCTCCAGACTTCACCTTCTCCTTCCCCTTCTTCTGCTTCTTCTGATTCACCCTCCTGACTTCACCTTCTCCTTCTCCTTCTTCTACTTCTTCTGATTCACCCTCCTGACTTCACCTTCTCCTTCTCCTTCTTCTCCTTCTTCTGCTTCACCCTCCAGACTTCACCTTCTCCTTCTCCTTCTTCTACTTCTTCTGATTCACCCTCCAGACTTCACCTTCTCCTTCTCCTTCGTCTGCTTCTTCTGATTCACCCTCCAGACTTCACCTTCTCCTTCTTATTCTGCTTCTTCTGATTCACCCTCCAGATTTCACCTTCTCCTTCTCCTTCTTCTGCTTCTTCTGATTCACCCTCCAGACTTCACCTTCTCCTTCTCCTTCTTCTGCTTCTTCTGATTCACCCTCCAGTCTTCACCTTCTCCTTCTCCTTCTTCTACTTCTTCTGATTCACCCTCCAGACTTCATCTTCTCCTTCTCCTTCTTCTACTTCTTCTGATTCACCCTCCAGACTTCACCTTCTCCTTCTCCTTCTTCTACTTCTTCTGATTCACCCTCCAGACTTCACCTTCTCCTTCTCCTTCATCTACTTCTTCTGATTCACCCTCCAGACTTCACCTTCTCCTTCACCTTCTTCTGCTTCTTCTGATTCACCTCCAGACTTCACCTTCTCCTTCTCCTTCTTCTGCTTCTTCTGATTCACCCTTCAGACTTCACCTTCTCCTTCTCCTTCTTCTGCTTCTTCTGATTCACCCTGCAGACCTCACCTTCTCCTTCTTATACATCTTCTGATTCACCCTCCAGACTTCATCTTCTCCTTCTCCTTCTTGTGCTTCTTCTGATTCACCCTCCAGACTTCACCTTCTCCTTCTCCTTCTTCTGCTTCTTCTGATTCACCCTCCAGACTTCGCCTTCTCCTTCTTCTACTTCTTCTGATTCACCCTCCAGACTTCACCTTCTCCTTCTCCTTCTTCTACTTCTTCTGATTCACCCTCCAGTCTTCACCTTCTCCTTCTCCTTCTTCTGCTTCTTCTGATTCACCCTCCAATCTTCACCTTCTCCTTCTCCTTCTTCTACTTCTTCTGATTCACCCTCCAGTCTTCACCTTCTCCTTCTCCTTCTTCCGCCTCTTCTGATTCACCCTCCTGACTTCACCTTCTCCTTCTCCTTCTTCTGCTTCTTCTGATTCACCCTCCAGACTTCACCTTCTCCTTCTCCTTCTTCTACTTCTTCTGATTCACCCTCCAGACTTCTCCTTCTCCTTCTACTTCTTCTGCTTCTTCTGATTCAACCTCCAGAATTCACCTTCTCCTTCTCCTTCTTCTGCATCTTCTGATTCACCCTCCAGACTTCACCTTCTCCTTCTCCTTCTTCTACTTCTTCTGTTTCACCCTCCAGACTTCACCTTCTCCTTCTCCTGCTTCTGCTTCTTCTGATTCACCCTCCAGACATCACCTTCTCCTTCTCCTTCGTCTACGTCTTCTGATTCACCCTCCAGACTACACCTTCTCCTTCTCCTTCTTCTACTTCTTCTGATTCACCCTCCAGACTTCACCTTCTCCTTCTCCTTCTTCTGCTTCTTCTGATTCACCCTCCAGACTTCACCTTTTCCTTCTCCTTCTTCTACTTCTTCTAATTCACACTCCAAACTTCACCTTCTCCTTCTCCTTCTTCTACTTCTTCTGATTCACCCTCCAGACTTCACCTTCTCCTTCTCCTTCTTCTACTTCTTCTGCTTCTCCCTCCAGACTTCACCTTCTCCTTCTCCTTCTTCTGCTTCTTCTGATTCACCCTCCAGACTTCACCTTCTCCTTCTCCTTCTTCTACTTCTTCTGATTCACCCTCCAGACTTCACCTTCTCCTTCTCCTTCTTCTACTTCTTCTGATTCACCCTCCAGACTTCACCTTCTCCTTCTCCTTCTTCTACTTCTTCTGATTCACCCTCCTGACTTCACCTTCTCCTTCTCCTTCTTCTGCTTCTTCTGCTTCTCCCTCCAGACTTCACCTTCTCCTTCTCCTTCTTCTGCTTCTTCTGATTCACCCTCCAGACCTCACCTTCTCCTTCTCCTTCTTCTACTTCTTCTCATTCACCCTCCAGACTTCATCTTCTCCTTCTCCTTCTTCTGCTTCTTCTGATTCACCCTCCAGACTTCACCTTCTCCTTCTCCTTCTTCTGCTTATTCTGATACACCCTCCAGACTTCACCTTCTCCTTCTCCTTCTTTTACTTCTTCTGATTCACCCTCCAGACTTCACCTTCTCCTTCTCCTTCTTCTACTTCTTCTAATTCACCCTCCAGACTTCACCTTCTCCTTCTCCTTCTTCTGCTTCTTCTGATTCACCCTCCAGACTTCACCTTCTCCTTCTCCTTCTTCTGCTTCTTCTGCTTCACCCTCCTGACTTCACCTTCTCCTTCTCCTTCTTCTACTTCTTCTGATTCACCCTCCAGACTTCACCTTCTCCTTCTCCTTCTTCTGCTTCTTCTGCTTCACCCTCCAGACTTCACCTTCTCCTTCTCCTTCTTCTGCTTCTTCTGCTTCGCCCTCCAGACTTCACCTTCTCCTTCTCCTTCTTCTGCTTCTTCTGCTTCACCCTCCAGACTTCACCTTCTCCTTCTCCTTCTTCTGCTTCTTCTGCTTCACCCTCCTGACTTCACCTTCTCCTTCTCCTTCTTCTACTTCTTCTGATTCACCCTCCAGACTTCATCTTCTCCTTCTCCTTCTTCTACTTCTTCTGATTCACCCTCCAGACTTCACCTTCTCCTTCTCCTTCTTCTACTTCTTCTGATTCACCCTCCAGACTTCACCTTCTCCTTCTCCTTCATCTACTTCTTCTGATTCATCCTCCAGACTTCACCTTCTCCTTCACCTTCTTCTGCTTCTTCTGATTCACCTCCAGACTTCACCTTCTCCTTCTCCTTCTTCTGCTTCTTCTGATTCACACTTCACACTTCATCTTCTCCTTCTCCTTCTTCTGCTTCTTCTGATTCACCCTCCAGACCTCACCTTCTCCTTCTTATACATCTTCTGATTCACCCTCCAGACTTCATCTTCTCCTTCTCCTTCTTGTGCTTCTTCTGATTCACCCTCCAGACTTCACCTTCTCCTTCTCCTTCTTCTGCTTCTTCGGATTCACCCTCCAGACTTCGCCTTCTCCTTCTTCTACTTCTTCTGATTCACCCTCCAGACTTCACCTTCTCCTTCTCCTTCTTCTCCTTCTTCTGATTCACCCTCCAGTCTTCACCTTCTCCTTCTCCTTCTTCTGCTTCTTCTGATTCACCCTCCAGACTTCACCTTCTCCTTCTCCTTCTTCCGCCTCTTCTGATTCACCCTCCTGACTTCACCTTCTCCTTCTCCTTCTTCTGCTTCTTCTGATTCACCCTCCAGACTTCACCTTCTCCTTCTCCTTCTTCTACTTCTTCTGATTCACCCTCCAGACTTCTCCTTCTCCTTCTACTTCTTCTGCTTCTTCTGATTCAACCTCCAGAATTCACTTTCTCCTTCTCCTTCTTCTGCTTCTTCTGATTCACCCTCCAGACTTCAGCTTCTCCTTCTCCTTCTTCTACTTCTTCTGTTTCACCCTCCAGACTTCACCTTCTCCTTCTCCTGCTTCTGCTTCTTCTGATTCACCCTCCAGACTTCACCTTCTCCTTCTCCTTCGTCTACGTCTTCTGATTCACCCTCCAGACTACACCTTCTCCTTCTCCTTCTTCTACTTCTTCTGATTCACCCTCCAGACTTCACCTTCTCCTTCTCCTTCTTCTGCTTCTTCTGATTCACCCTCCAGACTTCACCTTCTCCTTCTCCTTCTTCTACTTCTTCTGATTCACACTCCAAACTTCACCTTCTCCTTCTCCTTCTTCTACTTCTTCTGATTCACCCTCCAGACTTCACCTTCTCCTTCTCCTTCTTCTACTTCTTCTGCTTCTCCCTCCAGACTTCACCTTCTCCTTCTCCTTCTTCTGCTTCTTCTGATTCACCCTCCAGACTTCACCTTCTCCTTCTCCTTCTTCTACATCTTCTGATTCACCCTCCAGACTTCACCTTCTCCTTCTCCATCTTCTACTTCTTCTGATTCACCCTCCAGACTTCACCTTCTCCTTCTCCTTCTTCTACTTCTTCTGATTCACCCTCCTGACTTCACCTTCTCCTTCTCCTTCTTCTGCTTCTTCTGCTTCACCCTCCAGACTTCACCTTCTCCTTCTCCTTCTTCTGCTTCTTCTGATTCACCCTCCAGACCTCACCTTCTCCTTCTACTTCTTCTACTTCTTCTGATTCACCCTCCAGACTTCATCTTCTCCTTCTCCTTCTTCTGCTTCTTCTGATTCACCCTGCAGACTTCACCTTCTCCTTCTTCTGCTTCTTCTGATTCACCCTCCAGACTTCACCTTCTCCTTCTCCTTCTTCTACTTATTCTGATTCACCCTCCAGACATCACCTTCTCCTTCTCCTTCTTCTACTTCTTCTGATTCACCCTCCAGACTTCACCTTCTCCTTCTCCTTCTTCTGCTTCTTCTGATTCACCCTCCAGACTTCACCTTCTCCTTCTCCTTCTTCTGCTTCTTCTGCTTCACCCTCCTGACTTCACCTTCTCCTTCTCCTTCTTCTACTTCTTCTGATTCACCCTCCAGACTTCACCTTCTCCTTCTCCTTATTCTGCTTCTTCTGCTTCACCCTCCAGACTTCACCTTCTCCTTCTCCTTCTTCTGCTTCTTCTGCTTCGCCCTCCAGACTTCACCTTCTCCTTCTCCTTCTTCTGCTTCTTCTGCTTCACCCTCCAGACTTCACCTTCTCCTTCTCCTTCTTCTGCTTCTTCTGCTTCACCCTCCTGACTTCACCTTCTCCTTCTTCTACTTCTTCTGATTCACCCTCCAGACTTCACCTTCTCCTTCTCCTTCTTCTACTTCTTCTGCTTCACCCCCCTGACTTCACCTTCTCCTTCTCCTTCTTCTGCTTCTTCTGATTCACCCTCCAGACTTCACCTTCTCCTTCTCCTTCTTCTGCTTCTTCTGATTCACCCTCCAGACTTCACCTTCTCCTTCTCCTTCTTCTGCTTCTTCTGATTCACCCCCCAGACCTCACCTTCTCCTTCTCCTTCTTCTACTTCTTCTGATTCACCCTCCAGACTTCATCTTCTCCTTCTCCTTCTTCTGCTTCTTCTGATTCACCCTCCAGACTTCACCTTCTCCTTCTCCTTCTTCTGCTTCTTCTGATTCACCCTCCAGACTTCACCTTCTCCTTCTCCTTTTCTACTTCTTCTGATTCACCCTCCAGACTTCACCTTCTCCTTCTCCTTCTTCTGCTTCTTCTGATTCACCCTCCAGACTTCACCTTCTCCTTCTCCTTCTTTTACTTCTTCTGATTCACCCTCCAGACTTCACCTTCTCCTTCTCCTTCTTCTACTTCTTCTAATTCACCCTCCAGACTTCACCTTCTCCTTCTCCTTCTTCTGCTTCTTCTGATTCACCCTCCAGACTTCACCTTCTCCTTCTCCTTCTTCTGCTTCTTCTGCTTCGCCCTCCTGATTTCACCTTCTCCTTCTCCTTCTTCTACTTCTTCTGATTCACCCTCCAGACTTCACCTTCTCCTTCTCCTTCTTCTGCTTCTTCTGCTTCACCCTCCAGACTTCACCTTCTCCTTCTCCTTCTTCTGCTTCTTCTGCTTCGCCCTCCAGACTTCACCTTCTCCTTCTCCTTCTTCTGCTTCTTCTGCTTCACCCTCCAGACTTCACCTTCTCCTTCTCCTTCTTCTGCTTCTTCTGCTTCACCCTCCTGACTTCACCTTCTCCTTCTCCTTCTTCTACTTCTTCTGATTCACCCTCCAGACTTCATCTTCTCCTTCTCCTTCTTCTACTTCTTCTGATTCACCCTCCAGACTTCACCTTCTCCTTCTACTTCTTCTACTTCTTCTGATTCACCCTCCAGACTTCACCTTCTCCTTCTCCTTCATCTACTTCTTCTGATTCATCCTCCAGACTTCACCTTCTCCTTCACCTTCTTCTGCTTCTTCTGATTCACCTCCAGACTTCACCTTCTCCTTCTCCTTCTTCTGCTTCTTCTGATTCACACTTCAGACTTCATCTTCTCCTTCTCCTTCTTCTGCTTCTTCTGATTCACCCTCCAGACCTCACCTTCTCCTTCTTATACATCTTCTGATTCACCCTCCAGACTTCATCTTCTCCTTCTCCTTCTTGTGCTTCTTCTGATTCACCCTCCAGACTTCACCTTCTCCTTCTCCTTCTTCTGCTTATTCGGATTCACCCTCCAGACTTCGCCTTCTCCTTCTTCTACTTCTTCTGATTCACCCTCCAGACTTCACCTTCTCATTCTCCTTCTTCTCCTTCTTCTGATTCACCCTCCAGTCTTCACCTTCTCCTTCTCCTTCTTCTGCTTCTTCTGATTCACCCTCCAGACTTCACCTTCTCCTTCTCCTTCTTCCGCCTCTTCTGATTCACCCTCCTGACTTCACCTTCTCCTTCTCCTTCTTCTGCTTCTTCTGATTCACCCTCCAGACTTCACCTTCTCCTTCTCCTTCTTCTACTTCTTCTGATTCACCCTCCAGACTTCTCCTTCTCCTTCTACTTCTTCTGCTTCTTCTGATTCAACCTCCAGAATTCACTTTCTCCTTCTCCTTCTTCTGCTTCTTCTGATTCACCCTCCAGACTTCAGCTTCTCCTTCTCCTTCTTCTACTTCTTCTGTTTCACCCTCCAGACTTCACCTTCTCCTTCTCCTGCTTCTGCTTCTTCTGATTCACCCTCCAGACTTCACCTTCTCCTTCTCCTTCGTCTACGTCTTCTGATTCACCCTCCAGACTACACCTTCTCCTTCTCCTTCTTCTACTTCTTCTGATTCACCCTCCAGACTTCACCTTCTCCTTCTCCTTCTTCTGCTTCTTCTGATTCACCCTCCAGACTTCACCTTCTCCTTCTCCTTCTTCTACTTCTTCTGATTCACACTCCAAACTTCACCTTCTCCTTCTCCTTCTTCTACTTCTTCTGATTCACCCTCCAGACTTCACCTTCTCCTTCTCCTTCTTCTACTTCTTCTGCTTCTCCCTCCAGACTTCACCTTCTCCTTCTCCTTCTTCTGCTTCTTCTGATTCACCCTCCAGACTTCACCTTCTCCTTCTCCTTCTTCTACTTCTTCTGATTCACCCTCCAGACTTCACCTTCTCCTTCTCCATCTTCTACTTCTTCTGATTCACCCTCCAGACTTCACCTTCTCCTTCTCCTTCTTCTACTTCTTCTGATTCACCCTCCTGACTTCACCTTCTCCTTCTCCTTCTTCTGCTTCTTCTGCTTCACCCTCCAGACTTCACCTTCTCCTTCTCCTTCTTCTGCTTCTTCTGATTCACCCTCCAGACCTCACCTTCTCCTTCTACTTCTTCTAATTCTTCTGATTCACCCTCCAGACTTCATCTTCTCCTTCTCCTTCTTCTGCTTCTTCTGATTCACCCTCCAGACTTCACCTTCTCCTTCTTCTGCTTCTTCTGATTCACCCTCCAGACTTCACCTTCTCCTTCTCCTTCTTCTACTTATTCTGATTCACCCTCCAGACATCACCTTCTCCTTCTCCTTCTTCTACTTCTTCTGATTCACCCTCCAGACTTCACCTTCTCCTTCTCCTTCTTCTGCTTCTTCTGATTCACCCTCCAGACTTCACCTTCTCCTTCTCCTTCTTCTGCTTCTTCTGCTTCACCCTCCTGACTTCACCTTCTCCTTCTCCTTCTTCTGCTTCTTCTGCTTCACCCTCCTGACTTCACCTTCTCCTTCTCCTTCTTCTACTTCTTCTGATTCACCCTCCAGACTTCACCTTCTCCTTCTCCTTCTTCTGCTTCTTCTGCTTCACCCTCCAGACTTCACCTTCTCCTTCTCCTTCTTCTGCTTCTTCTGCTGCGCCCTCCAGAATTCACCTTCTCCTTCTCCTTCTTCTGCTTCTTCTGCTTCACCCTCCAGACTTCACCTTCTCCTTCTCCTTCTTCTACTTCTTCTGCTTCACCCCCCTGACTTCACCTTCTCCTTCTCCTTCTTCTGCTTCTTCTGATTCACCCTCCAGACTTCACCTTCTCCTTCTCCTTCTTCTGCTTCTTCTGATTCACCCTCCAGACTTCACCTTCTCCTTCTCCTTCTTCTGCTTCTTCTGATTCACCCCCCAGACCTCACCTTCTCCTTCTCCTTCTTCTACTTCTTCTGATTCACCCTCCAGACTTCATCTTCTCCTTCTCCTTCTTCTGCTTCTTCTGATTCACCCTCCAGACTTCACCTTCTCCTTCTCCTTCTTCTGCTTCTTCTGATTCACCCTCCAGACTTCACCTTCTCCTTCTCCTTTTCTACTTCTTCTGATTCACCCTCCAGACTTCAGTTTCTCCTTCTCCTTCTTCTACTTCTTCTGATTCACCCTCCAGTCTTCACCTTCTCCTTCTCCTTCTTCTGCTTCTTCTGCTTCACCCTCCAGACTTCACCTTCTCCTTCTCTTTCTTCTGCTTCTTCTGATTCACCCTCCAGACTTCACCTTCTCCTTCTCCTTCTTCTGATTTTTCTGATTCACCCTCCAGACTTCACCTTCTCCTTCTCCTTCTTCTGCTTCTTCTGATTCACCCTCCTGACTTCACCATCTCCTTCTCCTTCTTCTACTTCTTCTGATTCACCCTCCTGACTTCACCTTCTCCTTCTCCTTCTTCTACTTCTTCTGATTCACCCTCCAAACTTCACCTTCTCCTTCTCCTTCTTCCGCTTCTTCTGATTCACCCTCCAGACTTCACCTTCTCCTTCTCCTTATTCTGCTTCTTCTGATTCACCCTCCAGACTTCACCTTCTCCTTCTCCTTCTTCTGCTTCTTCTGATTCACCCTCCTGACTTCACCATCTCCTTCTCCTTCTTCTACTTCTTCTGATTCACCCTCCAGACTGCACCATCTCCTTCTCCTTCTTCTGCTTCTTCTGATTCACCCTCCTGACTTCACCATCTCCTTCTCCTTCTTCTACTTCTTCTGATTCACCCTCCTGACTTCACCTTCTCCTTCTCCTTCTTCTACTTCTTCTGATTCACGCTCCAAACTTCACCTTCTCCTTCTCCTTCTTCCGCTTCTTCTGATTCACCCTCCAGACTTCACCTTCTCCTTCTCCTTATTCTGCTTCTTCTGATTCACCCTCCAGACTTCACCTTCTCCTTCTCCTTCTTCTGCTTCTTCTGATTCACCCTCCAGACATCACCTTCTCCTTCTCCTTCTTCTACTTCTTCTGATTCACCCTCCAGACTTCACCTTCTCCTTCTCCTTCTTCTACTTCTTCTGATTCACCCTCCAGACTGCACCATCTCCTTCTCCTTCTTCTGCTTCTTCTGATTCACCCTCCAGACTTCACCTTCTCCTTCTCCTTTTTCTGCTTCTTCTGATTCACCCTCCAGACTTCACCTTCTCCTTCTCCTTCTTCTGCTTCTTCTGATACACCCTTCAGACTTCACCTTCTCCTTCTCCTTCTTCTACTTCTTCTGATTCACCCTCCAGACTTCATCTTCTCCTTCTCCTTCTTCTGCTTCTTCTGATTCACCCTCCAGACTTCACCTTCTCCTTCTCATTCTTCTGCTTCTTCTGATTCACCCTCGACTTCACCTTCTCCTTCTCCTTCTTCTACTTCTTCTGATTCACCCTCCAGACTTCACCTTCTCCTTCTCCTTCTTCTACTTCTTCTGATTCACCCTCCAGACTTCACCTTCTCCTTCTCCTTCTTCTGCTTCTTCTGATTCACCCTCCAGACTTCACCTTCTCCTTCTCCTTCTTCTGCTTCTTCTGATTCACCCTCCAGACTTCATCTTCTCCTTCTCCTTCTTCTGCTTCTTCTGATTCACCCTCCAGACTTCACCTTCTCCTTTTCCTTCTTCTTCTACTTCTGATTCACCCTCCAGACTTCGCCTTCTCCTTCTCCTTCTTCTACTTCTTCTGATTCACCCTCCAGACTTCACCTTCTCCTTCTTCTTCTACTTCTTCTGATTCACCCTCCAGTCTTCACCTTCTCATTCTCCTTCTTCTGCTTCTTCTGATTCACCCTCCAGACTTCACCTTCTCCTTCTCCATCTTCTGCTTCTTCTGATTCACCCTCCTGATTTCACCTTCTCCTTCTCCTTCTTCCGCTTCTCCTGATTCACCCTCCAGACATCACCTTCTCCTTCTCCTTCTTCTACTTCTTCTGATTCACCCTCCAGACTTCACCTTCTCCTTCTCCTTCTTCTACTTCTTCTGATTCACCCTCCAGACTTCACCTTCTCCTTCTCCTTCTTCTACTTCTTCTGATTCACCCTCCTGACTTCACCTTCTCCTTCTCCTTCTTCTGCTTCTTCTGCTTCACCCTCCAGACTTCACCTTCTCCTTCTCCTTCTTCTGCTTCTTCTGCTTCACCCTCCAGACTTCACCTTCTCCGTCTCCTTCTTCTGCTTCTTCTGCTTCACCCTCCTGACTTCACCTTCTCCTTCTCCTTCTTCTGCTTCTTCTGCTTCGCCCTCCAGACTTCACCTTCTCCTTCTCCTTCTTCTGCTTCTTCTGCTTCACCCCCCTGACTTCAACTTCTCCTTCTCCTTCTTCTGCTTCTTCTGATTCACCCTCCTAACTTCACCTTCTCCTTCTCCTTCTTCTGCTTCTTCTGATTCACCCTCCAGACTTCATCTTCTCCTTCTCCTTCTTCTGCTTCTTCTGATTCACCCTCCAGACCTCACCTGCTCCTTCTCCTTCTTCTACTTCTTCTGATTCACCCTCCTGACTTCACCTTCTCCTTCTCCTTCTTCTACTTCTTCTGATTCACCCTCCAAACTTCACCTTCTCCTTCTCCTTCTTCCGCTTCTTCTGATTCACCCTCCAGACTTCACCTTCTCCTTCTCCTTCTTCTGCTTCTTCTGCTTCGCCCTCCAGACTTCACCTTCTCCTTCTCCTTCTTCTGCTTCTTCTGCTTCACCCCCCTGACTTCACCTTCTCCTTCTCCTTCTTCTGCTTCTTCTGATTCACCCTCCTAACTTCACCTTCTCCTGCTCCTTCTTCTGCTTCTTCTGATTCACCCTCCTGACTTCACCTTCTCCTTCTCCTTCTTCTGCTTCTTCTGATTCACCCTCCAGACTTCACCTTCTCCTTCTCCTTCTTCTGCTTCTTCTGATTCACCCTCCAGACTTCATCTTCTCCTTCTCCTTCTTCTGCTTCTTCTGATTCACCCTCCAGACCTCACCTGCTCCTTCTCCTTCTTCTACTTCTTCTGATTCACCCTCCTGACTTCACCTTCTCCTTCTCCTTCTTCTACTTCTTCTGATTCACCCTCCAAACTTCACCTTCTCCTTCTCCTTCTTCCGCTTCTTCTGATTCACCCTCCAGACTTCACCTTCTCCTTCTCCTTATTCTGCTTCTTCTGATTCACCCTCCAGACTTCACCTTCTCCTTCTCCTTCTTCTGCTTCTTCTGATTCACCCTCCAGACATCACCTTCTCCTTCTCCTTCTTCTACTTCTTCTGATTCACCCTCCAGACTTCACCTTCTCCTTCTCCTTCTTCTACTTCTTCTGATTCACCCTCCAGACTGCACCATCTCCTTCTCCTTCTTCTGCTTCTTCTGATTCACCCTCCAGACTTCACCTTCTCCTTCTCCTTTTTCTGCTTCTTCTGATTCACCCTCCAGACTTCACCTTCTCCTTCTCCTTCTTCTGCTTCTTCTGATACACCCTTCAGACTTCACCTTCTCCTTCTCCTTCTTCTACTTCTTCTGATTCACCCTCCAGACTTCATCTTCTCCTTCTCCTTCTTCTGCTTCTTCTGATTCACCCTCCAGACTTCACCTTCTCCTTCTCATTCTTCTGCTTCTTCTGATTCACCCTCCAGACTTCACCTTCTCCTTCTCCTTCTTCTACTTCTTCCGATTCACCCTCCAGACTTCACCTTCTCCTTCTCCTTCTTCTACTTCTTCTGATTCACCCTCCAGACTTCACCTTCTCCTTCTCCTTCTTCTGCTTCTTCTGATTCACCCTCCAAACTTCACCTTCTCCTTCTCCTTCTTCTGCTTCTTCTGATTCACCCTCCAGACTTCATCTTCTCCTTCTCCTTCTTCTGCTTCTTCTGATTCACCCTCCAGACTTCACCTTCTCCTTTTCCTTCTTCTTCTACTTCTGATTCACCCTCCAGACTTCGCCTTCTCCTTCTCCTTCTTCTACTTCTTCTGATTCACCCTCCAGACTTCACCTTCTCCTTCTTCTTCTACTTCTTCTGATTCACCCTCCAGTCTTCACCTTCTCCTTCTCCTTCTTCTGCTTCTTCTGATTCACCCTCCAGACTTCACCTTCTCCTTCTCCTTCTTCTGCTTCTTCTGATTCACCCTCCTGATTTCACCTTCTCCTTCTCCTTCTTCCGCTTCTCCTGATTCACCCTCCAGACATCACCTTCTCCTTCTCCTTCTTCTACTTCTTCTGATTCACCCTCCAGACTTCACCTTCTCCTTCTCCTTCTTCTACTTCTTCTGATTCACCCTCCAGACTTCACCTTCTCCTTCTCCTTCTTCTACTTCTTCTGATTCACCCTCCTGACTTCACCTTCTCCTTCTCCTTCTTCTGCTTCTTCTGCTTCACCCTCCAGACTTCACCTTCTCCTTCTCCTTCTTCTGCTTCTTCTGCTTCACCCTCCAGACTTCACCTTCTCCGTCTCCTTCTTCTGCTTCTTCTGCTTCACCCTCCTGACTTCACCTTCTCCTTCTCCTTCTTCTGCTTCTTCTGCTTCGCCCTCCAGACTTCACCTTCTCCTTCTCCTTCTTCTGCTTCTTCTGCTTCACCCCCCTGACTTCACCTTCTCCTTCTCCTTCTTCTGCTTCTTCTGATTCACCCTCCTAACTTCACCTTCTCCTGCTCCTTCTTCTGCTTCTTCTGATTCACCCTCCTGACTTCACCTTCTCCTTCTCCTTCTTCTGCTTCTTCTGATTCACCCTCCAGACTTCACCTTCTCCTTCTCCTTCTTCTGCTTCTTCTGATTCACCCTCCAGACTTCATCTTCTCCTTCTCCTTCTTCTGCTTCTTCTGATTCACCCTCCAGACCTCACCTGCTCCTTCTCCTTCTTCTACTTCTTCTGATTCACCCTCCAGACTTCATCTTCTCCTTCTCATTCTTTTGCTTCTTCTGATTCACCCTCCAGACTTCACCTTCTCCTTCTCCTTCTTCTGCTTCTTCTGATTCACCCTCCAGACTTCACCTTCTCCTTCTCCTTCTTCTACTTCTTCTGATTCACCCTCCTGACTTCACATTCTCCTTCTCCTTCTTCTACTTCTTCTGCTTCACCCTCCAGACTTCACCTTCTCCTTCTCCTTCTTCTACTTCTTCTGATTCACCCTCCAGACTTCACCTTCTCCTTCTCCTTCTTCTGCTTCTCCTGATTCACCCTCCAGACTTCACCTTCTCCTTCTCCTTATTCTGCTTCTTCTGATTCACCCTCCAGACTTCACCTTCTCCTTCTCCTTCTTCTGCTTCTTCTGATTCACCCTCCAGACTTCACCTTCTCCTTCTCCTTCTTCTGCTTCTTCTGATTCACCTTCCAGACTTCACCTTCTCCTTCTCCTTCTTCTACTTCTTCTGCTTCACCCCCCTGACTTCACCTTCTCCTTCTCCTTCTTCTGCTTCTTCTGATTCACCCTCCTAACTTCACCTTCTCCTTCTCCTTCTTCTGCTTCTTCTGATTCACCCTCGTGACTTCACCTTCTCCTTCTCCTTCTTCTGCTTCTTCTGATTCACCCTCCAGACTTCACCTACTCCTTCTCCTTCTTCTGCTTCTTCTGATTCACCCTCCAGACTTCACCTTCTCCTTCTCCTTCTTCTGCTTCTTCTGATTCACCCCCCAGACCTCACCTTCTCCTTCTCCTTCTTCTACTTCTTCTGATTCACCCTCCAGACTTCATCTTCTCCTTCTCCTTCTTCTGCTTCTTCTGATTCACCCTCCAGACTTCGCCTTCTCCTTCTCCTTCTTCTGCTTCTTCTGATTCACCCTCCAGACTTCACCTTCTCCTTCTCCTTCTTCTACTTCTTCTGATTCACCCTCCAGACTTCACCATCTCCTTCTCCTTCTTCTACTTCTTCTGATTCACCCTCCAATCTTCACCTTCTCCTTCTCCTTCTTCTGCTTCTTCTGCTTCACCCTCCAGACTTTACCTTCTCGTTCTCTTTCTTCTGCTTCTTCTGATTCACGCTCCAGACTTCACCATCTCCTTCTCCTTCTTCTGATTGTTCTGATTCTCCCTCCAGACTTCACCTTCTCCTTCTCCTTCTTCTGCTTCTTCTGATTCACCCTCCTGACTTCACCTTCTCCTTCTCCTTCTTCTGCTTCTTCTGCTTCACCCTCCTGACTTCACCTTCTCCTTCTCCTTCTTCTACTTCTTCTGATTCACCCTCCAGACTTCATCTTCTCCTTCTCCTTCTTCTACTTCTTCTGATTCACCCTCCAGACTTCACCTTCTCCTTCTCCTTCTTCTACTTCTTCTGATTCACCCTCCAGTCTTCACCTTCTCCTTCTCCTTCATCTACTTCTTCTGATTCATCCTCCAGACTTCACCTTCTCCTTCACCTTCTTCTGCTTCTTCTGATTCACCTCCAGACTTCACCTTCTCCTTCTCCTTCTTCTGCTTCTTCTGATTCACACTTCAGACTTCATCTTCTCCTTCTCCTTCTTCTGCTTCTTCTGATTCACCCTCCAGACCTCACCTTCTCCTTCTTATACATCTTCTGATTCACCCTCCAGACTTCATCTTCTCCTTCTCCTTCTTGTGCTTCTTCTGATTCACCCTCCAGACTTCACCTTCTCCTTCTCCTTCTTCTGCTTCTTCGGATTCACCCTCCAGACTTCGCCTTCTCCTTCTTCTACTTCTTCTGATTCACCCTCCAGACTTCACCTTCTCCTTCTCCTTCTTCTCCTTCTTCTGATTCACCCTCCAGTCTTCACCTTCTCCTTCTCCTTCTTCTGCTTCTTCTGATTCACCCTCCAGACTTCACCTTCTCCTTTTCCTTCTTCCGCCTCTTCTGATTCACCCTCCTGACTTCACCTTCTCCTTCTCCTTCTTCTGCTTCTTCTGATTCACCCTCCAGACTTCACCTTCTCCTTCTCCTTCTTCTACTTCTTCTGATTCACCCTCCAGACTTCTCCTTCTCCTTCTACTTCTTCTGCTTCTTCTGATTCAACCTCCAGAATTCACTTTCTCCTTCTCCTTCTTCTGCTTCTTCTGATTCACCCTCCAGACTTCAGCTTCTCCTTCTCCTTCTTCTACTTCTTCTGTTTCACCCTCCAGACTTCACCTTCTCCTTCTCCTGCTTCTGCTTCTTCTGATTCACCCTCCAGACTTCACCTTCTCCTTCTCCTTCGTCTACGTCTTCTGATTCACCCTCCAGACTACACCTTCTCCTTCTCCTTCTTCTACTTCTTCTGATTCACCCTCCAGACTTCACCTTCTCCTTCTCCTTCTTCTGCTTCTTCTGATTCACCCTCCAGACTTCACCTTCTCCTTCTCCTTCTTCTACTTCTTCTGATTCACACTCCAAACTTCACCTTCTCCTTCTCCTTCTTCTACTTCTTCTGATTCGCCCTCCAGACTTCACCTTCTCCTTCTCCTTCTTCTACTTCTTCTGCTTCTCCCTCCAGACTTCACCTTCTCCTTCTCCTTCTTCTGCTTCTTCTGATTCACCCTCCAGACTTCACCTTCTCCTTCTCCTTCTTCTACTTCTTCTGATTCACCCTCCAGACTTCACCTTCTCCTTCTCCATCTTCTACTTCTTCTGATTCACCCTCCAGACTTCACCTTCTCCTTCTCCTTCTTCTACTTCTTCTGATTCACCCTCCTGACTTCACCTTCTCCTTCTCCTTCTTCTGATTCTTCTGCTTCACCCTCCAGACTTCACCTTCTCCTTCTCCTTCTTCTGCTTCTTCTGATTCACCCTCCAGACCTCACCTTCTCCTTCTACTTCTTCTACTTCTTCTGATTCACCCTCCAGACTTCATCTTCTCCTTCTCCTTCTTCTGCTTCTTCTGATTCACCCTCCAGACTTCACCTTCTCCTTCTTCTGCTTCTTCTGATTCACCCTCCAGACTTCACCTTCTCCTTCTCCTTCTTCTACTTATTCTGATTCACCCTCCAGACATCACCTTCTCCTTCTCCTTCTTCTACTTCTTCTGATTCACCCTCCAGACTTCACCTTCTCCTTCTCCTTCTTCTGCTTCTTCTGATTCACCCTCCAGACTTCACCTTCTCCTTCTCCTTCTTCTGCTTCTTCTGCTTCACCCTCCTGACTTCACCTTCTCCTTCTCCTTCTTCTGCTTCTTCTGATTCACCCTCCAGACTTCACCTTCTTCTTCTCCTTCTTCTGCTTCTTCTGATTCACCCTCCAGACTTCACCTTCTCCTTCTCCTTTTCTACTTCTTCTGATTCACCCTCCAGACTTCAGTTTCTCCTTCTCCTTCTTCTACTTCTTCTGATTCACCCTCCAGTCTTCACCTTCTCCTTCTCCTTCTTCTGCTTCTTCTGTTTCACCCTCCAGACTTCACCTTCTCCTTCTCTTTCTTCTGCTTCTTCTGATTCACCCTCCAGACTTCACCTTCTCCTTCTCCTTCTTCTGATTCTTCTGATTCACCCTCCAGACTTCACCTTCTCCTTCTCCTTCTTCTGCTTCTTCTGATTCACCCTCCTGACTTCACCATCTCCTTCTCCTTCTTCTGCTTCTTCTGATTCACCCTCCAGACTTCACCTTCTCCTTCTCCTTCTTCTGCTTCTTCTGATTCACCCTCCAGACTTCACCTTCTCCTTCTCCTTCTTTTACTTCTTCTGATTCACCCTCCAGACTTCACCTTCTCCTTCTCCTTCTTCTACTTCTTCTAATTCACCCTCCAGACTTCACCTTCTCCTTCTCCTTCTTCTGCTTCTTCTGATTCACCCTCCAGACTTCACCTTCTCCTTCTCCTTCTTCTGCTTCTTCTGCTTCACCCTCCTGACTTCACCTTCTCCTTCTCCTTCTTCTACTTCTTCTGATTCACCCTCCAGACTTCACCTTCTCCTTCTCCTTCTTCTGCTTCTTCTGCTACACCCTCCAGACTTCACCTTCTCCTTCTCCTTCTTCTGCTTCTTCTGATTCACCCTCCAGACCTCACCTTCTCCTTCTACTTCTTCTACTTCTTCTGATTCACCCTCCAGACTTCATCTTCTCCTTCTCCTTCTTCTGCTTCTTCTGATTCACCCTCCAGACTTCACCTTCTCCTTCTT
The DNA here is from genome assembly GCF_052327205.1 of Somniosus microcephalus. Lineage (NCBI taxonomy): Eukaryota > Metazoa > Chordata > Chondrichthyes > Squaliformes > Somniosidae > Somniosus > Somniosus microcephalus. The sequence continues at coordinate 43,237 of NW_028225459.1, read as the reverse complement.
CTGCTTCTTCTGATTCACCCTCCAGACTTCACCTTCTCCTTCTCCTTCTTCTACTTATTCTGATTCACCCTCCAGACATCACCTTCTCCTTCTCCTTCTTCTACTTCTTCTGATTCACCCTCCAGACTTCACCTTCTCCTTCTCCTTCTTCTGCTTCTTCTGATTCACCCTCCAGACTTCACCTTCTCCTTCTCCTTCTTCTGCTTCTTCTGCTTCACCCTCCTGACTTCACCTTCTCCTTCTCCTTCTTCTACTTCTTCTGATTCACCCTCCAGACTTCACCTTCTCCTTCTCCTTATTCTGCTTCTTCTGCTTCACCCTCCAGACTTCACCTTCTCCTTCTCCTTCTTCTGCTTCTTCTGCTTCGCCCTCCAGACTTCACCTTCTCCTTCTCCTTCTTCTGCTTCTTCTGCTTCACCCTCCAGACTTCACCTTCTCCTTCTCCTTCTTCTGCTTCTTCTGCTTCACCCTCCTGACTTCACCTTCTCCTTCTCCTTCTTCTACTTCTTCTGATTCACCCTCCAGACTTCACCTTCTCCTTCTCCTTCTTCTGCTTCTTCTGCTTCACCCTCCAGACTTCACCTTCTCCTTCTCCTTCTTCTGCTTCTTCTGCTGCGCCCTCCAGAATTCACCTTCTCCTTCTCCTTCTTCTGCTTCTTCTGCTTCACCCTCCAGACTTCACCTTCTCCTTCTCCTTCTTCTACTTCTTTTGCTTCACCCCCCTGACTTCACCTTCTCCTTCTCCTTCTTCTGCTTCTTCTGATTCACCCTCCAGACTTCACCTTCTCCTTCTCCTTCTTCTGCTTCTTCTGATTCACCCCCCAGACCTCACCTTCTCCTTCTCCTTCTTCTACTTCTTCTGATTCACCCTCCAGACTTCATCTTCTCCTTCTCCTTCTTCTGCTTCTTCTGATTCACCCTCCAGACTTCACCTTCTCCTTCTCCTTCTTCTGCTTCTTCTGATTCACCCTCCAGACTTCACCTTCTCCTTCTCCTTTTCTACTTCTTCTGATTCACCCTCCAGACTTCAGTTTCTCCTTCTCCTTCTTCTACTTCTTCTGATTCACCCTCCAGTCTTCACCTTCTCCTTCTCCTTCTTCTGCTTCTTCTGCTTCACCCTCCAGACTTCACCTTCTCCTTCTCTTTCTTCTGCTTCTTCTGATTCACCCTCCAGACTTCACCTTCTCCTTCTCCTTCTTCTGATTCTTCTGATTCACCCTCCAGACTTCACCTTCTCCTTCTCCTTCTTCTGCTTCTTCTGATTCACCCTCCTGACTTCACCATCTCCTTCTCCTTCTTCTACTTCTTCTGATTCACCCTCCTGACTTCACCTTCTCCTTCTCCTTCTTCTACTTCTTCTGATTCACCCTCCAAACTTCACCTTCTCCTTCTCCTTCTTCCGCTTCTTCTGATTCACCCTCCAGACTTCACCTTCTCCTTCTCCTTATTCTGCTTCTTCTGATTCACCCTCCAGACTTCACCTTCTCCTTCTCCTTCTTCTGCTTCTTCTGATTCACCCTCCAGACATCACCTTCTCCTTCTCCTTCTTCTACTTCTTCTGATTCACCCTCCAGACTTCACCTTCTCCTTCTCCTTCTTCTACTTCTTCTGATTCACCCTCCAGACTGCACCATCTCCTTCTCCTTCTTCTGCTTCTTCTGATTCACCCTCCTGACTTCACCATCTCCTTCTCCTTCTTCTACTTCTTCTGATTCACCCTCCTGACTTCACCTTCTCCTTCTCCTTCTTCTACTTCTTCTGATTCACCCTCCAAACTTCACCTTCTCCTTCTCCTTCTTCCGCTTCTTCTGATTCACCCTCCAGACTTCACCTTCTCCTTCTCCTTATTCTGCTTCTTCTGATTCACCCTCCAGACTTCACCTTCTCCTTCTCCTTCTTCTGCTTCTTCTGATTCACCCTCCAGACATCACCTTCTCCTTCTCCTTCTTCTACTTCTTCTGATTCACCCTCCAGACTTCACCTTCTCCTTCTCCTTCTTCTACTTCTTCTGATTCACCCTCCAGACTGCACCATCTCCTTCTCCTTCTTCTGCTTCTTCTGATTCACCCTCCAGACTTCACATTCTCCTTCTCCTTTTTCTGCTTCTTCTGATTCACCCTCCAGACTTCACCTTCTCCTTCTCCTTCTTCTGCTTCTTCTGAAACACCCTTCAGACTTCACCTTCTCCTTCTCCTTCTTCTACTTCTTCTGATTCACCCTCCAGACTTCATCTTCTCCTTCTCCTTCTTCTGCTTCTTCTGATTCACCCTCCAGACTTCACCTTCTCCTTCTCATTCTTCTGCTTCTTCTGATTCACCCTCCAGACTTCACCTTCTCCTTCTCTTTCTTCTACTTCTTCTGATTCACCCTCCAGACTTCACCTTCTCCTTCTCCTTCTTCTACTTCTTCTGATTCACCCTCCAGACTTCACCTTCTCCTTCTCCTTCTTCTGCTTCTTCTGATTCACCCTCCAGACTTCACCTTCTCCTTCTCCTTCTTCTGCTTCTTCTGATTCACCCTCCAGACTTCATCTTCTCCTTCTCCTTCTTCTGCTTCTTCTGATTCACCCTCCAGACTTCACCTTCTCCTTTTCCTTCTTCTTCTACTTCTGATTCACCCTCCAGACTTCGCCTTCTCCTTCTCCTTCTTCTACTTCTTCTGATTCACCCTCCAGACTTCACCTTCTCCTTCTTCTTCTACTTCTTCTGATTCACCCTCCAGTCTTCACCTTCTCCTTCTCCTTCTTCTGCTTCTTCTGATTCACCCTCCAGACTTCACCTTCTCCTTCTCCTTCTTCTGCTTCTTCTGATTCACCCTCCAGACTTCACCTTCTCCTTCTCCTTCTTCTGCTTCTTCTGATTCACCCCCCAGACCTCACCTTCTCCTTCTCCTTCTTCTACTTCTTCTGATTCACCCTCCAGACTTCATCTTCTCCTTCTCCTTCTTCTGCTTCTTCTGATTCATCCTCCAGACTTCACCTTCTCCTTCTCCTTCTTCTGCTTCTTCTGATTCACCCTCCAGACTTCACCTTCTCCTTCTCCTTTTCTACTTCTTCTGATTCACCCTCCAGACTTCAGTTTCTCCTTCTCCTTCTTCTACTTCTTCTGATTCACCCTCCAGTCTTCACCTTCTCCTTCTCCTTCTTCTGCTTCTTCTGCTTCACCCTCCAGACTTCACCTTCTCCTTCTCTTTCTTCTGCTTCTTCTGATTCACCCTCCAGACTTCACCTTCTCCTTCTCCTTCTTCTGATTCTTCTGATTCACCCTCCAGACTTCACCTTCTCCTTCTCCTTCTTCTGCTTCTTCTGATTCACCCTCCTGACTTCACCATCTCCTTCTCCTTCTTCTACTTCTTCTGATTCACCCTCCTGACTTCACCTTCTCCTTCTCCTTCTTCTACTTCTTCTGATTCACCCTCCAAACTTCACCTTCTCCTTCTCCTTCTTCCGCTTCTTCTGATTCACCCTCCAGACTTCACCTTCTCCTTCTCCTTATTCTGCTTCTTCTGATTCACCCTCCAGACTTCACCTTCTCCTTCTCCTTCTTCTGCTTCTTCTGATTCACCCTCCAGACATCACCTTCTCCTTCTCCTTCTTCTACTTCTTCTGATTCACCCTCCAGACTTCACCTTCTCCTTCTCCTTCTTCTACTTCTTCTGATTCACCCTCCAGACTGCACCATCTCCTTCTCCTTCTTCTGCTTCTTCTGATTCACCCTCCTGACTTCACCATCTCCTTCTCCTTCTTCTACTTCTTCTGATTCACCCTCCTGACTTCACCTTCTCCTTCTCCTTCTTCTACTTCTTCTGATTCACCCTCCAAACTTCACCTTCTCCTTCTCCTTCTTCCGCTTCTTCTGATTCACCCTCCAGACTTCACCTTCTCCTTCTCCTTATTCTGCTTCTTCTGATTCACCCTCCAGACTTCACCTTCTCCTTCTCCTTCTTCTGCTTCTTCTGATTCACCCTCCAGACATCACCTTCTCCTTCTCCTTCTTCTACTTCTTCTGATTCACCCTCCAGACTTCACCTTCTCCTTCTCCTTCTTCTACTTCTTCTGATTCACCCTCCAGACTGCACCATCTCCTTCTCCTTCTTCTGCTTCTTCTGCTTCACCCTCCAGACTTCACATTCTCCTTCTCCTTTTTCTGCTTCTTCTGATTCACCCTCCAGACTTCACCTTCTCCTTCTCCTTCTTCTGCTTCTTCTGAAACACCCTTCAGACTTCACCTTCTCCTTCTCCTTCTTCTACTTCTTCTGATTCACCCTCCAGACTTCATCTTCTCCTTCTCCTTCTTCTGCTTCTTCTGATTCACCCTCCAGACTTCACCTTCTCCTTCTCATTCTTCTGCTTCTTCTGATTCACCCTCCAGACTTCACCTTCTCCTTCTCTTTCTTCTACTTCTTCTGATTCACCCTCCAGACTTCACCTTCTCCTTCTCCTTCTTCTACTTCTTCTGATTCACCCTCCAGACTTCACCTTCTCCTTCTCCTTCTTCTGCTTCTTCTGATTCACCCTCCAGACTTCACCTTCTCCTTCTCCTTCTTCTGCTTCTTCTGATTCACCCTCCAGACTTCATCTTCTCCTTCTCCTTCTTCTGCTTCTTCTGATTCACCCTCCAGACTTCACCTTCTCCTTTTCCTTCTTCTTCTACTTCTGATTCACCCTCCAGACTTCGCCTTCTCCTTCTCCTTCTTCTACTTCTTCTGATTCACCCTCCAGACTTCACCTTCTCCTTCTTCTTCTACTTCTTCTGATTCACCCTCCAGTCTTCACCTTCTCCTTCTCCTTCTTCTGCTTCTTCTGATTCACCCTCCAGACTTCACCTTCTCCTTCTCCTTCTTCTGCTTCTTCTGATTCACCCTCCTGATTTCACCTTCTCCTTCTCCTTCTTCCGCTTCTCCTGATTCACCCTCCAGACATCACCTTCTCCTTCTCCTTCTTCTACTTCTTCTGATTCACCCTCCAGACTTCACCTTCTCCTTCTCCTTCTTCTACTTCTTCTGATTCACCCTCCAGACTTCACCTTCTCCTTCTCCTTCTTCTACTTCTTCTGATTCACCCTCCTGACTTCACCTTCAACTTCTCCTTCTTCTGCTTCTTCTGCTTCACCCTCCAGACTTCACCTTCTCCTTCTCCTTCTTCTGCTTCTTCTGCTTCACCCTCCAGACTTCACCTTCTCCGTCTCCTTCTTCTGCTTCTTCTGCTTCACCCTCCTGACTTCACCTTCTCCTTCTCCTTCTTCTGCTTCTTCTGCTTCGCCCTCCAGACTTCACCTTCTCCTTCTCCTTCTTCTGCTTCTTCTGCTTCACCCCCCTGACTTCACCTTCTCCTTCTCCTTCTTCTGCTTCTTCTGATTCACCCTCCTAACTTCACCTTCTCCTGCTGCTTCTTCTGCTTCTTCTGATTCACCCTCCTGACTTCACCTTCTCCTTCTCCTTCTTCTGCTTCTTCTGATTCACCCTCCAGACTTCACCTTCTCCTTCTCCTTCTTCTGCTTCTTCTGATTCACCCTCCAGACTTCATCTTCTCCTTCTCCTTCTTCTGCTTCTTCTGCTTCACCCTCCAGACCTCACCTGCTCCTTCTCCTTCTTCTACTTCTTCTGATTCACCCTCCAGACTTCATCTTCTCCTTCTCATTCTTTTGCTTCTTCTGATTCACCCTCCAGACTTCACCTTCTCCTTCTCCTTCTTCTGCTTCTTCTGATTCACCCTCCAGACTTCACCTTCTCCTTCTCCTTCTTCTACTTCTTCTGATTCACCCTCCTGACTTCACATTCTCCTTCTCCTTCTTCTACTTCTTCTGCTTCACCCTCCAGACTTCACCTTCTCCTTCTCCTTCTTCTACTTCTTCTGATTCACCCTCCAGACTTCACCTTCTCCTTCTCCTTCTTCTGCTTCTCCTGATTCACCCTCCAGACTTCACCTTCTCCTTCTCCTTATTCTGCTTCTTCTGATTCACCCTCCAGACTTCACCTTCTCCTTCTCCTTCTTCTGCTTCTTCTGATTCACCCTCCAGACTTCACCTTCTCCTTCTCCTTCTTCTGCTTCTTCTGATTCACCTTCCAGACTTCACCTTCTCCTTCTCCTTCTTCTACTTCTTCTGCTTCACCCCCCTGACTTCACCTTCTCCTTCTCCTTCTTCTGCTTCTTCTGATTCACCCTCCTAACTTCACCTTCTCCTTCTCCTTCTTCTGCTTCTTCTGATTCACCCTCGTGACTTCACCTTCTCCTTCTCCTTCTTCTGCTTCTTCTGATTCAGCCTCCAGACTTCACCTTCTCCTTCTCCTTCTTCTGCTTCTTCTGATTCACCCTCCAGACTTCACCTTCTCCTTCTCCTTCTTCTGCTTCTTCTGATTCACCCCCCAGACCTCACCTTCTCCTTCTCCTTCTTCTACTTCTTCTGATTCACCCTCCAGACTTCATCTTCTCCTTCTCCTTCTTCTGCTTCTTCTGATTCACCCTCCAGACTTTGCCTTCTCCTTCTCCTTCTTCTGCTTCTTCTGATTCACCCTCCAGACTTCACCTTCTCCTTCTCCTTCTTCTACTTCTTCTGATTCACCCTCCAGACTTCACCTTCTCCTTCTCCTTCTTCTACTTCTTCTGATTCACCCTCCAGTCTTCACCTTCTCCTTCTCCTTCTTCTGCTTCTTCTGCTTCACCCTCCAGACTTCACCTTCTCGTTCTCTTTCTTCTGCTTCTTCTGATTCACCCTCCAGACTTCACCATCTCCTTCTCCTTCTTCTGATTGTTCTGATTCTCCCTCCAGACTTCACCTTCTCCTTCTCCTTCTTCTGCTTCTTCTGATTCACCCTCCTGACTTCACCTTCTCCTTCTCCTTCTTCTACTTCTTCTGATTCACCCTCCTGACTTCACCTTCTCCTTCTCCTTCTTCTACTTCTTCTGCTTCACCCTCCAGACTTCACCTTCTCCTTCTCCTTCTACTTCTTCTGATTCACCCTCCAGACTTCACCTTCTCCTTCTCCTTCTTCTGCTTCTTCTGATTCACCCTCCAGACTTCACCTTCTCCTTCTCCTTATTCTGCTTCTTCTGATTCACCCTCCAGACTTCACCTTCTCCTTCTCCTTCTTCTGCTTCTTCTGATTCACCCTCCAGACTTCACCTTCTCCTTCTCCTTCTTCTACTTCTTCTGATTCACCCTCCAGACTTCACCTTCTCCTTCTCCTTCTTCTACTTCTTCAGATTCACCCTCCAGCCTGCACCATCTCCTTCTCCTTCTTCTGCTTCTTCTGATTCACCCTCCAGACTTCACCTTCTCCTTCTCCTTTTTCTGCTTCTTCTGATTCACCCTCCAGACTTCACCTTCTCCTTCTCCTTCTTCTGCTTCTTCTGATACACCCTTCAGACTTCACCTTCTCCTTCTCCTTCTTCTGCTTCTTCTGATTCACCCTCCAGACCTCACCTTCTCCTTCTCCTTCTTCTACTTCTTCTGATTCACCCTCCAGACTTCATCTTCTCCTTCTCCTTCTTCTGCTTCTTCTGATTCACCCTCCAGACTTCACCTTCTCCTTCTCCTTCTTCTGCTTCTTCTGATTCACCCTCCAGACTTCACCTTCTTCTTCTCCTTCTTCTACTTCTTCTGATTCACCCTCCAGACTTCACCTTCTCCTTCTCCTTCTTCTACTTCTTCTGATTCACCCTCCAGACTTCACCTTCTCCTTCTCCTTCTTCTGCTTCTTCTGATTCACCCTCCAGACTTCACCTTCTCCTTCTCCTTCTTCTGCTTCTTCTGCTTCACCCTCCTGACTTCACCTTCTCCTTCTCCTTCTTCTACTTCTTCTGATTCACCCTCCAGACTTCACCTTCTCCTTCTCCTTCTTCTGCTTCTTCTGCTTCACCCTCCAGACTTCACCTTCTCCTTCTCCTTCTTCTGCTTCTTCTGCTTCGCCCTCCAGACTTCACCTTCTCCTTCTCCTTCTTCTGCTTCTTCTGCTTCGCCCTCCAGACTTCACCTTCTCCTTCTCCTTCTTCTGCTTCTTCTGCTTCACCCTCCTGACTTCACCTTCTCCTTCTCCTTCTTCTACTTCTTCTGATTCACCCTCCAGACTTCACCTTCTCCTTCTCCTTCTGCTTCTTCTGCTTCACCCTCCAGACTTCACCTTCTCCTTCTCCTTCTTCTGCTTCTTCTGCTGCGCCCTCCAGAATTCACCTTCTCCTTCTCCTTCTTCTGCTTCTTCTGCTTCACCCTCCAGACTTCACCTTCTCCTTCTCCTTCTTCTACTTCTTCTGCTTCACCCCCCTGACTTCACCTTCTCCTTCTCCTTCTTCTGCTTCTTCTGATTCACCCTCCTAACTTCACCTTCTCCTTCTCCTTCTTCTGCTTCTTCTGATTCACCCTACTGACTTCACCTTCTCCTTCTCCTTCTTCTGCTTCTTCTGATTCACCCTCCGGACTTCACCTTCTCCTTCTCCTTCTTCTGCTTCTTCTGATTCACACTCCAGACTTCACCTTCTCCTTCTCCTTCTTCTACTTCTTCTGATTCACCCTCCAGACTTCACCTTCTCCTTCTCCTTCTTCTACTTCTTCTGATTCACCCTCCAGACTTCACCTTCTCCTTCTCCTTCTTCTGCTTCTTCTGATTCACCCTCCAGACTTCACCTTCTCCTTCTCCTTCTTCTGCTTCTTCTGATTCACCCTCCAGACTTCATCTTCTCCTTCTCCTTCTTCTGCTTCTTCTGATTCACCCTCCAGACTTCACCTTCTCCTTTTCCTTCTTCTTCTACTTCTGATTCACCCTCCAGACTTCGCCTTCTCCTTCTCCTTCTTCTACTTCATCTGATTCACCCTCCAGACTTCACCTTCTCCTTCTTCTTCTACTTCTTCTGATTCACCCTCCAGTCTTCACCTTCTCCTTCTCCTTCTTCTGCTTCTTCTGATTCACCCTCCAGACTTCACCTTCTCCTTCTCCTTCTTCTGCTTCTTCTGATTCACCCTCCTGATTCACCTTCTCCTTCTCCTTCTTCTGCTTCTCCTGATTCACCCTCCAGACATCACCTTCTCCTTCTCCTTCTTCTACTTCTTCTGATTCACCCTCCAGACTTCACCTTCTCCTTCTACTTCTTCTGCTTCTTCTGATTCACCCCCCAGACATCACCTTCTCCTTCTCCTTCTTCTACTTCTTCTGATTCACCCTCCAGACTTCACCTTCTCCTTCTCCTTCTTCTGCTTCTTCTGCTTCACCCTCGAGACTTCACCTTCTCCTTCTCCTTCTTCTGCTTCTTCTGATTCACCCTCCAGACTTCGCCTTCTCCTTCTCCTTCTTCTGCTTCTTCTGATTCACCCTCCAGACTTCATCTTCTCCTTCTCCTTCTTCTGCTTCTTCTGATTCACCCTCCAGACTTCACCTTCTCCTTCTCCTTCTTCTGCTTCTTCTGATTCTCCCTCCAGACTTCGCCTTTTCCTTCTCCTTCTTCTACTTCTTCTGATTCGCCCTCCAGACTTCACCTTCTCCTTCTCCTTCTTCTACTTCTTCTGATTCACCCTCCAGTCTTCACCTACTCCTTCTCCTTCTTCTGCTTCTTCTGATTCACCCTCCAGACTTCACCTTCTCCTTCTTCTGCTTCTTCTGATTCACCCTCCTGACTTCACCTTCTCCTTCTCCTTCTTCTGCTTCTTCTGATTCACCCTCCAGACTTCACCTTCTCCTTCTCCTTCTTCTACTTCTTCTGATTCACCATCCAGACTTCACCTTCTCCTTCTACTTCTTCTGCTTCTTCTGATTCACCCTCCAGACTTCACCTTCTCCTTCTCCTTCTTCTGCTTCTTCTGATTCACCCTCCAGACTTCTCCTTCTCCTTCTCCTTCTTCTGCTTCTTCTGATTCACTCTCCAGACTTCACCTTCTCCTTCTCCTTCTTCTGCTTCTTCTGATTCACCCTCCAGACTTCACCTTCTCCTTCTCCTTCTTCTACTTCTTCTGATTCACCCTCCAGACTTCACCTTCTCCTTCTCCTTCTTCTGCTTCTTCTGATTCACCCTCCAGACTTCACCTTCTCCTTCTCCTTCGTCTACTTCTTCGGATTCACCCTCCAGACTACACCTTCTCCTTCTCCTTCTTCTGCTTCTTCTGCTTCACCCTCCAGACTTCACCTTCTCCTTCTCCTTCTTCTACTTCGTCTGATTCACCCTCCAGACTTCACCTTCTCCTTCTCCTTCTTCTACTTCTTCTGATTCACCCTCCTGACTTCACCTTCTCCATCTCCTTCTTCTGCTTCTTCTGCTTCACCCTCCAGACTTCATCTTCTCCTTCTCCTTCTTCTGCTTCTTCTGCTTCACCCTCCAGACTTCACCTTCTCCTTCTCCTTCTTCTGCTTCTTCTGCTTCACCCTCCTGACTTCACCTTCTCCTTCTCCTTCTTCTACTTCTTCTGATTCACCCTCCAGACTTCACCTTCGCCTTCTCCTTCTTCTGCTTCTTCTGCTTCACCCTCCAGACTGCACCCTCTCCTTCTCCTTCTTCTGCTTCTTCTGCTTCGCCCTCCAGACTTCACCTTCTCCTTTTCCACTTCTGCTTATTCTGCTTCACCCTCCAGACTTCACCTTCTCCTTCTCCTTCTTCTGCTTCTTCTACTTCACCCTCCAGACTTCACCTTCTCCTTCTCCTTCTTCAGCTTCTTCTGCTGCGCCCTCCAGACTTCACCTTCTCCTTCTCCTTCTTCTGCTTCTTCTGCTTCACCTTCCTGACTTCACCTTCTCCTTCTCCTTCTTCTGCTTCTTCTGATTCACCCTCCTAACTTCATCTTCTCCTTCTCCTTCTTCTGCTTCTTCTGATTCAGCCTCCTGACCTCACCTTCTCCTTCTCCTTCTTCTGCTTCTTCTGATTCACCTTCCAGACTTCACCTTCTCCTTCTCCTTCTTCTGCTTCTTCTGATTCTCCCTCCAGACTTCACCTTCTCCTTCTCCTTCTTCTGCTTCTTCTGCTTCTCACTCCTGACTTCACCTTCTCCTTCTCCTTCTTCTACTTCTTCTGATTCACCCTCCAGACTTCACCTTCTCCTTCTCCTTCTTCTGCTTCTTCTGCTTCACCTTCCAGACTTCACCTTCTCCTTCTACTTCTCCTGCTTCTTCTGCTGCGCCCTCCAGACTTCACCTTCTCCTTCTCCTTCTTCTGCTTCTTCTCCTTCACCTTCCTGACTTCACCTTCTCCTTCTCCTTCTTCTACTTCTTCTGCTTCACCCCCCTGACTTCAACTTCTCCTTCTCCTTCTTCTGCTTCTTCTGATTCACCCTACTAACTTCACCTTCTCCTTCTCCTTTTTCTGCTTCTTCTGATTCACCCTCCTGACCTCACCTTCTCCTTCTCCTTCTTCTGCTTCTTCTGATTCACCCTCCAGACTTCACCTTCTCCTTCTCCTTCTTCTGCTTCTTCTGATTCACCCTCCAGACTTCACCTTCTCCTTCTCCTTCTTCTGCTTCTTCTGATTCACCCTCCTGACCTCACCTTCTCCTTCTCCTTCTTCTACTTCTTCTGATTCACCCTCCAGACTTCATCTTCGCCTTCTCCTTCTTCTGCTTCTTCTGATTCACCCTCCAGACTTCACCTTCTCCTTCTCCTTCTTCTGCTTCTTCTGATTCACCCTCCAGACTTCACCTTCTCCTTCTCCTTCTTCTACTTCTTTTGATTCACCCTCCAGACTTCACCTTCTCCTTCTCCTTCTTCTACTTCTTCTGATTCACCCTCCAGTCTTCACCTTCTCCTTCTACTTCTTCTGCTTCTTCTGCTTCACTCTCCAGACTTCATCTTCTCCTTCTCTTTCTTCTGCTTCTTCTGATTCACCCTCCAGACTTCACCTTCTCCTTCTCCTTCTTCTGATTCTTCTGATTCACCCTCCAGACTTCACCTTCTCCTTCCCCTTCTTCTGCTTCTTCTGATTCACCCTCCTGACTTCACCTTCTCCTTCTCCTTCTTCTACTTCTACTGATTCACCCTCCTGACTTCACCTTCTCCTTCTCCTTCTTCTCCTTCTTCTGCTTCACCCTCCAGACTTCACCTTCTCCTTCTCCTTCTTCTACTTCTTCTGATTCACCCTCCGGACTTCACCTTCTCCTTCTCCTTCGTCTGCTTCTTCTGATTCACCCTCCAGACTTCACCTTCTCCTTCTTATTCTGCTTCTTCTGATTCACCCTCCAGACTTCACCTTCTCCTTCTCCTTCTTCTGCTTCTTCTGATACACCCTCCAGACTTCACCTTCTCCTTCTCCTTCTTCTGCTTCTTCTGATTCACCCTCCAGACTTCACCTTCTCCTTCTCCTTCTTCTACTTCTTCTGATTCACCCTCCAGACTTCATCTTCTCCTTCTCCTTCTTCTACTTCTTCTGATTCACCCTCCAGACTTCACCTTCTCCTTCTCCTTCTTCTACTTCTTCTGATTCACCCTCCAGACTTCACCTTCTCCTTCTCCTTCATCTACTTCTTCTGATTCACCCTCCAGACTTCACCTTCTCCTTCACCTTCTTCTGCTTCTTCTGATTCACCTCCAGACTTCACCTTCTCCTTCTCCTTCTTCTGCTTCTTCTGATTCACCCTTCAGACTTCACCTTCTCCTTCTCCTTCTTCTGCTTCTTCTGATTCACCCTCCAGACCTCACCTTCTCCTTCTTATACATCTTCTGATTCACCCTCCAGACTTCATCTTCTCCTTCTCCTTCTTGTGCTTCTTCTGATTCACCCTCCAGACTTCACCTTCTCCTTCTCCTTCTTCTGCTTCTTCTGATTCACCCTCCAGACTTCGCCTTCTCCTTCTTCTACTTCTTCTGATTCACCCTCCAGACTTCACCTTCTCCTTCTCCTTCTTCTACTTCTTCTGATTCACCCTCCAGTCTTCACCTTCTCCTTCTCCTTCTTCTGCTTCTTCTGATTCACCCTCCAGACTTCACCTTCTCCTTCTCCTTCTTCCGCCTCTTCTGATTCACCCTCCTGACTTCACCTTCTCCTTCTCCTTCTTCTGCTTCTTCTGATTCACCCTCCAGACTTCACCTTCTCCTTCTCCTTCTTCTACTTCTTCTGATTCACCCTCCAGACTTCTCCTTCTCCTTCTACTTCTTCTGCTTCTTCTGATTCAACCTCCAGAATTCACCTTCTCCTTCTCCTTCTTCTGCTTCTTCTGATTCACCCTCCAGACTTCACCTTCTCCTTCTCCTTCTTCTACTTCTTCTGTTTCACCCTCCAGACTTCACCTTCTCCTTCTCCTGCTTCTGCTTCTTCTGATTCACCCTCCAGACTTCACCTTCTCCTTCTCCTTCGTCTACATCTTCTGATTCACCCTCCAGACTACACCTTCTCCTTCTCCTTCTTCTACTTCTTCTGATTCACCTTGCAGACTTCACCTTCTCCTTCTCCTTCTTCTGCTTCTTCTGATTTACCCTCCAGACTTCACCTTCTCCTTCTCCTTCTTCTACGTCTTCTGATTCACTCTCCAAACTTCACCTTCTCCTTCTCCTTCTTCTACTTCTTCTGATTCACCCTCCAGACTTCACCTTCTCCTTCTCCTTCTTCTACTTCTTCTGCTTCTCCCTCCAGACTTCACCTTCTCCTATTCCTTCTTCTGCTTCTTCTGATTCACCCTCCAGACTTCACCTTCTCCTTCTCCTTCTTCTGCTTCTTCTGATTCACCCTCCAGACTTCGCCTTCTCCTTCTCCTTCTTCTGCTTCTTCTGATTCACCCTCCAGACTTCATCTTCTCCTTCTCCTTCTTCTGCTTCTTCTGATTCACCCTCCAGACTTCACCTTCTCCTTCTCCTTCTTCTGCTTCTTCTGATTCACCCTCCAGACTTCGCCTTTTCCTTCTCCTTCTTCTACTTCTTCTGATTCACCCTCCAGACTTCACCTTCTCCTTCTCCTTCTTCTACTTCTTCTGATTCACCCTCCAGTCTTCACCTACTCCTTCTCCTTCTTCTGCTTCTTCTGATTCACCCTCCAGACTTCAACTTCTCCTTCTTCTGCTTCTTCTGATTCACCCTCCTGACTTCACCTTCTCCTTCTCCTTCTTCTGCTTCTTCTGATTCACCCTCCAGACTTCACCTTCTCCTTCTCCTTCTTCTACTTCTTCTGATTCACCATCCAGACTTCACCTTCTCCTTCTACTTCTTCTGCTTCTTCTGATTCACCCTCCAGACTTCACCTTCTCCTTCTCCTTCTTCTGCTTCTTCTGATTCACCCTCCAGACTTCTCCTTCTCCTTCTCCTTCTTCTGCTTCTTCTGATTCACTCTCCAGACTTCACCTTCTCCTTCTCCTTCTTCTGCTTCTTCTGATTCACCCTCCAGACTTCACCTTCTCCTTCTCCTTCTTCTACTTCTTCTGATTCACCCTCCAGACTTCACCTTCTCCTTCTCCTTCTTCTGCTTCTTCTGATTCACCCTCCAGACTTCACCTTCTCCTTCTCCTTCGTCTACTTCTTCGGATTCCCCCTCCAGACTACACCTTCTCCTTCTCCTTCTTCTGCTTCTTCTGCTTCACCCTCCAGACTTCACCTTCTCCTTCTCCTTCTTCTACTTCGTCTGATTCACCCTCCAGACTTCACCTTCTCCTTCTCCTTCTTCTACTTCTTCTGATTCACCCTCCTGACTTCACCTTCTCCATCTCCTTCTTCTGCTTCTTCTGCTTCACCCTCCAGACTTCATCTTCTCCTTCTCCTTCTTCTGCTTCTTCTGCTTCACCCTCCAGACTTCACCTTCTCCTTCTCCTTCTTCTGCTTCTTCTGCTTCACCCTCCTGACTTCACCTTCTCCTTCTCCTTCTTCTACTTCTTCTGATTCACCCTCCAGACTTCACCTTCGCCTTCTCCTTCTTCTGCTTCTTCTGCTTCACCCTCCAGACTGCACCCTCTCCTTCTCCTTCTTCTGCTTCTTCTGCTTCGCCCTCCAGACTTCACCTTCTCCTTTTCCACTTCTGCTTATTCTGCTTCACCCTCCAGACTTCACCTTCTCCTTCTCCTTCTTCTGCTTCTTCTGCTTCACCCTCCTGACTTCACCTTCTCCTTCTCCTTCTTCTACTTCTTCTGATTCACCCTCCAGACTTCACCTTCTCCTTCTCCTTCTTCTGATTCTTCTACTTCAACCTCCAGACTTCACCTTCTCCTTCTCCTTCTTCAGCTTCTTCTGCTGCGCCCTCCAGACTTCACCTTCTCCTTCTCCTTCTTCTGCTTCATCTGCTTCACCTTCCTGACTTCACCTTCTCCTTCTCCTTCTTCTACTTCTTCTGCTTCATCCCCTTAATTCACCTTCTCCTTCTCCTTCTTCTGCTTCTTCTGATTCACCCTCCTAACTTCATCTTCTCCTTCTCCTTCTTCTGCTTCTTCTGATTCAGCCTCCTGACCTCACCTTCTCCTTCTCCTTCTTCTGCTTCTTCTGATTCACCCTCCAGACTTCACCTTCTCCTTCTCCTTCTTCTGCTTCTTCTGATTCTCCCTCCAGACTTCACCTTCTCCTTCTCCTTCTTCTGCTTCTTCTGCTTCTCACTCCTGACTTCACCTTCTCCTTCTCCTTCTTCTACTTCTTCTGATTCACCCTCCAGACTTCACCTTCTCCTTCTCCTTCTTCTGCTTCACCTTCCAGACTTCACCTTCTCCTTCTACTTCTTCTGCTTCTTCTGCTGCGCCCTCCAGACTTCACCTTCTCCTTCTCCTTCTTCTGCTTCTTCTCCTTCACCTTCCTGACTTCACCTTCTCCTTCTCCTTCTTCTACTTCTTCTGCTTCACCACCCTGACTTCAACTTCTCCTTCTCCTTCTTCTGCTTCTTCTGATTCACCCTCCAGACTTCGCCTTCTCCTTCTCCTTCTTCTGCTTCTTCTGATTCACCCTCCAGACTTCATCTTCTCCTTCTCCTTCTTCTGCTTCTTCTGATTCACCCTCCAGACTTCACCTTCTCCTTCTCCTTCTTCTGCTTCTTCTGATTCACCCTCCAGACTTCGCCTTTTCCTTCTCCTTCTTCTACTTCTTCTGATTCACCCTCCAGACTTCACCTTCTCCTTCTCCTTCTTCTACTTCTTCTGATTCACCCTCCAGTCTTCACCTACTCCTTCTCCTTCTTCTGCTTCTTCTGATTCACCCTCCAGACTTCAACTTCTCCTTCTTCTGCTTCTTCTGATTCACCCTCCTGACTTCACCTTCTCCTTCTCCTTCTTCTGCTTCTTCTGATTCACCCTCCAGACTTCACCTTCTCCTTCTCCTTCTTCTACTTCTTCTGATTCACCATCCAGACTTCACCTTCTCCTTCTACTTCTTCTGCTTCTTCTGATTCACCCTCCAGACTTCACCTTCTCCTTCTCCTTCTTCTGCTTCTTCTGATTCACCCTCCAGACTTCTCCTTCTCCTTCTCCTTCTTCTGCTTCTTCTGATTCACTCTCCAGACTTCACCTTCTCCTTCTCCTTCTTCTGCTTCTTCTGATTCACCCTCCAGACTTCACCTTCTCCTTCTCCTTCTTCTACTTCTTCTGATTCACCCTCCAGACTTCACCTTCTCCTTCTCCTTCTTCTGCTTCTTCTGATTCACCCTCCAGACTTCAACTTCTCCTTCTCCTTCGTCTACTTCTTCGGATTCACCCTCCAGACTACACCTTCTCCTTCTCCTTCTTCTGCTTCTTCTGCTTCACCCTCCAGACTTCACCTTCTCCTTCTCCTTCTTCTACTTCGTCTGATTCACCCTCCAGACTTCACCTTCTCCTTCTCCTTCTTCTACTTCTTCTGATTCACCCTCCTGACTTCACCTTCTCCATCTCCTTCTTCTGCTTCTTCTGCTTCACCCTCCAGACTTCATCTTCTCCTTCTCCTTCTTCTGCTTCTTCTGCTTCACCCTCCAGACTTCACCTTCTCCTTCTCCTTCTTCTGCTTCTTCTGCTTCACCCTCCTGACTTCACCTTCTCCTTCTCCTTCTTCTACTTCTTCTGATTCACCCTCCAGACTTCACCTTCGCCTTCTCCTTCTTCTGCTTCTTCTGCTTCACCCTCCAGACTGCACCCTCTCCTTCTCCTTCTTCTGCTTCTTCTGCTTCGCCCTCCAGACTTCACCTTCTCCTTTTCCACTTCTGCTTATTCTGCTTCACCCTCCAGACTTCACCTTCTCCTTCTCCTTCTTCTGCTTCTTCTGCTTCACCCTCCTGACTTCACCTTCTCCTTCTCCTTCTTCTACTTCTTCTGATTCACCCTCCAGACTTCACCTTCTCCTTCTCCTTCTTCTGCTTCTTCTACTTCAACCTCCAGACTTCACCTTCTCCTTCTCCTTCTTCAGCTTCTTCTGCTGCGCCCTCCAGACTTCACCTTCTCCTTCTCCTTCTTCTGCTTCATCTGCTTCACCTTCCTGACTTCACCTTCTCCTTCTCCTTCTTCTACTTCTTCTGCTTCATCCCCTTAATTCACCTTCTCCTTCTCCTTCTTCTGCTTCTTCTGATTCACCCTCCTAACTTCATCTTCTCCTTCTCCTTCTTCTGCTTCTTCTGATTCAGCCTCCTGACCTCACCTTCTCCTTCTCCTTCTTCTGCTTCTTCTGATTCACCCTCCAGACTTCACCTTCTCCTTCTCCTTCTTCTGCTTCTTCTGATTCTCCCTCCAGACTTCACCTTCTCCTTCTCCTTCTTCTGCTTCTTCTGCTTCTCACTCCTGACTTCACCTTCTCCTTCTCCTTCTTCTACTTCTTCTGATTCACCCTCCAGACTTCACCTTCTCCTTCTCCTTCTTCTGCTTCTTCTGCTTCACCTTCCAGACTTCACCTTCTCCTTCTACTTCTTCTGCTTCTTCTGCTGCGCCCTCCAGACTTCACCTTCTCCTTCTCCTTCTTCTGCTTCTTCTCCTTCACCTTCCTGACTTCACCTTCTCCTTCTCCTTCTTCTACTTCTTCTGCTTCACCACCCTGACTTCAACTTCTCCTTCTCCTTCTTCTGCTTCTTCTGATTCACCCTACTAACTTCACCTTCTCCTTCTCCTTTTTCTGCTTCCTCTGATTCACCCTCCTGACCTCACCTTCTCCTTCTCCTTCTTCTGCTTCTTCTGATTCACCCTCCAGACTTCACCTTCTCCTTCTCCTTCTTCTGCTTCTTCTGATTCACCCTCCAGACTTCACCTTCTCCTTCTCCTTCTTCTGCTTCTTCTGATTCACCCTCCTGACCTCACCTTCTCCTTCTCCTTCTTCTACTTCTTCTGATTCACCCTCCAGACTTCATCTTCGCCTTCTCCTTCTTCTGCTCCTTCTGATTCACCCTCCAGACTTCACCTTCTCCTTCTCCTTCTTCTGCTTCTTCTGATTCACCCTCCAGACTTCACCTTCTCCTTCTCCT
The DNA here is from genome assembly GCF_052327205.1 of Somniosus microcephalus. Lineage (NCBI taxonomy): Eukaryota > Metazoa > Chordata > Chondrichthyes > Squaliformes > Somniosidae > Somniosus > Somniosus microcephalus. The sequence continues at coordinate 24,957 of NW_028225459.1, read as the reverse complement.
TCTTCTACTTCTTTTGATTCACCCTCCAGACTTCACCTTCTCCTTCTCCTTCTTCTACTTCTTCTGATTCACCCTCCAGTCTTCACCTTCTCCTTCTACTTCTTCTGCTTCTTCTGCTTCACTCTCCAGACTTCATCTTCTCCTTCTCTTTCTTCTGCTTCTTCTGATTCACCCTCCAGACTTCACCTTCTCCTTCTCCTTCTTCTGATTCTTCTGATTCACCCTCCAGACTTCACCTTCTCCTTCCCCTTCTTCTGCTTCTTCTGATTCACCCTCCTGACTTCACCTTCTCCTTCTCCTTCTTCTACTTCTACTGATTCACCCTCCTGACTTCACCTTCTCCTTCTCCTTCTTCTCCTTCTTCTGCTTCACCCTCCAGACTTCACCTTCTCCTTCTCCTTCTTCTACTTCTTCTGATTCACCCTCCAGACTTCACCTTCTCCTTCTCCTTCGTCTGCTTCTTCTGATTCACCCTCCAGACTTCACCTTCCCCTTCTTATTCTGCTTCTTCTGATTCACCCTCCAGACTTCACCTTCTCCTTCTCCTTCTTCTGCTTCTTCTGATTCACCCTCCAGACTTCACCTTCTCCTTCTCCTTCTTCTGCTTCTTCTGATTCACCCTCCAGACTTCACCTTCTCCTTCTCCTTCTTCTACTTCTTCTGATTCACCCTCCAGACTTCATCTTCTCCTTCTCCTTCTTCTACTTCTTCTGATTCACCCTCCAGACTTCACCTTCTCCTTCTCCTTCTTCTACTTCTTCTGATTCACCCTCCAGACTTCACCTTCTCCTTCTCCTTCATCTACTTCTTCTGATTCACCCTCCAGACTTCACCTTCTCCTTCACCTTCTTCTGCTTCTTCTGATTCACCTCCAGACTTCACCTTCTCCTTCTCCTTCTTCTGCTTCTTCTGATTCACCCTTCAGACTTCACCTTCTCCTTCTCCTTCTTCTGCTTCTTCTGATTCACCCTCCAGACCTCACCTTCTCCTTCTTATACATCTTCTGATTCACCCTCCAGACTTCATCTTCTCCTTCTCCTTCTTGTGCTTCTTCTGATTCACCCTCCAGACTTCACCTTCTCCTTCTCCTTCTTCTGCTTCTTCCGATTCTCCCTCCAGACTTCACCTTCTCCTTCTCCTTCTTCTGCTTCTTCTGCTTCTCACTCCTGTCTTCACCTTCTCCTTCTCCTTCTTCTACTTCTTCTGATTCACCCTCCAGACTTCACCTTCTCCTTCTCCTTCTTCTGCTTCTTCTGCTTCACCTTCCAGACTTCACCTTCTCCTTCTACTTCTTCTGCTTCTTCTGCTGCGCCCTCCAGACTTCACCTTCTCCTTCTCCTTCTTCTGCTTCTTCTCCTTCACCTTCCTGACTTCACCTTCTCCTTCTCCTTCTTCTACTTCTTCTGCTTCACCCCCCTGACTTCAACTTCTCCTTCTCCTTCTTCTGCTTCTTCTGATTCACCCTACTAACTTCACCTTCTCCTTCTCCTTTTTCTGCTTCTTCTGATTCACCCTCCTGACCTCACCTTCTCCTTCTCCTTCTTCTGCTTCTTCTGATTCACCCTCCAGACTTCACCTTCTCCTTCTCCTTCTTCTGCTTCTTCTGATTCACCCTCCAGACTTCACCTTCTCCTTCTCCTTCTTCTGCTTCTTCTGATTCACCCTCCTGACCTCACCTTCTCCTTCTCCTTCTTCTACTTCTTCTGATTCACCCTCCAGACTTCATCTTCGCCTTCTCCTTCTTCTGCTTCTTCTGATTCACCCTCCAGACTTCACCTTCTCCTTCTCCTTCGTCTGCTTCTTCTGATTCACCCTCCAGACTTCACCTTCTCCTTCTTATTCTGCTTCTTCTGATTCACCCTCCAGACTTCACCTTCTCCTTCTCCTTCTTCTGCTTCTTCTGATTCACCCTCCTGACCTCACCTTCTCCTTCTCCTTCTTCTCCTTCTTCTGCTTCACCCTCCAGACTTCACCTTCTCCTTCTCCTTCTTCTACTTCTTCTGATTCACCCTCCAGACTTCACCTTCTCCTTCTCCTTCGTCTGCTTCTTCTGATTCACCCTCCAGACTTCACCTTCTCCTTCTTATTCCGCTTCTTCTGATTCACCCTCCAGACTTCACCTTCTACTTCTCCTTCTTCTGCTTCTTCTGATTCACCCTCCAGACTTCACCTTCTCCTTCTCCTTCTTCTGCTTCTTCTGATTCACCCTCCAGACTTCACCTTCTCCTTCTCCTTCTTCTACTTCTTCTGATTCACCCTCCAGACTTCATCTTCTCCTTCTCCTTCTTCTACTTCTTCTGATTCACCCTCCAGACTTCACCTTCTCCTTCTCCTTCTTCTACTTCTTCTGATTCACCCTCCAGACTTCACCTTCTCCTTCTCCTTCATCTACTTCTTCTGATTCACCCTCCAGACTTCACCTTCTCCTTCACCTTCTTCTGCTTCTTCTGATTCACCTCCAGACTTCACCTTCTCCTTCTCCTTCTTCTGCTTCTTCTGATTCACCCTTCAGACTTCACCTTCTCCTTCTCCTTCTCCTGCTTCTTCTGATTCACCCTCCAGACCTCACCTTATCCTTCTTATACATCTTCTGATTCACCCTCCAGACTTCATCTTCTCCTTCTCCTTCTTGTGCTTCTTCTGATTCACCCTCCAGACTTCACCTTCTCCTTCTCCTTCTTCTGCTTCTTCTGATTCACCCTCCAGACTTCGCCTTCTCCTTCTTCTACTTCTTCTGATTCACCCTCCAGACTTCACCTTCTCCTTCTCCTTCTTCTACTTCTTCTGATTCACCCTCCAGTCTTCACCTTCTCCTTCTCCTTCTTCTGCTTCTTCTGATTCACCCTCCAGACTTCACCTTCTCCTTCTCCTTCTTCCGCCTCTTCTGATTCACCCTCCTGACTTCACCTTCTCCTTCTCCTTCTTCTGCTTCTTCTGATTCACTCTCCAGACTTCACCTTCTCCTTCTCCTTCTTCTACTTCTTCTGATTCACCCTCCAGACTTCTCCTTCTCCTTCTACTTCTTCTGCATCTTCTGATTCAACCTCCAGAATTCACCTTCTCCTTCTCCTTCTTCTGCTTCTTCTGATTCACCCTCCAGACTTCACCTTCTCCTTCTCCTTCTTCTACTTCTTCTGTTTCACCCTCCAGACTTCACCTTCTCCTTCTCCTGCTTCTGCTTCTTCTGATTCACCCTCCAGACTTCACCTTCTCCTTCTCCTTCGTCTACATCTTCTGATTCACCCTCCAGACTACACCTTCTCCTTCTCCTTCTTCTACTTCTTCTGATTCACCCTCCAGACTTCACCTTCTCCTTCTCCTTCTTCTGCTTCTTCTGATTTACCCTCCAGACTTCACCTTCTCCTTCTCCTTCTTCTACTTCTTCTGATTCACACTCCAAGCTTCACCTTCTCCTTCTCCTTCTTCTACTTCTTCTGATTCACCCTCCAGACTTCACCTTCTCCTTCTCCTTCTTCTACTTCTTCTGCTTCTCCCTCCAGACTTCACCTTCTCCTTCTCCTTCTTCTGCTTCTTCTGATTCACCCTCCAGACTTCACCTTCTCCTTCTCCTTCTTCTACTTCTTCTGATTCACCCTCCAGACTTCACCTTCTCCTTCTCCTTCTTCTACTTCTTCTGATTCACCCTCCAGACTTCACCTTCTCCTTCTCCTTCTTCTACTTCTTCTGATTCACCCTCCTGACTTCACCTTCTCCTTCTCCTTCTTTTGCTTCTTCTGCTTCACCCTCCAGACTTCACCTTCTCCTTCTCCTTCTTCTGCTTCTTCTGATTCACCCTCCAGACCTCACCTTCTACTTCTCCTTCTTCTACTTCTTCTGATTCACCCTCCAGACTTCATCTTCTCCTTCTCCTTCTTCTGCTTCTTCTGATTCACCCTCCAGACTTCACCTTCTCCTTCTCCTTCTTCTGCTTCTTCTGATTCACCCTCCAGACATCACCTTCTCCTTCTCCTTCTTCTACTTCTTCTGATTCACCCTCCAGACTTCACCTTCTCCTTCTCCTTCTTCTACTTCTTCTGATTCACCCTCCAGACTTCACCTTCTCCTTCTCCTTCTTCTGCTTCTTCTGATTCACCCTCCAGACTTCACCTTCTCCTTCTCCTTCTTCTGCTTCTTCTGCTTCACCCTCCTGACTTCACCTTCTCCTTCTCCTTCTTCTACTTCTTCTGATTCACCCTCCAGACTTCACCTTCTCCTTCTCCTTCTTCTGCTTCTTCTGCTTCACCCTCCAGACTTCACCTTCTCCTTCTCCTTCTTCTGCTTCTTCTGCTTCGCCCTCCAGACTTCACCTTCTCCTTCTCCTTCTTCTGCTTCTTCTGCTTCACCCTCCAGACTTCACCTTCTCCTTCTCCTTCTTCTGCTTCTTCTGCTTCACCCTCCTGACTTCACCTTCTCCTTCTCCTTCTTCTACTTCTTCTGATTCACCCTCCAGACTTCACCTTCTCCTTCTCCTTCTTCTGCTTCTTCTGCTTCACCCTCCAGACTTCACCTTCTCCTTCTCCTTCTTCTGCTTCTTCTGCTGTGCCCTCCAGAATTCACCTTCTCCTTCTCCTTCTTCTGCTTCTTCTGCTTCACCCTCCAGACTTCACCTTCTCCTTCTCCTTCTTCTACTTCTTCTGCTTCACCCCCCTGACTTCACCTTCTCCTTCTCCTTCTTCTGCTTCTTCTGATTCACCCTCCTAACTTCACCTTCTCCGTCTCCTTCTTCTGCTTCTTCTGATTCACCCTCCTGACTTCACCTTCTCCTTCTCCTTCTTCTGCTTCTTCTGATTCACCCTCCAGACTTCACCTTCTCCTTCTCCTTCTTCTGCTTCTTCTGATTCACCCTCCAGACTTCACCTTCTCCTTCTCCTTCTTCTGCTTCTTCTGATTCACCCCCCAGACCTCACGTTCTCCTTCTCCTTCTTCTACTTCTTCTGATTCACCCTCCAGACTTCACCTTCTCCTTCTCCTTCTTCTGCTTCTTCTGATTCACCCTCCAGACTTCACCTTCTCCTTCTCCTTCTTCTACTTCTTCTGATTCACCCTCCAGACTTCAGTTTCTCCTTCTCCTTCTTCTACTTCTTCTGATTCACCCTCCAGTCTTCACCTTCTCCTTCTCCTTCTTCTGCTTCTTCTGCTTCACCCTCCAGACTTCACCTTCTCCTTCTCTTTCTTCTGCTTCTTCTGATTCACCCTCCAGACTTCACCTTCCCCTTCTCCTTCTTCTGATTCTTCTGATTTACCCTCCAGACTTCACCTTCTCCTTCTCCTTCTTCTGCTTCTTCTCATTCACCCTCCTGACTTCACCTTCTCCTTCTCCTTCTTCTACTTCTTCTGATTCACCCTCCTGACTTCACCTTCTCCGTCTCCTTCTTCTACTTCTTCTGCTTCACCCTCCAGACTTCACCTTCCCCTTCTCCTTCTTCTACTTCTTCTGATTCACCCTCCAAACTTCACCTTCTCCTTCTCCTTTTTCTGCTTCTTCTGATTCACCCTCCAGACTTCACCTTCTCCTTCTCCTTATTCTGCTTCTTCTGATTCACCCTCCAGACTTCACCTTCTCCTTCTCCTTCTTCTACTTCTTCTGATTCACCCTCCAGACTTCACCTTCTCCTTCTCCTTCTTCTACTTCTTCTGATTCACCCTCCAGACTGCACCATCTCCTTCTCCTTCTTCTGCTTCTTCTGATTCACCCTCCAGACTTCACCTTCTCCTTCTCCTTTTTCTGCTTCTTCTGATTCACCCTCCAGACTTCACCTTCTCCTTCTCCTTCTTCTGCTTCTTCTGATACTCCCTTCAGACTTCACCTTCTCCTTCTCCTTCTTCTGCTTCTTCTGATTCACCCTCCAGACCTCACCTTCTCCTTCTCCTTCTTCTACTTCTTCTGATTCACCCTCCAGACTTCATCTTCTCCTTCTCCTTCTTCTGCTTCTTCTGATTCACCCTCCAGACTTCACCTTCTCCTTCTCCTTCTTCTGCTTCTTCTGATTCACCCTCCAGACTTCACCTTCTCCTTCTCCTTCTTCTACTTCTTCTGATTCACCCTCCAGACTTCACCTTCTCCTTCTCCTTCTTCTACTTCTTCTGATTCACCCTCCAGACTTCACCTTCTCCTTCTCCTTCTTCTGCTTCTTCTGATTCACCCTCCAGACTTCACCTTCTCCTTCTCCTTCTTCTGCTTCTTCTGATTCACCCTCCAGACTTCATCTTCTCCTTCTCCTTCTTCTGCTTCTTCTGATTCACCCTCCAGACTTCACCTTCTCCTTTTCCTTCTTCTTCTACTTCTGATTCACCCTCCAGACTTCGCCTTCTCCTTCTCCTTCTTCTACTTCTTCTGATTCACCCTCCAGACTTCACCTTCTCCTTCTTCTTCTACTTCTTCTGATTCACCCTCCAGTCTTCACCTTCTCCTTCTCCTTCTTCTGCTTCTTCTGATTCACCCTCCAGACTTCACCTTCTCCTTCTCCTTCTTCTGCTTCTTCTGATTCACCCTCCTGACTTCACCTTCTCCTTCTCCTTCTTCTGCTTCTCCTGATTCACCCTCCAGACATCACCTTCTCCTTCTCCTTCTTCTACTTCTTCTGATTCACCCTCCAGACTTCACCTTCTCCTTCTACTTCTTCTGCTTCTTCTGATTCACCCCCCAGTCATCACCTTCTCCTTCTCCTTCTTCTACTTCTTCTGATTCACCCTCCAGACTTCACCTTCTCCTTCTCCTTCTTCTGCTTCTTCTGCTTCACCCTCGAGACTTCACCTTCTCCTTCTCCTTCTTCTGCTTCTTCTGATTCAACCTCCAGACTTCACCTTCTCCTTCTCCTTCTTCTGCTTCTTCTGATTCACCCTCCAGACTTCATCTTCTCCTTCTCCTTCTTCTGCTTCTTCTGATTCACCCTCCAGACTTCACCTTCTCCTTCTCCTTCTTCTACTTCTTCTGATTCACCATCCAGACTTCACCTTCTCCTTCTACTTCTTCTGATTCTTCTGATTCACCCTCCAGACTTCACCTTCTCCTTCTCCTTCTTCTGCTTCTTCTGATTCACCCTCCAGACTTCTCCTTCTCCTTCTCCTTCTTCTGCTTCTTCTGATTCACTCTCCAGACCTCACCTTCTCCTTCTCCTTCTTCTGCTTCTTCTGATTCACCCTCCAGACTTCACCTTCTCCTTCTCCTTCTTCTACTTCTTCTGATTCACCCTCCAGACTTCACCTTCTCCTTCTCCTTCTTCTGCTTCTTCTGATTCACCCTCCAGACTTCACCTTCTCCTTCTCCTTCGTCTACTTCTTCGGATTCACCCTCCAGACTACACCTTCTCCTTCTCCTTCTTCTGCTTCTTCTGCTTCACCCTCCTGACTTCACCTTCTCCTTCTCCTTCTTCTACTTCGTCTGATTCACCCTCCAGACTTCACCTTCTCCTTCTCCTTCTTCTACTTCTTCTGATTCACCCTCCTGACTTCACCTTCTCCATCTCCTTCTTCTGCTTCTTCTGCTTCACCCTCCAGACTTCACCTTCTCCTTCTCCTTCTTCTGCTTCTTCTGCTTCACCCTCCAGACTTCACCTTCTCCTTCTCCTTCTTCTGCTTCTTCTGCTTCACCCTCCTGACTTCACCTTCTCCTTCTCCTTCTTCTACTTCTTCTGATTCACCCTCCAGACTTCACCTTCGCCTTCTCCTTCTTCTGCTTCTTCTGCTTCACCCTCCAGACTGCACCCTCTCCTTCTCCTTCTTCTGCTTCTTCTGCTTCGCCCTCCAGACTTCACCTTCTCCTTTTCCACTTCTGCTCCTTCTGCTTCACCCTCCAGACTTCACCTTCTCCTTCTCCTTCTTCTGCTTCTTCTCCTTCACCCTCCTGACTTCACCTTCTCCTTCTCCTTCTTCTACTTCTTCTGATTCACCCTCCAGACTTCACCTTCTCCTTCTCCTTCTTCAGCTTCTTCTGCTTCACCCTCCAGACTTCACCTTCTCCTTCTCCTTCTTCAGCTTCTTCTGCTGCGCCCTCCAGACTTCACCTTCTCCTTCTCCTTCTTCTGCTTCTTCTGCTTCACCTTCCTGACTTCACCTTCTCCTTCTCCTTCTTCTACTTCTTCTGCTTCATCCCCTTAATTCACCTTCTCCTTTTCCTTCTTCTGCTTCTTCTGATTCACCCTCCTAACTTCATCTTCTCCTTCTCCTTCTTCTGCTTCTTCTGATTCAGCCTCCTGACCTCACATTCTCCTTCTCCTTCTTCTGCTTCTTCTGATTCACCCTCCAGACTTCACCTTCTCCTTCTCCTTCTTCTGCTTCTTCTGATTCTCCCTCCAGACTTCACCTTCTCCTTCTCCTTCTTCTGCTTCTTCTGCTTCACACTCCTGACTTCACCTTCTCCTTCTCCTTCTTCTACTTCTTCTGATTCACCCTCCAGACCTCACCTTCTCCTTCTCCTTCTTCTGCTTCTTCTGATTCACCCTCCAGACTTCACCTTCTCCTTCTCCTTCTTCTGCTTCTTCTGATTCTCCCTCCAGACTTCACCTTCTCCTTCTCCTTCTTCTGCTTCTTCTGCTTCACCCTCCAGACTTCAGCTTCTCCTTCTACTTCTTCTGCTTCTTCTGCTGCGCCCTCCAGACTTCACCTTCTCCTTCTCCTTCTTCTGCTTCTTCTCCTTCACCTTCCTGACTTCACCTTCTCCTTCTCCTTCTTCTACTTCTTCTGCTTCACCACCCTGACTTCAACTTCTCCTTCTCCTTCTTCTGCTTCTTCTGATTCACCCTACTAACTTCACCTTCTCCTTCTCCTTCTTCTGCTTCTTCTGATTCACCCTCCTGACCTCACCTTCTCCTTCTCCTTCTTCTGCTTCTTCTGATTCACCCTCCAGACTTCACCTTCTCCTTCTCCTTCTTCTGCTTCTTCTGATTCACCCTCCAGACTTCACCTTCTCCTTCTCCTTCTTCTGCTTCTTCTGATTCACACTCCTGACCTCACCTTCTCCTTCTCCTTCTTCTACTTCTTCTGATTCACCCTCCAGACTTCATCTTCGCCTTCTCCTTCTTCTGCTTCTTCTGATTCACCCTCCAGACTTCACCTTCTCCTTCTCCTTCTTCTGCTTCTTCTGATTCACCCTCCAGACTTCACCTTCTCCTTCTCCTTCTTCTACTTCTTCTGATTCACCCTCCAGACTTCACCTTCTCCTTCTCCTTCTTCTACTTCTTCTGATTCACCCTCCAGTCTTCACCTTCTCCTTCTACTTCTTCTGCTTCTTCTGCTTCACCCTCCAGACTTCACCTTCTCCTTCTCTTTCTTCTGCTTCTTCTGATTCACCCTCCAGACTTCACCTTCTCCTTCTCCTTCTTCTGATTCTTCTGATTCACCCTCCAGACTTCACATTCTCCTTCCCCTTCTTCTGCTTCTTCTGATTCACCCTCCTGACTTCATCTTCTCCTTCTCCTTCTTCTACTTCTTCTGATTCACCCTCCTGACTTCACCTACTCCTTCTCCTTCTTCTCCTTCTTCTGCTTCACCCTCCAGACTTCACCTTCTCCTTCTCCTTCTTCTACTTCTTCTGACTCACCCTCCAGACTTCACCTTCTCCTTCTCCTTCGTCTGCTTCTTCTGATTCACCCTCCAGACTTCACCTTCTCCTTCTTATTCTGCTTCTTCTGATTCACCCTCCAGACTTCACCTTCTCCTTCTCCTTCTTCTGCTTCTTCTGATTCACCCTCCAGACTTCACCTTCTCCTTCTCCTTCTTCTACTTCTTCTGATTCACCCTCCAGACTTCATCTTCTCCTTCTCCTTCTTCTACTTCTTCTGATTCACCCTCCAGACTTCACCTTCTCCTTCTCCTTCTTCTACTTCTTCTGATTCACCCTCCAGACTTCACCTTCTCCTTCTCCTTCATCTACTTCTTCTGATTCACCCTCCAGACTTCACCTTCTCCTTCACCTTCTTCTGCTTCTTCTGATTCACCCTTCAGACTTCACCTTCTCCTTCTCCTTCTTCTGCTTCTTCTGATTCACCCTCCAGACCTCACCTTCTCCTTCTTATACATCTTCTGATTCACCCTCCAGACTTCATCTTCTCCTTCTCCTTCTTGTGCTTCTTCTGATTCACCCTCCAGACTTCACCTTCTCCTTCTCCTTCTTCTGCTTCTTCTGATTCACCCTCCAGACTTCGCCTTCTCCTTCTTCTACTTCTTCTGATTCAACCTCCAGACTTCACCTTCTCCTTCTCCTTCTTCTACTTCTTCTGATTCACCCTCCAGTCTTCATCTTCTCCTTCTCCTTCTTCTGCTTCTTCTGATTCACCCTCCAGACTTCACCTTCTCCTTCTCCTTCTTCCGCCTCTTCTGATTCACCCTCCTGACTTCACCTTCTCCTTCTCCTTCTTCTGCTTCTTCTGATTCACCCTCCAGACTTCACCTTCTCCTTCTCCTTCTTCTACTTCTTCTGATTCACCCTCCAGACTTCTCCTTCTCCTTCTACTTCTTCTGCTTCTTCTGATTCAACCTCCAGAATTCACCTTCTCCTTCTCCTTCTTCTGCTTCTTCTGATTCACCCTCCAGACTTCACCTTCTCCTTCTCCTTCTTCTACTTCTTCTGTTTCACCCTCCAGACTTCACCTTCTCCTTCTCCTGCTTCTGCTTCTTCTGATTCACCCTCCAGACTTCACCTTCTCCTTCGTCTACGTCTTCTGATTCACCCTCCAGACTACACCTTCTCCTTCTCCTTCTTCTACTTCTTCTGATTCACCCTCCAGACTTCACCTTCTCCTTCTCCTTCTTCTGCTTCTTCTGATTCACCCTCCAGACTTCACCTTCTCCTTCTCCTTCTTCTACTTCTTCTGATTCACACTCCAAACTTCACCTTCTCCTTCTCCTTCTTCTACTTCTTCTGATTCACCCTCCAGACTTCACCTTCTCCTTCTCCTTCTTCTACTTCTTCTGCTTCTCCCTCCAGACTTCACCTTCTCCTTCTCCTTCTTCTGCTTCTTCTGATTCACCCTCCAGACTTCACCTTCTCCTTCACCTTCTTCTACTTCTTCTGATTCACCCTCCAGACTTCACCTTCTCCTTCTCCTTCTTCTACTTCTTCTGACTCACCCTCCAGACTTCACCATCTCCTTCTCCTTCATCTACTTCTTCTGATTCACCCTCCTGACTTCACCTTCTCCTTCTCCTTCTTCTGCTTCTTCTGCTTCACCCTCCAGACTTCACCTTCTCCTTCTCCTTCTTCTGCTTCTTCTGCTTCACCCTCCAGACTTCACCTTCTCCTTCTCCTTCTTCTGCTTCTTCTGCTTCACCCTCCTGACTTCACCTTCTGCTACTCCTTCTTCTACTTCTTCTGATTCACCCTCCAGACTTCACCTTCTCCTTCTCCTTCATCTGCTTTTTCTGCTTCACCCTCCAGAATTCACCTTCTCCTTCTCCTTCTTCTGCTTCTTCTGCTTCACCCTCCAGACTTCACCTTCTCCTTCTCCTTCTTCTGCTTCTTCTGCTTCACCCTCCAGACTTCACCTTCTCCTTCTCCTTCTTCTGCTTCTTCTGCTTCACCCTCCTGACTTCACCTTCTCCTTCTCCTTCTTCTACTTCTTCTGATTCACCCTCCAGACTTCACCTTCTCCTTCTCCTTCTTCTGCTTCTACGGCTTCACCCTCCAGACTTCACCTTCTCCTTCTCCTTCTTCTGCTTCTTCTGCTGCGCCCTCCAGACTTGACCTTCTCCTTCTCCTTCTTCTGCTTCTTCTGCTTCACCCTCCTGACTTCACCTTCTCCTTCTCCTTCTTCTACTTCTTCTGCTTCACCCCCCTGACTTCACCTTCTCCTTCTCCTTCTTCTGCTTCTTCTGATTCACCCTCCTAACTTCACCTTCTCCTTCTCCTTCTTCTGCTTCTTCTGATTCACCCTCCTGACTTCACCATCTCCTTCTCCTTCTTCTGCTTCTTCTGATCCACCCTCCAGACATCACCTTCTGCTTCTCCTTCTTCTGTTTCTTCTGATTCACCCTCCAGACCTCACCTTCTCCTTCTCATTCTTCTACTTCTTCTGATTCACCCTCCAGACTTCATCTTCTCCTTCTCCTTCTTCTGCTTCTTCTGATTCACCCTCCAGACTTCACCTTCTCCTTCTCCTTCTTCTGCTTCTTCTGATTCACCCTCCAGACTTCACCTTCTCCTTCTCCTTCTTCTACTTCTTCTAATTCACCCTCCAGACTTCACCTTCTTCTTCTCCTTCTTCTACTTCTTCTGATTCACCCTCCAGTCTTCACCTTCTCCTTCTCCTTCTTCTGCTTCTTCTGCTTCACCCTCCAGACTTCACCTTCTCCTTCTCTTTCTTCTGCATCTTCTGATTCACCCTCCAGACTTCACCTTCTCCTTCTCCTTCTTCTGATTCTTCTGGTTCACCCTCCAGACTTCACCTTCTCCTTCTCCTTCTTCTGCTTCTTCTGATTCACCCTCGTGACTTCACCTTCTCCTTCTCCTACTTCTACTTCTTCTGATTCACCCTCCTGACTTCACCTTCTCCTTCTCCTTCTTCTACTTCTTCTGCTTTACCCTCCAGACTTCACCTTCTCCTTCTCCTTCTTCTACTTCTTCTGATTCACCCTCCAGACTTCACCTTCTCCTTCTCCTTCTTCTGCTTCTACTGATTCACCCTCCAGACTTCACCTTCTCCTTCTCCTAATTCTGCTTCTTCTGGTTCACCCTCCAGACTTCACCTTCTCCTTCTCCTTCTTCTGCTTCTTCTGATTCACCATCCAGACTTCACCTTCTCCTTCTCCTTCTTCTGCTTCTTCTGATTCACCCTCCAGACTTCACCTTCTCCTTCTCCTTCTTCTTCTTCTTCTGATTCACCCTCCAGACTTCATCTTCTCCTTCTCCTTCTTCTGCTTCTTCTGATTCACCCTCCAGACTTCACCTTCTCCTTCTCCTTCTTCTGCTTCTTCTGATTCACCCTCCAGACTTCACCTTCCCCTTCTCCTTCTTCTACTTCTTCTGATTCACCCTCCAGACTTCACCTTCTCCTTCTCCTTCTTCTACTTCTTCTGATTCACCCTCCGGACTTCACCTTCTCCTTCTCCTTCTTCTGCTTCTTCTGATTCACCCTCCAGACTTCACCTTCTCCTTCTCCTTCTTCTGCTTCTTCTGATTCACCCTCCAGACTTCACCTTCTCCTTCTCCTTTTTCTGCTTCTTCTGATTCACCCTTCAGACTTCACCTTCTCCTTCTCCTTCTTCTGCTTCTTCTGATTCACCCTCCAGATCTCACCTTCTCCTTCTCCTTCTTCTACTTCTTCTGATTCACCCTCCAGACTTCATCTTCTCCTTCTCCTTCTTCTGCTTCTTCTGATTCACCCTCCAGATTTCACCTTCTCCTTCTACTTCTTCTGCTTCTTCTGATTCACCCTCCAGACTTCGCCTTCTCCTTCTCCTTCTTCTACTTCTTCTGATTCACCCTCCAGACTTCACCTTCTCCTTCTCCTTCTTCTACTTCTTCTGATTCACCCTCCAGTCTTCACCTTCTCCTTCGCCTTCTTCTGCTTCTTCCGATTCACCCTCCAGATTTCACCTTCTTCTTCTCCTTCTTCTGCTTCTTCTGATTCACCCTCCTGACTTCACCTTCTCCTTCTCCTTCTTCTGCTTCTTCTGATTCACCCTCCAGACTTCACCTTCTCCTTCTCCTTCTTCTACTTCTTCTGATTCACCCTCCAGACTTCACCTTCTCCTTCTACTTCTTCTGCTTCTTCTGATTCACCCTCCAGACTTCACCTTCTCCTTCTCCTTCTTCTACTTCTTCTGATTCACCCTCCAGACTTCATCTTCTCCTTCTCCTTCTTCTACTTCTTCTGATTCACCCTCCAGACTTCACCTTCTCCTTCTCCTTCTTCTACTTCTTCTGATTCACCCTCCAGACTTCACCTTCTCCTTCATCTACTTCTTCTGATTCACCCTCCAGACTTCACCTTCTCCTTCACCTTCTTCTGCTTCTTCTGATTCACCTCCAGACTTCACCTTCTCCTTCTCCTTCTTCTGCTTCTTCTGATTCACCCTTCAGACTTCACCTTCTCCTTCTCCTTCTCCTGCTTCTTCTGATTCACCCTCCAGACCTCACCTTATCCTTCTTATACATCTTCTGATTCACCCTCCAGACTTCATCTTCTCCTTCTCCTTCTTGTGCTTCTTCTGATTCACCCTCCAGACTTCACCTTCTCCTTCTCCTTCTTCTGCTTCTTCTGATTCACCCTCCAGACTTCGCCTTCTCCTTCTTCTACTTCTTCTGATTCACCCTCCAGACTTCACCTTCTCCTTCTCCTTCTTCTACTTCTTCTGATTCACCCTCCAGTCTTCACCTTCTCCTTCTCCTTCTTCTGCTTCTTCTGATTCACCCTCCAGACTTCACCTTCTCCTTCTCCTTCTTCCGCCTCTTCTGATTCACCCTCCTGACTTCACCTTCTCCTTCTCCTTCTTCTGCTTCTTCTGATTCACTCTCCAGACTTCACCTTCTCCTTCTCCTTCTTCTACTTCTTCTGATTCACCCTCCAGACTTCTCCTTCTCCTTCTACTTCTTCTGCATCTTCTGATTCAACCTCCAGAATTCACCTTCTCCTTCTCCTTCTTCTGCTTCTTCTGATTCACCCTCCAGACTTCACCTTCTCCTTCTCCTTCTTCTACTTCTTCTGTTTCACCCTCCAGACTTCACCTTCTCCTTCTCCTGCTTCTGCTTCTTCTGATTCACCCTCCAGACTTCACCTTCTCCTTCTCCTTCGTCTACATCTTCTGATTCACCCTCCAGACTACACCTTCTCCTTCTCCTTCTTCTACTTCTTCTGATTCACCCTCCAGACTTCACCTTCTCCTTCTCCTTCTTCTGCTTCTTCTGATTTACCCTCCAGACTTCACCTTCTCCTTCTCCTTCTTCTACTTCTTCTGATTCACACTCCAAGCTTCACCTTCTCCTTCTCCTTCTTCTACTTCTTCTGCTTTACCCTCCAGACTTCACCTTCTCCTGCTCCTTCTTCTACTTCTTCTGATTCACCCTCCAGACTTCACCTTCTCCTTCTCCTTCTTCTGCTTCTACTGATTCACCCTCCAGACTTCACCTTCTCCTTCTCCTAATTCTGCTTCTTCTGGTTCACCCTCCAGACTTCACCTTCTCCTTCTCCTTCTTCTGCTTCTTCTGATTCACCATCCAGACTTCACCTTCTCCTTCTCCTTCTTCTGCTTCTTCTGATTCACCCTCCAGACTTCACCTTCTCCTTCTCCTTCTTCTTCTTCTTCTGATTCACCCTCCAGACTTCATCTTCTCCTTCTCCTTCTTCTGCTTCTTCTGATTCACCCTCCAGACTTCACCTTCTCCTTCTCCTTCTTCTGCTTCTTCTGATTCACCCTCCAGACTTCACCTTCCCCTTCTCCTTCTTCTACTTCTTCTGATTCACCCTCCAGACTTCACCTTCTCCTTCTCCTTCTTCTACTTCTTCTGATTCACCCTCCGGACTTCACCTTCTCCTTCTCCTTCTTCTGCTTCTTCTGATTCACCCTCCAGACTTCACCTTCTCCTTCTCCTTCTTCTGCTTCTTCTGATTCACCCTCCAGACTTCACCTTCTCCTTCTCCTTTTTCTGCTTCTTCTGATTCACCCTTCAGACTTCACCTTCTCCTTCTCCTTCTTCTGCTTCTTCTGATTCACCCTCCAGATCTCACCTTCTCCTTCTCCTTCTTCTACTTCTTCTGATTCACCCTCCAGACTTCATCTTCTCCTTCTCCTTCTTCTGCTTCTTCTGATTCACCCTCCAGATTTCACCTTCTCCTTCTACTTCTTCTGCTTCTTCTGATTCACCCTCCAGACTTCGCCTTCTCCTTCTCCTTCTTCTACTTCTTCTGATTCACCCTCCAGACTTCACCTTCTCCTTCTCCTTCTTCTACTTCTTCTGATTCACCCTCCAGTCTTCACCTTCTCCTTCGCCTTCTTCTGCTTCTTCCGATTCACCCTCCAGATTTCACCTTCTTCTTCTCCTTCTTCTGCTTCTTCTGATTCACCCTCCTGACTTCACCTTCTCCTTCTCCTTCTTCTGCTTCTTCTGATTCACCCTCCAGACTTCACCTTCTCCTTCTCCTTCTTCTACTTCTTCTGATTCACCCTCCAGACTTCACCTTCTCCTTCTACTTCTTCTGCTTCTTCTGATTCACCCTCCAGACTTCACCTTCTCCTTCTCCTTCTTCTACTTCTTCTGATTCACCCTCCAGACTTCATCTTCTCCTTCTCCTTCTTCTACTTCTTCTGATTCACCCTCCAGACTTCACCTTCTCCTTCTCCTTCTTCTACTTCTTCTGATTCACCCTCCAGACTTCACCTTCTCCTTCTCCTTCATCTACTTCTTCTGATTCACCCTCCAGACTTCACCTTCTCCTTCACCTTCTTCTGCTTCTTCTGATTCACCTCCAGACTTCACCTTCTCCTTCTCCTTCTTCTGCTTCTTCTGATTCACCCTTCAGACTTCACCTTCTCCTTCTCCTTCTCCTGCTTCTTCTGATTCACCCTCCAGACCTCACCTTATCCTTCTTATACATCTTCTGATTCACCCTCCAGACTTCATCTTCTCCTTCTCCTTCTTGTGCTTCTTCTGATTCACCCTCCAGACTTCACCTTCTCCTTCTCCTTCTTCTGCTTCTTCTGATTCACCCTCCAGACTTCGCCTTCTCCTTCTTCTACTTCTTCTGATTCACCCTCCAGACTTCACCTTCTCCTTCTCCTTCTTCTACTTCTTCTGATTCACCCTCCAGTCTTCACCTTCTCCTTCTCCTTCTTCTGCTTCTTCTGATTCACCCTCCAGACTTCACCTTCTCCTTCTCCTTCTTCCGCCTCTTCTGATTCACCCTCCTGACTTCACCTTCTCCTTCTCCTTCTTCTGCTTCTTCTGATTCACTCTCCAGACTTCACCTTCTCCTTCTCCTTCTTCTACTTCTTCTGATTCACCCTCCAGACTTCTCCTTCTCCTTCTACTTCTTCTGCATCTTCTGATTCAACCTCCAGAATTCACCTTCTCCTTCTCCTTCTTCTGCTTCTTCTGATTCACCCTCCAGACTTCACCTTCTCCTTCTCCTTCTTCTACTTCTTCTGTTTCACCCTCCAGACTTCACCTTCTCCTTCTCCTGCTTCTGCTTCTTCTGATTCACCCTCCAGACTTCACCTTCTCCTTCTCCTTCGTCTACATCTTCTGATTCACCCTCCAGACTACACCTTCTCCTTCTCCTTCTTCTACTTCTTCTGATTCACCCTCCAGACTTCACCTTCTCCTTCTCCTTCTTCTGCTTCTTCTGATTTACCCTCCAGACTTCACCTTCTCCTTCTCCTTCTTCTACTTCTTCTGATTCACACTCCAAGCTTCACCTTCTCCTTCTCCTTCTTCTACTTCTTCTGATTCACCCTCCAGACTTCACCTTCTCCTTCTCCTTCTTCTACTTCTTCTGCTTCTCCCTCCAGACTTCACCTTCTCCTTCTCCTTCTTCTGCTTCTTCTGATTCACCCTCCAGACTTCACCTTCTCCTTCTCCTTCTTCTACTTCTTCTGATTCACCCTCCAGACTTCACCTTCTCCTTCTCCTTCTTCTACTTCTTCTGATTCACCCTCCTGACTTCACCTTCTCCTTCTCCTTCTTTTGCTTCTTCTGCTTCACCCTCCAGACTTCACCTTCTCCTTCTCCTTCTTCTGCTTCTTCTGATTCACCCTCCAGACCTCACCTTCTACTTCTCCTTCTTCTACTTCTTCTGATTCACCCTCCAGACTTCATCTTCTCCTTCTCCTTCTTCTGCTTCTTCTGATTCACCCTCCAGACTTCACCTTCTCCTTCTCCTTCTTCTGCTTCTTCTGATTCACCCTCCAGACATCACCTTCTCCTTCTCCTTCTTCTACTTCTTCTGATTCACCCTCCAGACTTCACCTTCTCCTTCTCCTTCTTCTACTTCTTCTGATTCACCCTCCAGACTTCACCTTCTCCTTCTCCTTCTTCTGCTTCTTCTGATTCACCCTCCAGACTTCACCTTCTCCTTCTCCTTCTTCTGCTTCTTCTGCTTCACCCTCCTGACTTCACCTTCTCCTTCTCCTTCTTCTACTTCTTCTGATTCACCCTCCAGACTTCACCTTCTCCTTCTCCTTCTTCTGCTTCTTCTGCTTCACCCTCCAGACTTCACCTTCTCCTTCTCCTTCTTCTGCTTCTTCTGCTTCGCCCTCCAGACTTCACCTTCTCCTTCTCCTTCTTCTGCTTCTTCTGCTTCACCCTCCAGACTTCACCTTCTCCTTCTCCTTCTTCTGCTTCTTCTGCTTCACCCTCCTGACTTCACCTTCTCCTTCTCCTTCTTCTACTTCTTCTGATTCACCCTCCAGACTTCACCTTCTCCTTCTCCTTCTTCTGCTTCTTCTGCTTCACCCTCCAGACTTCACCTTCTCCTTCTCCTTCTTCTGCTTCTTCTGCTGTGCCCTCCAGAATTCACCTTCTCCTTCTCCTTCTTCTGCTTCTTCTGCTTCACCCTCCAGACTTCACCTTCTCCTTCTCCTTCTTCTACTTCTTCTGCTTCACCCCCCTGACTTCACCTTCTCCTTCTCCTTCTTCTGCTTCTTCTGATTCACCCTCCTAACTTCACCTTCTCCGTCTCCTTCTTCTGCTTCTTCTGATTCACCCTCCTGACTTCACCTTCTCCTTCTCCTTCTTCTGCTTCTTCTGATTCACCCTCCAGACTTCACCTTCTCCTTCTCCTTCTTCTGCTTCTTCTGATTCACCCTCCAGACTTCACCTTCTCCTTCTCCTTCTTCTGCTTCTTCTGATTCACCCCCCAGACCTCACGTTCTCCTTCTCCTTCTTCTACTTCTTCTGATTCACCCTCCAGACTTCACCTTCTCCTTCTCCTTCTTCTGCTTCTTCTGATTCACCCTCCAGACTTCACCTTCTCCTTCTCCTTCTTCTACTTCTTCTGATTCACCCTCCAGACTTCACCTTCTCCTTCTCCTTCTTCTGCTTCTTCTGCTTCACCCTCCAGACTTCACCTTCTCCTTCTCTTTCTTCTGCTTCTTCTGATTCACCCTCCAGACTTCACCTTCCCCTTCTCCTTCTTCTGATTCTTCTGATTTACCCTCCAGACTTCACCTTCTCCTTCTCCTTCTTCTGCTTCTTCTCATTCACCCTCCTGACTTCACCTTCTCCTTCTCCTTCTTCTACTTCTTCTGATTCACCCTCCTGACTTCACCTTCTCCGTCTCCTTCTTCTACTTCTTCTGCTTCACCCTCCAGACTTCACCTTCCCCTTCTCCTTCTTCTACTTCTTCTGATTCACCCTCCAAACTTCACCTTCTCCTTCTCCTTTTTCTGCTTCTTCTGATTCACCCTCCAGACTTCACCTTCTCCTTCTCCTTATTCTGCTTCTTCAGATTCACCCTCCAGACTTCACCTTCTCCTTCTCCTTCTTCTACTTCTTCTGATTCACCCTCCAGACTTCACCTTCTCCTTCTCCTTCTTCTACTTCTTCTGATTCACCCTCCAGACTGCACCATCTCCTTCTCCTTCTTCTGCTTCTTCTGATTCACCCTCCAGACTTCACCTTCTCCTTCTCCTTTTTCTGCTTCTTCTGATTCACCCTCCAGACTTCACCTTCTCCTTCTCCTTCTTCTGCTTCTTCTGATACTCCCTTCAGACTTCACCTTCTCCTTCTCCTTCTTCTGCTTCTTCTGATTCACCCTCCAGACCTCACCTTCTCCTTCTCCTTCTTCTACTTCTTCTGATTCACCCTCCAGACTTCATCTTCTCCTTCTCCTTCTTCTGCTTCTTCTGATTCACCCTCCAGACTTCACCTTCTCCTTCTCCTTCTGCTTCTTCTGATTCACCCTCCAGACTTCACCTTCTCCTTCTCCTTCTTCTACTTCTTCTGATTCACCCTCCAGACTTCACCTTCTCCTTCTCCTTCTTCTACTTCTTCTGATTCACCCTCCAGACTTCACCTTCTCCTTCTCCTTCTTCTGCTTCTTCTGATTCACCCTCCAGACTTCACCTTCTCCTTCTCCTTCTTCTGCTTCTTCTGATTCACCCTCCAGACTTCATCTTCTCCTTCTCCTTCTTCTGCTTCTTCTGATTCACCCTCCAGACTTCACCTTCTCCTTTTCCTTCTTCTTCTACTTCTGATTCACCCTCCAGACTTCGCCTTCTCCTTCTCCTTCTTCTACTTCTTCTGATTCACCCTCCAGACTTCACCTTCTCCTTCTTCTTCTACTTCTTCTGATTCACCCTCCAGTCTTCACCTTCTCCTTCTCCTTCTTCTGCTTCTTCTGATTCACCCTCCAGACTTCACCTTCTCCTTCTCCTTCTTCTGCTTCTTCTGATTCACCCTCCTGACTTCACCTTCTCCTTCTCCTTCTTCTGCTTCTCCTGATTCACCCTCCAGACATCACCTTCTCCTTCTCCTTCTTCTACTTCTTCTGATTCACCCTCCAGACTTCACCTTCTCCTTCTACTTCTTCTGCTTCTTCTGATTCACCCCCCAGTCATCACCTTCTCCTTCTCCTTCTTCTACTTCTTCTGATTCACCCTCCAGACTTCACCTTCTCCTTCTCCTTCTTCTGCTTCTTCTGCTTCACCCTCGAGACTTCACCTTCTCCTTCTCCTTCTTCTGCTTCTTCTGATTCAACCTCCAGACTTCACCTTCTCCTTCTCCTTCTTCTGCTTCTTCTGATTCACCCTCCAGACTTCATCTTCTCCTTCTCCTTCTTCTGCTTCTTCTGATTCACCCTCCAGACTTCACCTTCTCCTTCTCCTTCTTCTGCTTCTTCTGATTCACCCTCCAGACTTCGCCTTTTCCTTCTCCTTCTTCTACTTCTTCTGATTCACCCTCCAGACTTCACCTTCTCCTTCTCCTTCTTCTACTTCTTCTGATTCACCCTCCAGTCTTCACCTACTCCTTCTCCTTCTTCTGCTTCTTCTGATTCACCCTCCAGACTTCACCTTCTCCTTCTCCTTCTTCTGCTTCTTCTGATTCACCCTCCTGACTTCAGCTTCTCCTTCTCCTTCTTCTGCTTCTTCTGATTCACCCTCCAGACTTCACCTTCTCCTTCTCCTTCTTCTACTTCTTCTGATTCACCATCCAGACTTCACCTTCTCCTTCTACTTCTTCTGATTCTTCTGATTCACCCTCCAGACTTCACCTTCTCCTTCTCCTTCTTCTGCTTCTTCTGATTCACCCTCCAGACTTCTCCTTCTCCTTCTCCTTCTTCTGCTTCTTCTGATTCACTCTCCAGACCTCACCTTCTCCTTCTCCTTCTTCTGCTTCTTCTGATTCACCCTCCAGACTTCACCTTCTCCTTCTCCTTCTTCTACTTCTTCTGATTCACCCTCCAGACTTCACCTTCTCCTTCTCCTTCTTCTGCTTCTTCTGATTCACCCTCCAGACTTCACCTTCTCCTTCTCCTTCGTCTACTTCTTCGGATTCACCCTCCAGACTACACCTTCTCCTTCTCCTTCTTCTGCTTCTTCTGCTTCACCCTCCTGACTTCACCTTCTCCTTCTCCTTCTTCTACTTCGTCTGATTCACCCTCCAGACTTCACCTTCTCCTTCTCCTTCTTCTACTTCTTCTGATTCACCCTCCTGACTTCACCTTCTCCATCTCCTTCTTCTGCTTCTTCTGCTTCACCCTCCAGACTTCACCTTCTCCTTCTCCTTCTTCTGCTTCTTCTGCTTCACCCTCCAGACTTCACCTTCTCCTTCTCCTTCTTCTGCTTCTTCTGCTTCACCCTCCTGACTTCACCTTCTCCTTCTCCTTCTTCTACTTCTTCTGATTCACCCTCCAGACTTCACCTTCGCCTTCTCCTTCTTCTGCTTCTTCTGCTTCACCCTCCAGACTGCACCCTCTCCTTCTCCTTCTTCTGCTTCTTCTGCTTCGCCCTCCAGACTTCACCTTCTCCTTTTCCACTTCTGCTCCTTCTGCTTCACCCTCCAGACTTCACCTTCTCCTTCTCCTTCTTCTGCTTCTTCTCCTTCACCCTCCTGACTTCACCTTCTCCTTCTCCTTCTTCTACTTCTTCTGATTCACCCTCCAGACTTCACCTTCTCCTTCTCCTTCTTCTGCTTCTTCTGCTTCACCCTCCAGACTTCACCTTCTCCTTCTCCTTCTTCAGCTTCTTCTGCTGCGCCCTCCAGACTTCACCTTCTCCTTCTCCTTCTTCTGCTTCTTCTGCTTCACCTTCCTGACTTCACCTTCTCCTTCTCCTTCTTCTACTTCTTCTGCTTCATCCCCTTAATTCACCTTCTCCTTTTCCTTCTTCTGCTTCTTCTGATTCACCCTCCTAACTTCATCTTCTCCTTCTCCTTCTTCTGCTTCTTCTGATTCAGCCTCCTGACCTCACCTTCTCCTTCTCCTTCTTCTGCTTCTTCTGATTCACCCTCCAGACTTCACCTTCTCCTTCTCCTTCTTCTGCTTCTTCTGATTCTCCCTCCAGACTTCACCTTCTCCTTCTCCTTCTTCTGCTTCTTCTGCTTCACACTCCTGACTTCACCTTCTCCTTCTCCTTCTTCTACTTCTTCTGATTCACCCTCCAGACCTCACCTTCTCCTTCTCCTTCTTCTGCTTCTTCTGATTCACCCTCCAGACTTCACCTTCTCCTTCTCCTTCTTCTGCTTCTTCTGATTCTCCCTCCAGACTTCACCTTCTCCTTCTCCTTCTTCTGCTTCTTCTGCTTCACCCTCCAGACTTCAGCTTCTCCTTCTACTTCTTCTGCTTCTTCTGCTGCGCCCTCCAGACTTCACCTTCTCCTTCTCCTTCTTCTGCTTCTTCTCCTTCACCTTCCTGACTTCACCTTCTCCTTCTCCTTCTTCTACTTCTTCTGCTTCACCACCCTGACTTCAACTTCTCCTTCTCCTTCTTCTGCTTCTTCTGATTCACCCTACTAACTTCACCTTCTCCTTCTCCTTCTTCTGCTTCTTCTGATTCACCCTCCTGACCTCACCTTCTCCTTCTCCTTCTTCTGCTTCTTCTGATTCACCCTCCAGACTTCACCTTCTCCTTCTCCTTCTTCTGCTTCTTCTGATTCACCCTCCAGACTTCAACTTCTCCTTCTCCTTCTTCTGCTTCTTCTGATTCACACTCCTGACCTCACCTTCTCCTTCTCCTTCTTCTACTTCTTCTGATTCACCCTCCAGACTTCATCTTCGCCTTCTCCTTCTTCTGCTTCTTCTGATTCACCCTCCAGACTTCACCTTCTCCTTCTCCTTCTTCTGCTTCTTCTGATTCACCCTCCAGACTTCACCTTCTCCTTCTCCTTCTTCTACTTCTTCTGATTCACCCTCCAGACTTCACCTTCTCCTTCTCCTTCTTCTACTTCTTCTGATTCACCCTCCAGTCTTCACCTTCTCCTTCTACTTCTTCTGCTTCTTCTGCTTCACCCTCCAGACTTCACCTTCTCCTTCTCTTTCTTCTGCTTCTTCTGATTCACCCTCCAGACTTCACCTTCTCCTTCTCCTTCTTCTGATTCTTCTGATTCACCCTCCAGACTTCACATTCTCCTTCCCCTTCTTCTGCTTCTTCTGATTCACCCTCCTGACTTCATCTTCTCCTTCTCCTTCTTCTACTTCTTCTGATTCACCCTCCTGACTTCACCTACTCCTTCTCCTTCTTCTCCTTCTTCTGCTTCACCCTCCAGACTTCACCTTCTCCTTCTCCTTCTTCTACTTCTTCTGATTCACCCTCCAGACTTCACCTTCTCCTTCTCCTTCGTCTGCTTCTTCTGATTCACCCTCCAGACTTCACCTTCTCCTTCTTATTCTGCTTCTTCTGATTCACCCTCCAGACTTCACCTTCTCCTTCTCCTTCTTCTGCTTCTTCTGATTCACCCTCCAGACTTCACCTTCTCCTTCTCCTTCTTCTACTTCTTCTGATTCACCCTCCAGACTTCATCTTCTCCTTCTCCTTCTTCTACTTCTTCTGATTCACCCTCCAGACTTCACCTTCTCCTTCTCCTTCTTCTACTTCTTCTGATTCATCCTCCAGACTTCACCTTCTCCTTCTCCTTCATCTACTTCTTCTGATTCACCCTCCAGACTTCACCTTCTCCTTCACCTTCTTCTGCTTCTTCTGATTCACCCTTCAGACTTCACCTTCTCCTTCTCCTTCTTCTGCTTCTTCTGATTCACCCTCCAGACCTCACCTTCTCCTTCTTATACATCTTCTGATTCACCCTCCAGACTTCATCTTCTCCTTCTCCTTCTTGTGCTTCTTCTGATTCACCCTCCAGACTTCACCTTCTCCTTCTCCTTCTTCTGCTTCTTCTGATACACCCTCCAGACTTCGCCTTCTCCTTCTTCTACTTCTTCTGATTCAACCTCCAGACTTCACCTTCTCCTTCTCCTTCTTCTACTTCTTCTGATTCACCCTCCAGTCTTCATCTTCTCCTTCTCCTTCTTCTGCTTCTTCTGATTCACCCTCCAGACTTCACCTTCTCCTTCTCCTTCTTCCGCCTCTTCTGATTCACCCTCCTGACTTCACCTTCTCCTTCTCCTTCTTCTGCTTCTTCTGATTCACCCTCCAGACTTCACCTTCTCCTTCTCCTTCTTCTACTTCTTCTGATTCACCCTCCAGACTTCTCCTTCTCCTTCTACTTCTTCTGCTTCTTCTGATTCAACCTCCAGAATTCACCTTCTCCTTCTCCTTCTTCTGCTTCTTCTGATTCACCCTCCAGACTTCACCTTCTCCTTCTCCTTCTTCTACTTCTTCTGTTTCACCTCCAGACTTCACCTTCTCCTTCTCCTGCTTCTGCTTCTTCTGATTCACCCTCCAGACTTCACCTTCTCCTTCGTCTACGTCTTCTGATTCACCCTCCAGACTACACCTTCTCCTTCTCCTTCTTCTACTTCTTCTGATTCACCCTCCAGACTTCACCTTCTCCTTCTCCTTCTTCTGCTTCTTCTGATTCACCCTCCAGACTTCACCTTCTCCTTCTCCTTCTTCTACTTCTTCTGATTCACAC